>NC_084481.1:108219167-108522197 GCF_030035675.1 Rhineura floridana | reverse complement strand
ATTATTTTCCTCTGGCAGTTTGTCAAGCTTAATCAATAATAATAAAACCATAATAAAAAGATTCTGAACCTTGAAGAGGGCTAAAAGACATATAGAAGAAAAAAGTAAAATGAAGCAGGCCATTCTAAACCATCAATTAATTGACTACATGCAGACATGGCCTGTGTGAGAGAGACTTGAATATAGACAAGGCGAAGCAGAGGGCTTGTCAGGGAGCCCAAAGGCAAGTAAGCAGCCACTAGAGACGAAACATAAAAGGGGAAAATATGCTAGAGATATGCAAGTTCATGAATATTTTGGAAGACGACAAAAAGTCATAAGAAAAGCCTTCTTGATTCAGACCAAAGGCCCATCTAGTGTAGTATCCTGTTTTTATAGTGGCCAACTAGATGCCTATGGAAAACCCACAAGCACAACAATGTGGTAGTTCATAGTTATACAATAATTAGTTCCCATAAAAGAATAAAGGAACACTATACTAGAATTAGCCCACAATTCATTGCTGGTGTGAACTGAAACTTCCTGTTTCAACTGCCACTAATTTAACAGGAGAGGGAAAGAACTTGACACAAGATAGACTGTCAGTGATTGCCAATCACTTGTCTGAGGATAGACCAACAACCCAAAGCAAGACGTGAGAGACTGTACTTGGAAGTTCTCCATTACTGCTCTATGTTATCATATTCATCCTCTGTAAGCAACTCCTACAATCACTGTTGTAGGAGGCAGGATTGAGGGTTGACTCAGGAAGGCTGTTATTTTGTTCGTATGTATGGTGAGTGGGCCAGGATGATGGGAGCATTTCCACAAGGGAAGAAGACAGGAAATTTGACAGAGGTAGATACAGTTGTGCACAAGTTTTGGAATAGGAGGAATTCAGAATGATACTGCTTTAGACTAGACATGTCAGATTTACAAACTCACTTGTATCAAACCAGTGTACAATGTTTGAATATGCCTTTTGTATTTTCTGCTGAGGGACAGCAGATTCTCAATTACATCATGCTTTTCAAGGGAAGGCAAGTAAAAATACTGTGCTTGAGATTAGGAGGGGGCACAGGAAGAACAGAAAAAGTCTGGGCAGACAGAACTAGTTTTAAAATCATCCATGTTAAATTAGGGAAAGAGGAGGAATCAAGCAACATCTATAGTGAATATTCAAGAGATTTTTGTAGTAAACAAGAGGGAAAGGATGGAACAGCCTGGAAGAAAAACTGAGCACTGTTTAGATTAAGTGTTAACAAACCATGAGACTGTTTTGCATGGAAAACTATATTTTACTGTGGAGAGAAAGAACATGAAACTTTTCTTAAACCTGCAGATTGTTAGCTAAACACACACACACTTTAGACAGATTGCAAAAGCAGACTGAAACAAGGTCCATGTGTTCCAGGGAAACTCTACAAACAGGGATTACGACTTACTAGGGGTTAACGTAGAACAAGTTTTAATCCAGGGCTGGCCCTACCATAAATCAGAGTGAGGCAGCCATGCCAGTTGGCAGATGCTGGGTGGCAGGGGGATGGCAGCAGCAGTGCCCCCCACTTTCTATTCCATCCTCTTGAATTGGTGCCCAAGGAGCAATGCTCACTTATTGCTGGCTTTGGCAAACAAGTCATTGGCTGCTGTCCAATGCATCACAGACAGTACCACTTGAAAAGATCCCCAACAGAGTAAGCAGACAATCCAGGCCATACACTCCAGCAGGTTTTGCTCTGCTCACACGAAAGCTGCTGCCACTGCACAGCAGCACTTGTTTGAGCATGCCGCAAGCAGGTGCCAGGCAAAGTACAGCGAGCAAGCAGCAAGATGATGTTAGAGGACAGTGCTGTGCATCCACACAGCCAGCCTTGCATCTCCGAAACTAGCCTGCTGTCCTCAGGTGCAGTGGAGGTTTTGTCCCACCGCTTGCACTGAAGTAATATTCAACTGCCAGTCTGGTCAGCTTCTGCATGTGGATTTTTTTTAGGGGGGGGAGGGGTCATTCTCTCCTTTGCCTCAGGCAGAAACATTTCTTCGGCTGGCCTGACCAAGGTTCAACCTTGGAGGTTTCAGAGGTAGCCATCAAGAATGCCTCTAATCTCCAAGTGCCCACTGTCAAGATTCCATGCTGCTTGGATTAGAAAGAACAGGTTGCAGAACAAGAGGCTGTTACAGTAGGGCCCCACTCATACGGCAGGTTGTTCCAGACCCCCACTGAAAAGTGAATCAGCTGTAGCGCGGGGGTCTGGAACCTAACCCACTGATCACGCTGGAGGAGGAGATCAGCTGTAGCGCAGGGGTCTGATTGCTCCAAAGGAGAAGATCAGCTGTAGCGTGCTATAGCTGAACTTCCCCTCCTCCGGCGAGATCAGCTGTAGCACGGGGGTCCCATCACCCTAAAGAAGCAGAAGATCTGACCTTCCCCTACTCCAGCAGGATCAGCTGTAGCGCGGGAATCTGATCAGTGTGCTACAGCTGATCTTCCCCTCCTCTGGTGAGATCAGCTAGAGCGCAGGGAGCTCCAGCCCCCGCTCCAGCTGATCGCCCCACTGGCACCGTATTAGTAGAACACCGAAAAGCGGGGCACTGAGAAGCGGGGCCCTACTGTACTTACAAGAAGGCCTGAACAGGACTTGGCTCCCTGCAGAAATTGTACTACTCCAACAGAAAACCATCATCTCAAGAAGTACCACAGTCATAGCAGTCCTACAATTGGTCACTGCAACATGACTGGAAACAATTTCTTTAAATGCATAGCTTGCATCCTCAATCCACTCTGCAACATGGGTGCAGGCATATATGCTGGTAAATGTTTCTGTACTTATCTACAAGAGTGATCTATGAAGCGACCAGGAGATTTGAAAGGCCAGACAAGACTGATGTTAAAACTGTTCAGTCATACTCTGAAGAATGCAGGACTATTTTCAAGGTAAATTATAAGAAGCTGTCAGAAAAAATTGGCAAAGTGTACTACAAAAAATGACTACAGGGCCTTAATCATCAATGGTATCATTTTCTTCCTGCTCCAGTGGCTACTGAAGTGGACCTCTAGCCTCTTGAGCTTCCTATATTATACCTTATAATTAAGAAGCGAGTGGCTTTGACTGAAAAGCCTCATAGTGTTTGATACGTCTTTGGGGGCTGAGAAAACCCTCTGCAAAAACATTATTTGCTATTTAGCTTTAACTATACCTATACAAGTGTGTTTGTTATTTCTTGTATAGCTAACAATAAAAAGGAATTAGTTCAGGCCTAACATAGTCATTGTGCCAGAAATCTTGGACAGCAAGCAAAATCTCTTATCTTCAGCTACAGTGCCTGTCAAAATGGCCTGAGTACCAATTGCAGTTCAGCTTCCCATGAGGCTAAACCAGATTGCTTAATCTAATCAGCCAGCTTTAGTGTTTTAGCCTAGTTTCATTCCAGCACTTGTATCTAACCAACCAACCAGTCTTACCCTGCTGAGTCTGGAGACAGCCAGAGATATGGAGGTTTTAAATTCATCTGGATTCTTTTGTGCCAGAGTGGTGATCAAACTTGTAGCAGCAGTAACCACACCCTGGAGAAATACAAAGAGTACCATTATATACAAAGAGCACCACTAAATTTCATTTTGCTCTGCCACACATATTTTATGCCAATAACAGCAATGGTCCCAGGCTATGGCTGAAGGCACATAAGGCCAGCTCCCTGCTGAAGCTAAGCAGGGTCAGGTCTGGTCAGTGCCTGGATGGGAGACCACCTGGGAACCATATGTAAGCTGCCTTGGTTTTCAATCATGAAAAGAAAGGCGGGGTATAAATGTAATAAATAAATAAAAATAATAATTAAGGTGGCAAGCTAGGGATTGATGGGCTGGTCTTTCAGTGCCAAAGCTTCCAACAGCCAGCCTGGCCACAAGTATCAGATTCCTGGGGTAGTCTTAGGAACAGATTAGATATTAAGATGGGAGATCTGTGAAGAGAATCTTCCGCAGTTTGTTCTTTTGCAGAAATGAAAGCAGCCACAGGGGAACTAGATCAGGGCTATTTGTGCCCATATGGCAAAACAGGGCAAACAATAGTTTGGAGTGGTATTTAGATCAGAACAAAGAGGGTGTGGGTGTAGGAGAAAGAATGACCTCTCCCCACCCCTCTCAATGTCACCATCCCAATCCAATTTCCCCCACAGCTGCAAAAAACAAATTGTGAGAGATCCTGTTCATGGATTGTTCACATCATGTCTAGTTTGGCTCTTCGACCTCTGTTGGCAACATAGCTAGGTTTCCTGCTCTTCTCCTGCTTTAAAAAAATGTTGTAAGCCTTTATTTGGCTCAAAACAGAGAAACTGTATGAACATATTGAGAGATTATTAGTATAATGTTATTTAAAACTGTGAGACAACTTTTGACAGCACAGGTTTTTTTCTGAGTAAGGCCTGATCCATTTTTTCAGTCATCTGGCTACTCTTGCCCAATTATCCCTCTTGTTTCCATTTGTAGGCTTCATATAGTGTGGCAGGGGTAGGACTTTTCCTTTCCCCATATCTCTTGTTTCTGTGTACCGGGGTCACCAACCTTTTTAGGTCCGTGGTTTAGATTTCTGGGCAAGTGTCATGGTCTCTGATCACTTCTCCCCTCTCCCTTGAATTAATACCCCTCCCCCTCCCTGAGAAAGAAGAGAATGCGACACGCATTTTTCCCCAAGGGATCTGGGCAGAAGTCAGATCCAATAGAATTAATCTGAGCCTTGAAAAGCATATAGAGTTATAAGAGGAAGTAGGAGAGAGTATCATTCTTCCAGCTTCCTCTCTTCAGCTCTGTGTACTTGATCAAGGCAAAAAAAGGTAACTACTCTCACCACCTCAAGACCATGGGGGCCAGTGAGAGGGGGTGTTCAGAGGCTTCATGGACACCAGGGGAAGATCTCAAGGGTGCCACTGTACTCAGTGGTGCCATGGTGGTGACCCCTACTATTCTCTATTATTTGGTTTTGATAATATTGCAGGGGAGCAGAGAGGGGGGAAAAGACACTGAAATGAATAATTAACAAAACATTTTTTAAAATGTTGATGTGTCATGTAGTTGTAACATATCGTGGCATCACATTGTCCCCAGTAAGATTAAATTCTTAAAAGTAGAAGTATAATGATATGTCTGCCTTAGCCTGCAATCATGGCCTAAAGTGAGGCAAACTATAATCTCAGAATCCTTAAGTATTTTTTTTTAAAGTCCTAGTAGAAAAGGCTATATATTTTTAGTTTTCCCATCAATGGCATATATATAACCTTGCCCTATATTGGGGTAATGCATTAACCAAATCTGCCAGAATCTTTTTCGTTAAAAAAAGTGCTGTCAAAAAAGAAGAAAAGAACTCAATCTCTTTTGCAAAGGCACAAAGCAAACAATTAGGAAAGTGCCTTCTTTGGTCAGCTGCTGATCTAACACACACAAAGAACTGTATTTTGATGCAAGATGTATGTTGAAATTCCTGATCAGTCATTAGGTTGTGTGACCTTGGATAATTCACCTCTCATCAAGAGTTCCTAATCAGTAAAACTGAAAGTAATTATTTACCTCACAGAACTCTTGTCAAGCAAGATTGTAAAGCACTTTGCTCATTAGAAGTACTATATAAAATGACAAATTCTTCTCATGGATGAAAGGAAAGGGCTAATGACCAAAGTGCAACTTATCAATGGACTGTAACCTGTATGCCTATGATCAGAAACGTTACTGAATGCACTGCAATGTATTTTCAATATCTTGTTTGTTTCAATATGGCGAACCCAAGCACCTTCAACATCATTTCTTTATTACAGGTAGCAAATCTGGTGCAAGAGTTTGTGGCACACCTGGAGAGGAATGGGTGAGACGTCTCGCCAGTTTATGACACTCCCTCAAGCAACTTCAGCAGACTGCTGTGTTACCGCCTTCCCCAGGCAAGAACAGGGATAAATGTGAGCTTCTCTGAGCCTGGCTTGGTTCAGAAGGTCCAAGTCATAATCCTTCCAATCCCTGAACTTCTTTCTCCAAGTGCTCAAAATCCGAGCAACAAGGAAATGGACCTGCAGTGGCTTTTCCTAATCCCATAGCAACCTAATGGAGCTGCTTCACTCCATTAGTTTACAGGACAGCAAGAAAAAAGCACTATGTGGACAAAAGCCAGGTACTCAGCAAGGTTTGAGACCCGCCCCCCAACTCACCCTTCAGTTGTAGTTTCATGCCTCCACAGGAACAAATGACTACACACTACTTCCTAAGTGACAGGAAATAGATGCCTCCAGGATGAAATTTGGGGTGGAGTTGAAAGCCAGCCCCTTCCATATTATCCACAGGGACTACCGTATATTCCGGCGTATAAGACGACTGGGCATATAAGACGACCCCCAACTTTTGAGAAGATTTTCCTGGGTTCGGCCCTTACTTGGCATAAACCAACTGAAGGGCCTCAGTTAGACAGGCCCCATTGGTTTCAGTGGGTCTACTCTGGGTAGAACTAACACTGGATAAAATCCTATGTGCGCACTGACTCAAGAGTAAACCCAATGGTACCGGGCGGTGCTTAGGGCAGCATCCGACGCTACTCAGAAGAGACCCACTGAAATTGGTGCAACTAAGCCAGCTACCTCTACTAGTTTCCATGGGGCTACTCTCGAGTCAGGACGAAGCAGGGCCGAACGGCACCCCCGCAGGCACAATGACTCGGGCAGCAAGCCCGGGAGAACTCGGCCCGAGAAGGCCGGCGCGACACCGGATCGGGGCCACCAGTCATCGACGGGAAAGAGACAAGGAGAAAGCCTCACCTTCGTCGGAATCCCGCGCGCAACCGCTGCGCTCTCCATCCTCTTCGTCGGCAGGGCTGTCCAGCTCCTCCTCCTCCTCCTCGAAGCTCTCAGCGGCGGTGGCGGGGCCCGTGCCGGCGGGCAGCGCAGTGGAGGCGGCGGTGGCGGGGGGTGGAGGCCCCAGCGGCGGCAGCGCGGGAGAAACCAGCGCTGCGACGCTCATGGCCGAAGCGGGGAGGAGGAGGAGGAGAAGGCTCCGCCACCGCCGCCCAAGGCACCTGGTGCTTTTTTCCCTCACAGCGGCGAGCCGGTTTGTGGTTGGTTTTTTTTTTTTTTAACTCCCTACCACAGGCAGCCGCAAGCTGCCCCCCCGCCTCCTACGCGCAGGCGCGCGAACCACTTCCGCTCCTTCCTTTCCTTCCTTCCTTGGCTGGCTTCTTCCTCCCTTAGTTGTGTTTGGACCACTGCGCCACCCGTAGGGTGTAAGGCGCAGCGATACTCCGGCGGCGTTTGCGGCCGTAGACTTAATGTTTTAGACTCATGTGCCCGCCAAGCATCTCCGGGGTCAGTTTGGGAGCCCTTCCTCGGCCCGCCCACTTTTGTTTCTTGTAGAAGACAGCAATGCCTCAGTTGGCGAAGTACCCGTATATTCCGGCGTATAAGATGACACCCGGCGTATAAGACGACCCCCGACTTTGGAGAAGATTTTCCGGGGTTAAAAAGTCGTCTTATAAGCCGGAATATACGGTAGCTTTTTTGGCCCTCACCCCCAATTTCTTCTCCAAACATGATTTGGTTGGTTCCCTTGAGACCAAGAAAAAAGCTCTTGGGACAAACCCTCAGACTGTCTCAATGCAATTATTCAAGCTCTTATTTTTTTAAAGAAGAATTTGGTAAATTTCATGTTAATCGGAGGAGAACTTTCTAAAGCTTACCCAGCTCTAATCTAGAGGCACTTTCACCCCAAGGGATTAGAGTGGCACATTTCACACTCGGGACTTAACTAACACAAACTTGCCAACAACATTGGCTGCTATGGTTTTATATAATTAAATTCTAAATTTAGACAATTATTCACATTTCCAAAAGAAAAGATCTAGTTCTGTTCAGGTAAGCTTACCAGATGCTGGTCATTGAGAAGGTGCACAACTCGTGATGTCCAATCTCCCATAGGAACTAGGTCAGGAGAAGTTCTATATAATCTTAACAAGCACAGGGCTGCACTCTGCTTCACACTATCCATGGTGTCTCTACAACAGAAAATCAAACCTTATTGTGGGGATCTCAAACACTCAGAATTTGTTTCAGCCAGCCAATTAGTGACCCTAACTCAGATAATAGGAAGAACCACCAACAGTTATGAATATTCCCTTAGCTGGTCCCTAGTCTTGGAATCTTTTGCTAGAATGTTTGTTTGTTTGTTTGAAAGATGGCTTAATGCATTATTATACATGCATGGGAGTACATGCATCTATAGTTGAAGTAAAACAAACTGGGTTCCATCATGTTAACCTTCAATCACCCCCCCCCAAATGTCATTCTGGTGTCTCGCAGAGGCACGAGTGACAATGGAAACATACAAACCTTATACTGTTGGTCTCAGAAATGCTTCCGTAACTAGCATTTAAACAAGCCAGTTTTCATGGTTATATTCAAAAACCTCATGGAGAATCCACAGGTTAAAAAAACTGGTGTAAAGAAACACAAAAGTGGTTTGGATTTTTTCCTAAGTTTTCATAATTTTTGCCCTCAAATTTTAAAACAGAGACGGGACTACAGCACTTGTAGTCCAATTCATTTGATAGCCTCATTACGTTAGGTGCTCCTTTCGGTGTTTTCAAGTTTAAAAAACTAGCTATTGAATTTTAATAAATTTATGAAAATTAACATTACGGTCAATCACTGTGCACCAGAGCTGCAATCAAAATGGCCACCAGGAGTAAAAGGACTAGAAACAAGATGGCCAGCATGAAAAGCCTTTTTGGAAGGAACAGAGGATTCCTTGCTAAATGTGTAATGCAGGGGTAAAGAACCTATTCCAGGTAAAGGGCCTCATTCTGTTGTGGGCAAACTTGTGGGGGCTACATGCCAGTGGTGAGCAGCAGAAAAGGGAAAAGTGGGTATTACAAAGTATGTGACTTTTACTTTTATACAGTATGATGCATTGCAACCACTGTGCAGTAGTTGAGAGATTTCTACACCATAGTCTCCCCCTTTAATTCATTCTCAGAACAGAAGTTTGCATATAATATTAAAAAAAATAAAATTGGTGAAATCTAAAGGTAGAATTGTAAGCATGATTGTATAGGAATAAATCCCATTGTACTCTACAAAGCATCAAAGTATTCCTCTGTTACAAGAAGGAGGCAGACGCTATAATAAAAAACCCCCAAAGGTTTAACAACCTATCTATAGCTGCATACATTTCTACCAAACTCTAAAAAGCAGGGAAATTGGCCATCTGTACTGAATGTGCCAGGGCACCAGAAGACTAGACCTCCTCTCTGAGATACTGTAAATGTAAGTGTACTGCCTTCAAGTCAATTCCAACTTATGGTGACCCTATGAATAGGGTTTTCATGGTAAGTGGTATTCAGAAGGAGTTTACCATTGTCTTCCTCTGAGGCTGAGAGGCAGTGACTGGCCCAAGGTCAACCAATCAGCTTCATGGCTGTGTGGGGATTCAAACCCTGGTCTCCCAGGCAGTAGTCCAACACTTTAACTACTGGCCTACAAATGTGTAAAAATGCAAACACAATTTGGGTGGGCCTTTCACAGTCCAATCCACTTCCTGTGTAGCTTGGAAGAACTTGGTAACATGTGCCTCTGAACATATGGCGAGTGGCGGTAACACCTGCAATCAGGTCCAATAACAGAAACAAGAAATGTCACACAAGAAGTGGAATGGACTGTGACAGACCAGGACTGCCATTTTTCCTACATGCAAGCTCATACCTGCCCACATTAGAAGTAATACACATTAGAAGGAGTAGCATAAACACCAAAAGTGTATAGGTGAGTGCTGCTATTGTGGCAGTTCCAAGCTGGCATGACCATGACCATGACCAGACACAGAACCAAGTACACACAACTTTCCAATTCACAAAATTGACAAACTATTTCTTTCAGTTGAGTGAAGGCAAGAGCCTGGGGCCTGGGCTCCTTCTGGGAGGAAGGGCAGGATATAAATTTAATAAATAAATAAACAGGAAGTTTGGCAAGGCCACTGCTTGTGGGAATACTTTCTTTAACCTACGATGCTGCATATCCCTACACTAGGTTAGCCCAATAGGGGGAAAAGCAGGACAGATGCTATCTATCACTTATTCTAGCAATGCAACAGCTACCTATCATCAAGCATTTATATTTTCCATGGTTAGGCTTTCTGGTGTGACATTTTTCTGGATGAAGATAATCTCTGTAGATGAATATATATTTACAGTTATATGCAAAATGCATTGAAAAGATTCTTCTGTGCCAAAAGAGCGTTCATTAGGAAGCATGCATCAACTGTTCAGATTTTTTTTAAAAATGCTCAGAATGTACAGATTAACACACTCATATGGGGGGAAAGTGCATGGAATGGCCTTGATACTAGCACTTAAGCAAGTACTTTCACTTTTTGGAAAGGATGAGGTCCATGGATGTTGCAGTTGCTTCAGTCTAATTAATTCAAGGTGTGTCCATAGAAAAATTCACAGGCGTCATACAAAAAAATGTAACAGTAAACAGAGCTGCTTAACATACACATTCAAAAACCTAAGGAACCAAAAACAGCAAGCCAATTCGCAAGAAAGCAACACCACATAAAAATGGAGTGAAGAATACAGTCCACTGAAGTCACACCAGAAGAGCTTTCGGGAACAAATGACTCTTCCCTCTTTTCAAAATTCCAAGAAAGAATAGGACCAGCAGATATCTTTGGTGAGGCTGCTGCTCCAAATGAAAACCACCACTGAGAAGAGGCCGGGCTATTCAGTCAGCAAGTGTTTAGATCCTTGGCTCTACCCCGTATCCATTTAATTGCCCTTTTTTGTTAGCACCTGAATTCCCATGGAAATACCTACCCAGCTACAAGTATTTTTGGAATTTCTCCAGCGAATGCTTCCGCCATCTCTCTGCTACCTACATTGGCAATACAGTGTAAAGCCAGTCCCATGAAAGTAGGGTTGCGGCTGGCCAAGTCGTTCTTGATAGCATTGTTTATCAGGCGTATTAGCTCACTGTTGGAATTCACAAGCACGGAGATGAACAGATAGCCCTGGAATTAAGAGAAGAATTAGTAGTGGGGAGCTTAGGGGCAGGATACATTTATTAGGTAGTATTCATCTACAGCAAATGGCTCCTGGCCTATGAGGTAGGCCAGGGGTGAATAACTTTTTGGCCCTAGAGCTGCATTCACTCTTGGCCAACTCTCTGGGGGCTGCATGCAAGTGGTGGGTGTGGCCATCCATGCTCTGGCATATACACACCTACAGAATGTACACACATTCAGGGACACAGCCCTCCCTCTCCAGTTGATATGGTGGGGGAGCTATCTCTCCTTCCTCAATCGAATGATTGGTCAGGTGACCAGGGAAATCAGGGATTGGGAGTATCTGCATCCTCATCAGGGCTCTAGACTGGAGAGAGATGTTTAAACCTTTCCGCCCACCCCAGAGCCATGGCTGGTTTATTTTTTATTTTATGTTATTTTTGCTGCTACTGCCAAAATATTGGGGTGGGAATGTCAGAAAAATATGCTTTGGGAGCCAGATCTTGGCTTGTCAGTTAGAGCTAGCCACCACTCCTGATGTAGATTATTCAGATCTCTCAAGAATCATGGTTTAAAGATTTCACCTAAAAGTAAGACGTATCATGATACAAGCCAGTTCTCACACCTGTTACAAATAAAAGCCAAATTTAAATGAATTAAGCAGGTGGGAATACTGTTCACATGTATGTATATTAAATACAGTATTAAAGGTCATACTGGCTGGGATCCAGACAGCACTGGAAAGCACTTCTGTACAAGGGAGGGGGGGTATCAATTCCCTCCCCTAGTTGCATCCCCAACACTATGCTGCACACCTCTCCAAAGGGTTCCTCAACTCTCAGGAGCACAAGAGTTTGTAGGGGGGAGAAGGGAGGGAGGAAAGAGACTCTGTCAGATATCACCAACCTGATGCCCTCCAGATGGTTTTGGACTACAATTCCTCATCAGCTCCAGCCAGCACCCTGCAGTTATATCCAGGCTCTTTCAGACTGTTTGATTCTTGTGTGTATAGTGCCCTTCATATTGGTGGAAATTCATTATAGGGGAAGTCAGACAAATTACTGTGATGAACCTAGTCGGTTCTTGCCATAATTTCTAAGGCCAATTTGACATTATTAGCTTCTTTTTCGCAAAAGCAAATTCCATTTGGGCAGGTAATACAGCCACCCTCCTTTCTCCTGGATTTTTTTACTGTCATTTAGGCAACAACTGGAGAGAGCCAAGTCCACTTGTGAGGAGGCACCAAGTGGCCATTCTGTCCACTTGACCAACTCTAATTGGCTTTCCACAGTATCTATCAGAATCATTAATGGATTGGGAAGATATTATTTGGCCCACATTACTGAAGGTGTTACGGCTGACACTCTTTATCAGTCTGATGGTTTAAATTTTAAGAAGGAAAAGAAAGAGGAAATGGGCCCCTAGTGTGCTTCTCTTTCAACCCAGATGCATGTATGATGGTCTGCCTGCAGCTGCTCTTAGCAAATATCACTGTGTACACTTTAAAATGGCCTATGCATCATTTGCTTTTCACCACATTTTAGAAATATTTCCTGTTATGTTTGTATACCAAGATATTTCTATTTTCTAATTTAATAAAAGAAATTATTAATATTATATATTCTCCTGATCCACCTCTGGTTTTTAACATTCTGCAGCTACCTATGCTTGAGTGTACTACTGTGCTACACCTAACCATTACAGATACTTTGGTTTTATATGAGAAACTGAGGTACCCCACATACCTAGGTACCTAATAGTGGAACACAGTTCAAGTATTGGCAACTGATATTGTGATCCAACCGAAGAAGGTGGACTTCATTGGGTGGCCAGTTATCAGAGGAAACAGAAATCCACCCTCATTTAATCAACCAAGAGGACACACATCATCAACATTGTTTTGTCTTTCAGTAACTATAAACATCTGCCATGGGTAACCACTGGAGATACCTCATATTCCTTAGAACATATACATTTCAGACAATATTGTTTAATGTATTAAATAGTAACTACCTTTCAGTGACTGGCTTTCTACTATAGATGGAACAAGCATTTGACAAAAGCTCAAAATTAAGGTTGTAGAGCAGGGGGCTTCAACCCTTCCAGTTTCAAGGATTTCCCTCTTTAATCTTAAACTGCAGTATGGGATCCAATCTTTTACAATAGTTTGCATTCATCCAACACTGGAAATCTTCCCATTCGACCATTTCTTCCCTTTTGCAAGTATCTTTTTCCAATATATGGTCATGGCACCTCTAATGTGAGCAATACTTGGCAAGGTGACAACCCAGTAGCATGTTATTCCCAACTTAAGATCAAAGTTATGGAGGAAAGCTCCACATCTCTGTTATGTACAAATGCAGAATTAGAGAAATAATTAAGCATAACTACTCTATTCATCTCTTTTAATTCACCTAAATCAGTGGTGGGAATCCTCAGTCACAGAAGTCAAACATGGCCCTCCAGGCCTCTGTAGCTGGCCCTCGAAACTCTCTCCAGGTCATACCCCCTCTCCTCAAACCACACCCTCACTGGCCCTGCTTTGCACCCCAAGTGCTTCTGCTGGCTGGAATGTGTCCTTGAACTCTGACATTGCCTGCTGCTTGCTTGGACAGAGGACAGAAAAGTATGCATAGTGTATAGAAACTAGCCAACTATACAAAGATAATATTCACATTAGCTGCTCAGTCCACTTTTGCCTATGGTCCGGCTCACCACTAACATGTGGCCCTAAGAAGGTTGCCCGGAAGGGAATGTGGCACTTGAGGTGAGAAAGGTTCCCCACTCTTGACCTAAATATTAGAGTAGGCATTACTTACTATTTGCTTCTCTGTGTATTTGTTCGAACTCAGGAGATTCACAGCCTCCATGTGGCCAAAATCAATATCATGCCCCAGGAGGAAGATGAAAAGCAGCTTGCAGACGTACTTTTTCTTACTGTAGCCATCAAGAGCTTTATCACCTGGTGAGCAATTAAAAACAAAGTAAAAAGCCATAAACAAAAATGCTGTATGCTACTACCTTTGCATTAGTCAGCTTATTGTGTTTATCATACTGACTGGCAAAGGCTCCCCAGCCTTTCAGAAATGAGTGTTTCCCGGTCTCTGGCATCCCCAGATAGAGCTGACCCCATGACCTTCTACACATGAACTATGTGCTCTACCACTGAACTATAGTCCCTCTCCTACTTTTCAAAAATGGTCATCCATTCAAGATTTCCCATAGCATGAAATGTAGTTGCCTAGAGCATAACAGTGAACTATGGCCTTCCATTATCAACTCTCTACCTCAAGGCATGGTCACACAAACACACACATCATTTATATAATGATGTGCATCCAGTATGTAGACAGTATGCGGACACAGAGTACTTGGACTTTCAAAAAACTTTGACAAGGTACCTCACCAAAGACTCCTGAGTAAGTTTAACAGTCGTGGAACAAGAGGAGAGGTCCTCTTGTGGATCAGAAACTGGCTAGGAAACAGAAAGCAGAGAATAGGAATAAATGGACACTTCTTCCAATGGAGGGATGTAGAAAGTGGAGTCCACCAAGGATCGGTATTGGGACCTGTATTTTTTAACTTGTTCATAAATGATCTACAGTTAGGGGTGAGCAGTGAGGTGGCCAAGTTTGCTGCTGATACTAAATTGTTCAGGGTTGTTAAAACAAAAAGGGCTTGCGAAGAGCTCCAAAAGGACCAATCCAAACTGAGTGACTGGGTGGACAAATGGCAAATGCCATTTGTAAACAAGTGTAAAGGTATGCATATTGAAGCAAAAAATCTTAAGCTCACATACATGCTCATGAGGTCTGAACTGGCAGAGAGACCTTGCAGTCGTAGTGGACAGCTCAATTAAGATGTTGACCCAGTGTGCAGCAGCTGTGAAAAGCGCAAATTTTCCTGCTAAGAGTCATTAGGAAACTGAATTGAAAATAAAACTGCCAATATAATAATGCCGTTATATTAATCTATGGTGCAGCTGCATTTGGAATATTGTGCAGAGTTCTGGTGGCCTCACCACAAAAAGGATATTGTAGAGTTGGAAAAGGTTCAGAAAAGGGCAAGGAAAATTATGAAGGGGATGGAACAACTGCACTATGAGGAAAGGATACAGCATTTGGGGTTTTTTAGTTTCGAGAAAAGTCATGTAAGAGACAATATGACAGAAGTGTATAAAATTATGAGTGGCATAGAGAAAGTGGATAGAGAAAAGTTTTTCTCTCTCTCTCATAATACTAGAACTTGTGGACATCCAATGAAACTGAATGTTGGAAGATTCAGGGCAGTCAAAAAAAGTACTTCACACAGTGCATAGTTAAGCTATGGAAACTGTTCCCATAAGAAGCAGTGATGGCCACCAACTTAGATGGCATTAAAAAAGGATTACACAAATTCATGGGAGGACAAGGCTATAAATGGCTATTAGCTATGATGGCTGTGTTCTGCCTCCATAGTCAGAAGCTGTAAGCTTCTGAATACCAGTTGCTGGAAAGTCTGAATAGGGATGGGGAAGAATATCTGACCAAACTGAACCTGGTACCAGATCCCAACTGAATTTGCTAGTTCCCTATCCCTTCGGAGCGACACCGGTCTCTTGCGGCAGGCCGCAGCTGTAATCAGCACGGATTTTGCGGCTGCGGCTGCAATCAGCAAGATTTTTCCCAAAATCCTCCCTCTATTTGCAATGTTTTTCCCCTCCGCCAAAAACAGTGGAACACTGTGATCATTCATGTAAGCGAACTAAAAATTACACCATGTTTTTCTCCGCCGCCAAAAAACTATGTGGAATGCTGTCATTTACATAAGTATCTATGAAAACATTACATAATTTTTACAACCTAAAAAAATCAAATCATCCAAAAACGTGTGCAGCAAATTGAATCTGCACATGCCAGAGAAAGCGGAAACAAAAAAAGGACTGACCGGTAAAGAAATGATGGACTATCGAAATGCATGTGGATCGGCACCATGCAGCAAACACCATTCCTATCTCTAAGAAGGGAGAATGTTCTTTGCACAGGTTCTGCTTTTGGGCTTCCCAGGGGCATCTAGTTGGCCACTGTGATAACAGGAAGCTGGACTACATGGGCCACTGGCCTGATCCAGCAGGCTCCTTGTATGTTCTTAATAAACCTGTCACTACAAGTCCCCTCCAATGAAAGATCCAAGCACAGGTTCCAGAAGTTATGAGGCAGGACTTCTTTGCATACATAGATTGATGTTCCTTCCTGCTGACCTGCAGCCTTTTAAAAAATAAAAAAGAACACCCCATGTATTCATTTTCTTCCAATAACATTGGCCTTATACACACACTATTAAAATTTTATATATATTTCAAATTGTGATACATATAATAAACCTTAAATAGTTTATTCTAGGCAAAGATTTTGGGGTTCAGCACAGAAATCTAAATATTTGACTTAGAGGAGACAAGATAGGCAATTCTCTCTTTCTAGGCCTGGAAAAAGCCAGCTCTACACTACCTTGGTAGTCTGTGAGGATATCACAAACTAACTATAATATTTTAAGAAGTGCTGAAATTAAAGGAGTTCTTAAGTGTAAAAGAGATAAACCGAAGCAAAGCAGAAGACCTAATCTGAAGAGATACAGAGGAAGGTACAGTTCTTTGGCATTTGTCACACACAAAAAAGGAAGAGGATTGGCAAGTGCTACTTTTCATGGAATCATAGAATAGTAGTTGGAAGGGGCCTAAAGGGCCATATAGTCCAACCTCCTGCTCAATGCAGGAATCTAACTTAAAGCATACCTGACAAGTGGCTGCCTCTTGGATGCCTCCAGTGTTGGAGAGCCCACCACCTCCCTAAGTAATTGGTTATGTCATACTGCTCTTCAGTTAAGATTTTTCCTGATGTTCAGTCAAAATCTGGCTTCCTGTAACTTGAGCCCATTATTCCGTGTCCTGCACTCTGAGATGACTGAGAAGAGAACCTGGCCCTCCTCTGTGTGGCAGCCTTTCAAGTTCTTGAGGAGTGCTATCAGATCTCCCCTCAATCCCCTCTTCTCAAGGCTAAACATGTCTAGTTCTTTCAGTCTCACTATAGAGCTTTGTTTCCAGTCCTCTGATCAACCTTGTTGTCCTCCTCTAAGCCTCTTTCAGTTTGTCTGCACCTACTGAAATCCCCCATGGACACCAAACTGCTAAAGAGTACAGGACCTCTGACCTTTTTGCATCCAGTCACTCTATTAACAACTTGGGGGAGACTGCTATGATAGGGAGACTGAGTTTTTCAAAGGAGAATCCACCACGTATGGTTTCAGTGGTCAGTTTTATCCCTCAAACAGATTCAGTAGCTGGGAAGCTATGAACAAAATGCACGGTTTTCCAATGATTTCATTAAATCTTGTATCTAGCTGTTCTCTAGCGTCTTTCCAATTCTACTATAAACAGGCTGATTAAACTTTACTATTATGTTAGTTAGCATCAAGTCTTGAAACCTCTAGCTACCTTACTTGGACAGTAAAAAGGCAAATGCCCATCTAAAGTAAATCTCACTACACAAATCCACACTTCGGACCCAACCACATTCATTTTCCATAACTCCCAGAGTTCCAGGTTCTGTGACTCAATGCAGCGAGTTCAGAGCTGGAGGAATAGAGAAATACTATATCAAGGCAGTGTTTCCAGTTGCTTTACAGTCAATACAAGAGAAACAGGAAGAAAGAGAATGAGAGTCAGCATTTTTCGAACACAATAACTGGGTCAAAGGAAACTTCCTTTTCTTGGAAAGGCTTTCGTTGAACTAGCGGCCTTTTACTCAACCAAAGCAGGACAAAAGTTTACAGATCTGCTTTCTCCAAATCTGATGGGTTCTAAAGCATGTGCACACTTTTGCAAGTGGATAACAAGCATTGCCACTTACGTTCAAGAGGAGAGTACAACAACATATAAAAATGAGCATCTTAGTTGAAATTTCAAAGTACCTTGCTTGACAGTTCTTGAAGATTTAGAGGTGACAAGCAAGCTGTAAGTATTTTGTGGAGGCATGCATAGTACAAAGTGAACCATGAATATCATGAAACAACCACTCTAAGAAAAAAACTGAGGTTATCATTTTATATTGGGATACATCTTAATATATTTATTTATTTATTTATTGTATTTGTATACTGCCCCATAGCCGAAGCTCTCTGGGCAGTTTACAGCAACTAAAAACATCAAAAACAAACATACAAATTTAAAACATATATTTTTAAAAAACAATTTAAAACACAATTTAAACAATTTTAAAAAACACATGCTATACAACAGTACCAAGTTAACATATAGTATATAAAGAGGGAGTTCCTTAGTGCATGGTCACAGTCAATTTGCCTCCAACCCTAGGAGAACTGCTGCTTGACCATTAGCAAGTAGAAGCAAGCATACTCATGTTATATCTACTCTGGCAGCCACTACAGATGTCTTAATTAATTTGATGTCAATCTGATGTGCAAGATTTTGACCTAGAAAGCCCTAAACCATTTGGGGGGGGCATTATCTCCAAGAACACGTTCTCTAATGTGAAACCCCACTTCCCAATTTGAGATCTACCAATGAGGATCTGCTGAAAATGCTGCCTCAGGCAGAGTCCAGGTTGGCTACCATGAAGTGTAGGCCTTTTCGGTTGCGGTTTTGGAATGCTCTCCAACTGGTACCCTGCATGTCTCTGTCACCCTTCCAGTAGCAAGGTAAGACCTCACTTTCTTTTACTGTGCCTTTGAAAATTGATGAACTTCCCTCTCCTGTTCTGATGCTCAAATATTTATTTACTGGTGTGGTTTCCCCTGTATACTTTTTGTTTAATCATTTTATTATTTCGATAGCTTTATAGAGCATGCACCATACATAAATTTCTTCAGAAATTTCTTTGGAAATTTATCACCAAAGAAGAGTTCTCTATACAAGTCTTCTGTTTAGCACTGCACATTGAACTAGACCAGTCAGGCATATAAAAGAGAGTTACATACCAATGGCACAAAAACTGTTTTCAGATTTCCAAGCCCTGTTCCAAAGCAGGAATTGTAAACCAGCAATTCTTATCCAATTAATGAGTTTGGTTTTAGGGATCACAGAACAACCTCTCCACTAGCCCATCAGGAGATGTCCACCACGCCAAGCAATAATAAAGAACTGCTGGCTGTATTCTTCATTAACACCAAATAAATGTAGGACTCTTCAGTGTTCAACCCTTGAGCAGTGCCAGAAGAAAACAGTGAAAGGCTTCATGAGAGCAGGTAACTGAACCTTTGAAGCCTACTACTACTTTGAGTGCCGAACTTTTAGTCAACAATCTCACACACAAACACACACACACACACTCACCAAAATCTATATCAGCCTTTACCAACCTTAGATAGCCAGTGTGGCGTAGCGGTTAAGGTGTTGGACTATGACCTGGGAGAACAGGGTTCGAATCCCCACATAGCCATGAAACTCACTGGGTGACCTTGGGCCAGTCACTGCCTCTCAGCCTCATGAAAACCCTCTTCACAGGGTTGCTATAAGTCTGAATCGACTTGAAAGCAGTACATACATACATACCAACCTTAGGGTCCCCAGACTCTCATCGGCCCCAGCCAGCATGGCCAGTGGTCAGGAATGATGGGAATTGTAGTCCAGCAACATCTGGGGACCAAAACATTAGGAAAGGCTGATCTACATCCCTCCTATTTTGGTCACTTTTTGATCACTACAGTAACTTTCTCAGGCTCTCAGAATTCAGGACAGAGCAACAGAAAATTGTTTTTAAGGGAAGCAAGTTGGGCGAGAGGGAAGAAAGACACATTTAGCTGTTGAGAAACTATTACAGATGGATATGCTTGTTTAGCCTATGTAAATATGGCTTTTATAAACCCAAACATTCTGAAATCAAAATACTGAATGACTTAACCACAACGGTTTAAGTGAACTCCACAAAAAGCATCTGCTCTTAAGTTATAAATAACTGTCTATTATCTTAAGTTATAATAACTACTATTATCCTATAAGAATGGCTTTTTAAAGTTGCACAAGAATTCATTTCAAATCAGTATTATTCATGCAGGTCAATATGTCTTGACAGCAGCATGTGATCTTCCTCCACTGTGCGTATTTTAACATGAGAAGCCATTGTAGGAGGCTGCTATGATAGCAAGCAAGTTTCTGCTCAAGATGACACCCACCAGCCCTAACAGGAAAAAGACACAGTGGTAGTGAGGACTGACTGAGTGGCTGAAAAACAGCCCAAGAGAATAGCCCCGTTTGCCCTCTGCTCCTGATTTTATATACACATGGTCTCAATCTAGCTTTCTCTTGAATGACCACTGATTCGGTTCATATGATTCCCATAAAGGTGCTGTAAGCCAGAAAGGGTATATTTATCTTCAAGGTGGGCTATTGTGGACCTCTAGGTATATACAAAAAAAAAAGTGAACGTGACAAACAAGGGTTTGAACACACATGTATCAGAAAAGAATGCCAGTGAGAAAATTGGGGTTGACACTAAGTGCAGTGAAACAGCCCCATGGTCAGAAGAAGCCAGCAAGTTTGGGAAGCAGTGGCTGTATTTTCCAAGTCTTAAATTTGTTGCTTACTCACTATTGCTTTAAGGGCACAATTAACATTTAAAAATCAAATACATAAAGACATCTGTGTTTGCAAGGCTGAAGTTGCTGTACCTATTCCTTCACTTCAGGCAACTCAAGCCTAACCTTGTGGGACTGGTTTAATAAAGCTATTTGCAGCAGTACAGCAACACTGCATAGGATATACTATGCTATGAAAACAATGTCTTTCTAAGCTGCATGGCTATATTTTCAAAGACTTCTTGTTGTCTTGAACAATGTAAATCACTGATATGAATATGGCTATCATCCAGATAATCATAGCCATGCTAGCTGACCGGAGTACCTGGTAAACATGTACTGAAATGGTTAAAATGCCCATTCATGCTACTTGCCATATTCTTTATTAAATTAGCGCTCTCTCTATTATGAATTCAAATATTTGGGCAATTTGCAGTACTTTGGTTTAACTCCCTTACCAGGAATTGGAAAATGAATTAAACTCTGAAACTTGGAATTTACACAAGCTTTGGAAGCATTCTAAAAAACCTCAATTAGTGGCCATGTTCAGACATCACACTAAATAATCACTGAGCCATATGCTCATAGGCACATATTACCAAATTCTTCCAAGCGACACAAAGTGGATTGGACTGTGAAAGACCAACCCAAATTGTGTTTGCATTTTGACCAATTTGGAGGGCAGTACAATATCTCAGACAGGAGGTCAGGTCTCCTGCTCCCCGGTGCATTCACTATAGCTGCCCAATTTCCCTGCTTTGTAAAGTTTGATAAAAATATCTGTTTCCTATAGGTACATTCTTAAACCACAAAGGTTTTTTTTTTTTTTTTGCCTATTGGTGAATAAATAATGGTGTTGTACGACACAAGTGAGCCTTGGAGTGAGGATTTCAGAAACTTTCATTTCTAATTTCCATTAAACACAATATATCATGTCACCCAAACCCTAAATCATGGTTTGTTTAAGAACACACTGGCATCATAACCCATGGTTTGAAGTTGGATTGTTTCAGAGCAACCACAATTAGTCTGTTCAGATGATATGACAAACTGTGGTTAAGAAAAAAATGGAAGTTAAATGCTTCTGATCGCCTCCTTGTAGTTTGATGTCCAAACTAGGCAACAAGTCTGGCAAGTTATTAAAAATGTCTCTGCCATCATCTAATCTGATAAGGCAGTATCTATCCCAGAGGTACCCTGCTCCTATCAGCCACAGCCAGCATGACCAATTGTCAAAGATGTTGGCTGGTCCATGACCTAAATAAATTAATTCATTCAATTGCCAAAGATGATGGGAGCAGAGTCCACAACATATGGAGGTCATGGCACTGGCTACCTCTGATCTAGTTCATCTTTTTGGAAATGTTTTCTGAAACAACCCTGCCTTATTTCAAAACAGAGTCCCTTAGATTGTTTACTTATTCAGGGCAAGTCTTTCAACATGTAGCACTTCATCTGCTTATGTGTATGGGGAGTTAGGATGACATATTCTAACAAGCTAGCTCTGCATAAACAATTTAAATGACATGATGGAAGAAAGCCAATTAGCCACTCTAAGTAGCAGTAGATTCCCAATATGCATTTAATTTATATGCTACATATTAATCTCAAAAGGCAGAGGCTTCCAGTAGTACTGATCAGTACAGCTGTCCATAATTATCCCCAGTGCACTAGACTCACAAGAGTTTTTGCACATAGCAGGCATGTCCTCCTGTGCATAAAAGCCAGATCTATGGGTTGTGGCAAAAACTGCATGTTCAGCTCAAATCCTACTGAGGATTTTCAATACATAACATGCCTGGCTCAAGTACACATTCTTCTTGAAAATTAGGAAGAATACATTTCTCTATACTTCCATACCATCCATTTCCACAATTTTGCCCAATACCAGAATTTAACCAATAATATACCCATTCTATTTCTCAAGCCTTTGATGAGTTTATAATTCAACAGAATATGGAAACCTCCAAATGTATTGAGCTGGGAGAAGAACAAATCATCTGGCACACAAATTCACCAAGGAAACATTTCTCACTCTCAATGTCACACGAACTAGAAGTGAGACATTTGTTTAGCAGCCAGGGCCACATCTAATCTGTCACCAACTAGAAAGCAACCTCTATTATCATTATTTCAGTTCATTTGCATTAAGAACATAAGAAGAGCCTGCTGGATCAGGCCAGTGGCCCATCTAGTCCAGCATCCTGTTCTCACAGTAGCTAACCAATTGCCTATGGGAAGCCCACAAGCAGGATGTAAGCATAAGAGTACTCTCCCCTCCTGTGGTTTCCAGCAACTGGCATACAGAAGCAAACTAGCTCTGGCCATGCAGAAAGAGCATAGCCACCATGGCTAGTAGCTACTGAGAGCCTTATCCTTGATGAATTTGTCTAATCCTCTTTCATAGTCATCCAAGTTGGTGGCCATCGCTGCTTCTCATGAGAGCGAATTTCATAGTTTAACAATGCACTGTGTGAAGAAGTACTTTCTTTTGTGTATCCTGAACCTTCCAATATTTAGTTTCATTGGTTTTCCATGAGTTCTAGTGTTATGAGAGAGGGAGAAAAAAAATTTCCAACCATTGTCTTCATGCCATGCATATCTTTATACACTTCTATCATGTCACCTCTAACACGCCTTTTCTCTAAACGAAAAAAACCAAAATATTGCAACCTTTCCTCATAGCGGATCCACTCCATTCTCTTGATCATTTTCGTTGCCCTTTTCTGAACCTTTTCCAACTCTACAACACCCTTTTTGAGGTGAGGCGACCAGAACTGGTATTCCAAGTGTGGCAGCACCACAGATTTGTATAAGGGCATTATGATATCGGCAGGTTTATTTTCAGTTTCTTTCCCAATGATCCTTAGCATGGAGTTTGACTTTTTCACAGCTGCCATGCTCTGGATAGACATTAAATATAGTAGATGCCAAGCCACAGGCTATGAACAAATGACAGTTATTTTGCAATATTGTAATGGGCATTTCAAGTTATGACAATCTCAAAATCTGAACCCTGAAGGTGTCTCCTAGCCTTCTAGGATTTAGAAGTAACAAATGGTTTATTATTATTGGTGAGAGCTACAGAGTGTTACAGTGGCCTAACTGGCCTCAACCAGAACTTGGGCCTTTAGTGTCATCAGTTCCATGCTGTGGAACACTCTTCCAGCACAGATTCAACAGGCATCCTTGCTTTTGACGTTCAGGTGTCTTTTGAAGACCTTATGCTGACAGGCCTATGCAGTTGTTTAAAATTTCCTTGAGTAGCCAGTCAGTTTAAATGTTGTTCTGTACTGCTTTTAATGATCTTTTAAAATGTTTTTATATTGCTGTATACCACACTCATATTTTATGAGAGGGCAGTATATAAATACTTTTATAAATATAAATGCATGAATAAGCCCTACTGCACCCATGTTGTCAAACACATCTTCATAAATATGGGATGTTTTACTTATTTAAAGGAATGCTAAAAATTTGCAGGCCACGCACAAGGGCCTTTAGAGAGACGTCCTTAGTTTAAAGGAATATCATTCATTTATTTAAAAAAAGAGTATCTTCCACACAAGACTGTCCGTGTTAACAATGTCAATGTTTACTTAAAGAGGTCTCCAACCAAAACATTTCTTGCACATCCATGGGTTTTGAAACTCTCATATTAATAGAATTTCCCACGTTGAAGGAATATTATCTTTGTATATAAGCTGCTGAGCTCTATAAAATGGAAGGATCCCTTATGTATGGAAGTAGGACCAGGATTTTGGCTCTCCATTAGGTGAGCAGGTCCTCAATAAAATTTGGACCTTGGGTCCTTTCAGTACATCACCACTTAATACTATGGAATTAAGATTTAAAATTTTCACCAGATGACATCATACAGTGGTTCATCTGGCTTATGTTGCTAGGGATTATTTATTATGGTGGAGAAAATGTGGGGCCTCTGGAACATTGTTCCATCCCTGGTTGAACTCTCTAAAAATCTTATTTGTTTGCTTCCAGGTTGTTCAATATTATCAAGGTCAACATGTGCCAATTTTAACCTACAGGCATTATGTTACACACGCACAGAGAGAGAGAGAGACAGAGAGAGATGATGACAGGAGGCTTGAATTCAGAGTTTTTGCTCAACCAGCATTAAGCAGAGAGTTGATCACCTTACTCCTTATTGTATCCCAGGCAGGGGTACCCAATGTGGCACTCTCCCGATGTTGGACTACAGCTCCCATCACTCCTGACTATGGGCCATGCTGGCTGGGGCTGATGGGAGTTGGAGTTCAACAACATATGGAGGGCATCACATTTAGTGAACCCTATTGTAGCCATAGCTGTAATTGCCAAGAACTGAAGTGTTCTAAGCCTCCATTGATTCAAACATGGTTCAATAAAATATGGAAGTGTTAGCTCAAGATAAGATTTCCTCACAAATCAAGGGACCCAATTTTCTGGAAAGGTGGCTACCTTTTTTGAATTATATCCATAATACCAAATTGTCCTACCCAAGTCCAAGAGACTTAAAAGCAATTTTATTTAATTGTATTGTTATTTGTCCCTAGTAGTTTGGAGAGGATATATGCTTTCCATGTTCTTATCATTCTTACTGTTATTCATGATTACTTTACCACAAATTCTTGAGGTGATTAATTGATGCCTCAGTTGCTCATCTTTCTTGCTGGGTTGTTAAGAATGTATTGATTCTATGTACTACTTGTGTATATGTGGGTGGGTGTGATCTATTTGTTGTATGACTTGCACATACATTTAAAATTTAATTTAAAAGTGTCTAAATGGTTAAAAAGCAGCTGGTACAGCACAATGGGGAGGAGAGCCTGGCTGGGAGCCCAGAGTCTGTGAGTTCAAATCCCCGCTCGTGTCTCTTGGGTGTCAAGGGCCAAGTAAAGATCACCCCACAGTGAGTGGCTCAGGGGTTACGTGCCCTGCCACCTGTGCAGCCGTGGGCAAGCTGCATAGTCCCAAGGAGCCCACTTGCCCCCCAGTTGGCAGTTGCGGACAAGGAAGGGACTGGCTTGTGCAGCTGTGGCAAGCTGAGCAGGTCCTAGCCAGCTGGGGAGGACTAGCCTCACAGGGAGGCAATGGTAAAACCCCTCTGACTACTGCATACCATGAAAACCCTCTTCATAGGGTAGCCATAAGTCGGGATCTACTTGAAGGCAGTCCATTTCCATTTCCAAATAGTTAAAAAAGGGAAATGGATCCTTGTTACTTCCATATTGGAGCAAGGTGACAAGTATTTTCTAATACCGCTGTTCTACCAGTAACAGAGACCTGGGGGTGTCAGATTCTGATGTGCATCTTTGTTCAGCCCAGGCTGCCAGGAATTGGCTGGCTGGCTTCTAAGCGAGCAAAGCTCAGTCTTTTTTAAGAAGGGCGACACCACATTCAGCTGATAGGAGGATCTGCATCAGGAGACAAACCATTATCATCTTGCCAAGCAGTGTTTCTACAGAATGTTTTCTTATCTCAGGCAATGTGCTACAGTCTCTTCACTGCCGTATCTTTTACAGTCAGCACACAGCAAGAGTGGATTATACTATTGCTGTATCATTTATTAAACTGGCGTTTTTAATTTTTGCTATTTTAATGCTTGGTCATGAACCACATCTACGTGCAAAAGCACATAGAGAGTGTAAAATAAAATAGGAAACAAGATACAAAATACACCTCCGAACTAAGTGAAGGGAGAAGGGTGGGGGATAGCAACACGGTTTAAAAAGCCAGAACATAATTCCAGAAGTCACTATGGATAAGAAATTCCCTTGCTTTCAAAGGGCCATTGCATACAGAATATTCTAGAGCAAATAGTGGTAAAATGGATAGAAATACATGTTTGACTTTCTTTGCTTCATGATGAGATCTGAATAAATGTATGTTTTGCTTATTAGGAAGGAAAACAACACAAGAGTGCTTAAACAGGAGGCAAGCTGAGCTCTCAGCATGAACGGAAGAATAATCAGCTACTTTGGGATTATAAAACAAATTTACTGTTTTTAACTTATGTGCCAGAGAGCTTCTGATATGCAGATGATACCATGCTACTAGCAGAAACCAGTAATGATTTGAAACGAATGCTGATGAAAGTTAAACAGGAAAGCACAAAAGCAGGACTACAGCTGAACATCAAGAAGATGAAAGTAATGACAACAGAAGATTTATGTAACTTTAAAGCTGACAATGAGGACACTGAACTTGTAAAAGATTATCAACACCTTATTTATTATTTATTTTATTATTTTATTATTTCAATTTATATACCGCCCTTAGCAAAATAGCTCTCAGGGCGGTGAACAAACAAGATACAAGATACAAACAAGATACAAACAAGAAACAAACCTTGGCACATTCATTAACCAAAATGGAGACAATAGTCAAGAAATCAGAAGAAGGCTAGGACTGGGGACAGCAGCTATGAGAGAACTAGAAAAGGTCCTGAAATGCAAAGATGTAATACTGAACACTAAAGACAGGATCATTCAGACCATGGAATTCCCAATCTCTATGTATTGATGTGAAAGTTGTACAGTGGAAAAAGTGGGTAAGAGAAAAATCAACTCATTTGAAATGTGGTGTTGGAGGAGAGCTTTTGCAGATACCATGGACTGTGAAAAGGACAAATAATTGGGTGTTAGAACAAATTAAACCAGAACTATCACTAGAAGCTAAAATGATGAAACTGAGGTTATCATACTTTGGACACATAACGAGAAGACATGATTAATTAGAAAAGACAATAATGCTGGGAAAAACAGAAGGGAGTAGAAAAAGAGGAAGGCCAAACAAGAGATGGATTGATTCCATAACGGAAGCCACAGACCTGAACTTACAAGATCTGAACAGGGTGGTTCACGACAGATGCTATTGGAAGTCGCTGATTCATAGGGTCGCCATAAGTCGTAAATGACTTGAAGGCACATAACAACAACAGTCAAATGATCAACACATGTGCAGTTGCATGTTCTTCCGTATAAACCACACTTACATTTTGAATCTAGTAAGACTCCCCACCACGGCCCTTGATCCTCAACAACATTCATACTTTGGCAAACATCAGAAACCTGTCTGAACCACGCACCCCAATCAAAAACTTATTTGATGAGAGGTGACAGTAGGGTAGAATAAGTTGCTTGTCAACAGAGATCCTCTCAGAAGGGATCTCGAAATGGTGGCCAGATAAGCTTACAGTTCTCCAAGTTACTCCTCCTATGGTATGCAATTTCTCCTTTAAAGAATAAAATTAAATGAAGAATAAATCTAATGCAGGGTTATTGGCAACGGCCACAGCTTCCACAATTCTCTTTCTCTGGCACCCAGAGGCCCCCCTCTCCCCAATGAAATTAGACATGAAAGAAACTTTCAATTGTACCCAACAGAATGGGTTTTGGTGTGTGGTACCTACAACAGTTTATCCAGTTTGCAAATGCACTCATGGGGCACAAAGAATGAACAGCCACACTTAACATGTACTTCACATGTTTCTCAGAGTGTAAATCTTCAGAAATTAGTTAGGCTTAACTGGCTGTGGTTTTCCCACAGCTGGATACCACAATATTCCAATGATGCCTGTAAAGAAGAAGGAACCACATCAACTACTCAACCCATACATTTCCTCCAGCAATACAGGACGGAGTCCTTTAAAATGCAGCAGCCTTGCCTCACTCATACCACATTATGCAACTGTGAGCTACTGCAATGCAGAAGTACTCAAAGAGCAATATTAAAGTAACAGTAGTGTTTATAATGTTAACTGCATACACCTAAGAACATAGAGACATCCCTTCTTAACACACCTCATGGTTTCCCTGTGTGGTAGATGGAAGCTGCCATTTCGGTGACAGGCTTTGACAACTCATTGCTTATTTCTGGCTTGAAAAAGGCCTTTACTTTAGCTCCCCCATTCCTGTTCCAAAGAGCTTCTCTTTTATTGTTCAGTATTTCCTCACCAGGGGCTGACTGCACACTGTACTGAAGACATTCTCCATCCAAGTTGTCTATTCACTGAGTGCATATATTTTAACACATTGAGGACATTGTTGTTTTGTCATCTTAAGAGTACCTTGAAGTTCTGGAAAATTAATTTAAGCTTGAGATGCAAAACTGGATCACCTTCCAGCAACACCACTCTCTACAGTGGGGCTGAAGTATTCTTCCAATTATGTCTCAAAATTAAATCCTCACATGGATAGCTATAACTCTTAATTTTCCTCTGCCCATAATGAACATAATGAAACAGATGATTGGTCCATCTACTTTGACTGGTAGCAGCTCTTTCAGGGGTTCAGACCAGGGTCTTGCACAGCCTTACCTAGAGATGCCAGAGACAGAACCTGGGACTTCCTGCATGCAAAACGTTGCTCTACCACTTAGCTATGGTCTTTCCCTGAATATGGCCCACAGCACCATGCAATAATGTATTTCATATAAATAGCTTCTTAAATGCCACATCCTCCCTACAAGGCCATTTTATAACAAAAGAAAATGGCAGAAGCCAGTCCCAGTACATTCTGAACGTTGGGATCTTTTGACCCATAAAGACATAGAATTCTTTAACTGCTGTTCACCTCTTCTTGATCGAGTACTTTTCTGGAACAAAATTATTCCCATGTTTCAAGATGTACATTTAACTGAAATGGGCAAATTTCTGAATAATATTTGTTCAGTGTAAAATTATTAAGTATGGGATTAGAAGCATTCAATCAGCCTTTGATTTTACTTAGCATACTCTTGTCCTTCTTCATTTGTTTCAAACTGTTGTATCACTTTATTCATGAAAATAAATTCTTGTTCTCAGCCAATATTGCTGGAACAACATACTAGTTAACTTACCTTTAAACTTTGATCGAATGTTTGCCAATTCTTTGTTTATTCTTTTTATCTCAGCTTCTTTACTTTTACCTGAAAAAATATAGAAGGACCCCAGGTCAGAATGTAGAATTTTTTAAAAGAGCTTCCTTTTTTGCCCACAGTGCTAGGTGCATGACTCATAGAAAGACTCTTAAAATTAAAACCACAAAGATTTTATGCCCAACAGTAAGCACAGAAAACCCATTTTTCTACATAAGTTAGGGAAACCCTTTTTATGCACATAGACATGTTAGTTCTTGCTCAAAGTGACTAAACCCAACATTTCTGAAGAGACAGGTGCAGCAGAAGCCAGGCAGCAACATGAGCCAACTTTGAGAGAATAAAGCCATTGTTACTTGATGACAGAACTGGCAAAGATGACTAAAAGAATTTTTAGAGATCAACAGTCGCACCCACTATGACCTACAGGGCACAGTGTCAGTCAACAACATTAGCTAATCAAAAAGAATCAGCTGTTGCATGAAGAACCATGGAATGATGCACAAGATCTCACTTCGTGATCATACACCAAGTGAAGGCCCATCATCATGCAGATAAGAACTATGCCATTTAAGGCTGGCAAGCATATATGTGGCTAATGAACTTCTCACCCTACAGAATGGATCACCAGGGATCAAGAATGCCCCCTAGGCAAGCCTAAAATGCACTGGGCTGACCAATGACACACACAAGATGTTAGTACAATATCCATGGTGTGCACTCATGTAGAACTGACAAAAAAGGGAAGGGAATCAAGTTATCATTGCCCCAGTATAATCAGAAGTTGGGCAGCCTCTATTACATGGGCTGTGGGGAATAATTCCATTAAAAGTAGTGAAAATATTTTTATATTCAATGCATCAATTTATATTCAATGCTTCTGCTGGGAGGAAGGTCGGAATATAAATTAAATAATAAATAAATAAAACTATTTTAAACATTTTTATACATAAAAAGGTATCCCCAACTAATCAGGCAGCAGATTTTTTACAATTAATTTTCATACTTGTAAAGATTGCAGAGGGCAAGCATCTTCTTAAAAGAGGCATATCCTCCTTGTGTGTGTGCGCGCGTGTATGTGTGTGTATTGGGGGGGGAGAGAGAAATTCTTCCAAAATGAAGGCTACTATGACAGTCGCATCTAATGGTGGCTTTTTCTGTCACCGAAAAACACTCCTACTTGTACAAGGTATGGCACCCAATTTTTGCCATTCCATCCTACCCATTGCACTGCACACACACACAATTCTGGACTCTCAGGATTAGTATACCATATGCAAGTGGAAGCGTTTTCCTGCTAGCAGCCAGTGCAAAGACATGACTCAAAGCAACACAACATAAGCGCCTCTGTTTAACTATTGTTTCTCCTGTGCAAACTGAATCAGTTAATCAGCTAAGCTTTAATTGGTTGACAAATGCAATAAATATGTAATTCTAAGTACTTGCAGTTATAAGCATAAGAACGAAATGGGAAACATTAAGTCAGGTATTTATGCCATTTCCCTCAATATATTTAATACTTTTGTCCCCATTTCTCCAAATTACCAGGAAAGGGAAACAAAAATGCTTACAGCAATAACATTCCTACAACATCCACCCTCCCGGATTGGAATACTGACCTTCAAACCCTGAAAACGTCTGTTTAACAAAAGGCTTCCACACTTCCTTTGAAAGGTCATTTAGACAGATAGGAACATCCAGCAAAGCCTCTTTCTACAATGTTACCAGAATTAGCCAAGTTAGATACACAGTAAGAGGCAGCACTGTAATACTTTCATATAGGGATTTTTAAAAAAAACCTCCTGCAAGTCACAGCAAATTCTTCAAAATGCAATTCGAACTCTTAAAGCATCTGAACACACAAATAAAGCCAGGGCCTCTCTGGTTTAGTGCCTTCATAGTAGGATTGGTAGTGTGCAAACTGAAGACTGGCTCCAGGTTTTTACACGCTCCAAGCAGCTGGATCCTTGATCCATATAACACAACGCAGTGCCACCACTGTTCCTAGTGCCACTGCCTAGAGTCCGTAAAAAAAATGAAAATTCGACTGCCTTCAAGTCGACCATGTGAATATGTTTTCATGGTAAGAGGTATTCAGAGGTGGTTTTACCATTGCCTTCCACTGAGGCTGAGAGGCAGTGACTAGCCCAAGGTCACCCAGTGAGCTTCGTGGCTGTGTGGGGATTCGAATCCTGGTTCCTAGGTCGTAGTCCAACACCTTAACCACTACACCACATTGGCTCTCAGAGGCGGTAAAGGCCTGAACAAAAAGATGGGGGGAGGGAAAGAAAAATGTAAGGGAAATTCCCCCTCCCAATTTATTTTTCTTAATCTTTCCAATGGAAAAGTGGTAATTTGGGGGAACACTGAAAAAATTAAATATTTTCACTTTTGGAAAGTTCCACAAGTTTTTATTCACTCAAAATGTGAAGTTAGTATTTTGCTTTATGTACAGCATTGTTGTTATGTGCCTCCAAGTCGACTATGACTTATGGCAACCCAATGAATCAGCGACCTCCAAGAGCGTCTGTCATGCACCACCCTGTCTAGATCTTGTAAGTTCAGGTCTGTGGCTTCCTTGATGGAATCAATCCATCTCTTGTTTGGCCTTCCTCTTTTTCTACTCCCTTCTGTTTTTCCAAGCATTATTGTCTTTTCTACTGAATCATGCCTTCTCATTATGTGTCCAAAGTATGATAACCTCAGTTCCATCATTTTAGACTCTAGTGACAGTTCTGGTTTAATTTGTTCTAACACCCAATTATTTGTCTTTTTCGCAGTCCATGGTATCTGCAAAGCTATCCTCCAACACCACGTTTCAAATGAGTTGATTTTTCTCTTATCCTTTTTTCACTGTCCAACTTTCACATCCATACATAGAGATTGGAAATACCATGGTCTGAATTATCCTGTCTTTAGTGTTCAGTGATACATCTTTGCATTTGAGGACCTTTTCTAGTTCTCTCACAGCTGCCCTCCCCAGTCCTAGCCTTCTTCTGATTTCTTGACTATTGTTCCCATTGTCAACTTTAAAGTTACATAAATCTTTTGTGGTCATTACTTTAGTCTTTTTGACGTTCAGCTGTAGTCCTCCTTTTGTGCTATCAGCATTCGTTTCAAATCATTACTGGTTTCTGCTAGTAGTATGGTATTATCATCTGCATATCTTAAATTACTGATATTTCTCCCTCCAATTTTCACACCTCCATCTTGGTTCAATCCTGCTTTTCATATATGTTCTGTGTAGTGATTAAATAAATAGGGTGATAAAATACACCCGTCTCACACCCTTTCTGATGGGGAACCAATTGCTTTCTGCATATTCTCTCCTTACAGTAGCCTCTTGTGCAGAGTATAGGGTGCGCATCAGGACAATCAGATGCTGTGGTACCCCCATTTCTTTTAAAGCATTCCATAGTTTTTCATGATCTACATAGTCAAAGGCTTTGCTGTAATCTATAAAGCACAGGGTGATTTTCTTCTGAAATTCCTGTTCCATTATCCAACGTATGTTTGCAATATGATCTCTGGTGCCTCTTCCCTTTCTAAATCCAGCCTGGACGTCTGCCATTTCTCACTCCATATATGGTAAGAGTCTTTGTTGTAGACTCTTGAGCATTACTTTACTTGCATGGGATATTAAGGCAATAGTTCGATAATTACTGCATTAATATACAGCATTAGAGAATGAGAATTCCCATGTGTAATGTGGCCATATACATGCCCATTTCTGCACCTAGAAGATGTTGCCTTCTTTATGAAATGAACCTATATAGGACCTTCATCATTTGAAAATTCCAGCAGCCTTCTTCAAGTGACCTTTTGATCTTCTTTGGAGTTACTGGAATAGTATCCTGCATCTGCTGTCCTTTCTGATCTGGTCCTTTCCTCAAACATTTAACTTCTCCCTTCAGAAGACCATCATAGATACCCTACTACAAATCCAAAACATTTACACTTTTTGAGGGTGTCATCCAATGCGTACTTACCTGGGAGTAAGCTTCGTTACACAGAGCGAATCTTGCTTCTGAGTAAACATTTGCTCTGTAAATTTCATAAACATGCCAAAATAGCACAACTGTACGTGCTAACTAAATTGATAACTTACAAATTTTATGTTGTTATTGCAGTCAAATGGGTTTAGGTTGTATAAAGTGTATTGCATTTTATCCCCCCACCACTAAAAAAGTGTTCTCCACCCCCACCCCCTGCCACAGCTTCAAGATTTCCATCTCTATCATTGGCAGGGGAAGATTTGGGAGGGGGGATAACAGACTTGCCCAACCACCACTGCTTCTCCTCTTCACTGCAGATCTGATCTGGATGAGGCCTGCTCCTCTGTGAGAAAGGATGGCTGTGATGGAACTCCTTCTACCCACCACTTCCTCCAGAACAGGCCCAACATTACCAATTAGTTCCAGGGGCGCTCTCAAACATACGTAGAATAGGCAGGATGTAAATGTACGTCTTGGCACTCATCTGGTCAATATTTATATTATAAAATTCTGTCTGTAAAGCAAATTAAAGTTTCAGCAAGTCATTTATCTTCCAAATCCAGAGTCTTAGCTGGACACTACATAAATAGGATAGCTCACAAATAGACACAACACGTGTGTGTGTGTGTGCGTGTGTGCACGTGCGGGTAAGAGATATAAAGTGTCAAGTTCTCTATTAATGGATAATTGATCCAAGCCATTAAGAACAGATAAGGAGTGGGCAGGAAATAGATCTTTAGGGGATTCAAAGAAGATTGGTAAGGATTTCCATGTCCCATTTGTTTACTACCCAAGAGTAGATTTTTTGGTGAAACACACAGTGAGCTCACTTCAGTTCTGGTATTCAAAACAAATTCCTGGGCTCAAAATTATTTCGTTCTGTCCTTTGCAGGGAACCTAGGGTTCTTAGTAAAATTACGGTTCTCAGCAAAACACTAAGTGGATCTTAGGGTTCTAGTAAAACACTAAGTGGATCCTGGACATCAGAAGTCTGCCCTCCTCAGGGTTTTTCCCCAAAGACTTCTTTGTACTTCTACAAACTTTGGGGTTCTCCCTCTTGTACATGAGCAATACCATTTAGGTACCTAAGAACTGATCCTCACAGCCTAAATAGCAGAAGGAGAGGGAATGATTAAATTTAGGGTGAGAAGGGCCAAGCAGTTACAGCTCACCCTTGAGAGCCACCTTCATGGGAAACATTTTCAAGGAAGGCTTCCTGCCCTGCCTCCTACCCTTTTAAAGCCCTTTTGGCACTACTGCTATGCTTTATAGCACAAGGCAATGCTCTGCCTCCATAATCGGAGGCAGCATGCTTCCAAATACCAGTTGCTGGAAACAACAGGAAGGGAGAGTGCTCTTGTGCTCAGGTCCTACTTGCGGGCTTCCCGTGGGCAGCTGGTTGGCCACTGTGGGAACAGGATGCTGGACTAGATGAGCCATTGGCCTGATCCAGCAGGCTCTTCTTCTGTACTGCAAGCAAAAACAACCTCACCACACAAAAGGCACCACATCATTCAAACAAAATATGGCTCTTGGAGCCATTAAATACAGCACTTTCTCCAATTCATTAAGTGTACATGTTATGACCCCAACTTTTTATTTATTCAAACATAATTTATTAATTCTAGAAACAACATCCTCATAAGTTTGAACAAGTCATCCCCTCATGCCTTTGTGGCTCATTTTGTGTTACTTGTTCTCAGCAGCAGAGGTTTATCTTTTGTGACGTGCTCCCTGCAGATTACTGCACCACACAGCTTCTTCTGTCTTTGTTCCAGATGGTCAATCCGTTTTTAAACAAGAAGTTAATACGTGTGGAGAAATTCATGACCACTCAGTTCAGTTGAATTTCAGTTTTCAAACCTATGTAAGCCAGGCTAATGGATTAAAAGCTACTAGGTTTACAAAGGATACATGCTTCTTTCTCTCCCCCCTCCCTTTTAAATGTTTTTTAGAGCATTCTCTGTTTTGCACAATTAACTTCAAATGATATGTTCAACTAAGCCTTGGAGGGAAAAAGCTGTTTTTAAGATCACACACTCCTGAGAAGGCAAAAGCCAGTCACAGAGCTGAAACACTGGCTTCTTGTACAGTTCTGGATCAATTGGAAATCTACAAGATGGGAATTGGGGGCATTGTTCTTCAGTGGTTCTTACCTTCAGGATAGGGTTCAAGAAGTAGCACTAGGGACTGCTTGTCAAGCCACCTGGAACTATGCTCTGAGATGTCACAGGACACCATCTTATCCCCCATGCTATTTAACATTTATCTGAAGCCATTTGGTTCAGTCATTAAGAGAATTGTAGCAAACTATAATCAGTATGACACCCAACTGTATCACATCAGAATTAAATGTGACGGTGCAAGCCTAGAGCCAGAGTCTGGACAGGGCACAGTGGTGGGCTGAATGAGGGCCAATACACTGAAGCTGAATCCTGGTAAGATGGATGCCCTGTGGGTGAGCGATTCTCCTTTCCAGAATATAGATGTTACCTGGTCTGGATGGGGTTGTACTCCCTCTGAAGCAACAGGTACATGGTGTGGGAATTTTCTTTGATCTGTCATTGTCACTGGAGGCTCAAGTGGTGACTAGAAGTGCTTTTCTTAAGCGGCTTTAGTAGGTGTGCCACCTAGGGCCACTCCTGTCCTGCCTGAAGTTGAGAGACTCAGACTCCACAGTGGTGTTTTCTTTTTTTATTTAAGAGATAGACAGTTGCAATGCAGAGCGCCTCATGAAACTAATTACTCTTTCTAGGAACTTAGTTTCTTTCTAGCACTAGCTAAGCATGACTTCGCGACCAGAGACTTTGACTCAGCAACTGGGTGTCCCCCCCCCCCCAGTCTCTTAAGTAGGTTGGGAACACATGTGCAAACAGAGGCTCCTCCTTAGTTGAGTCTGTTGAAATTCCCACTTTAAGTGTCTCCAACAGTGGGGCGAAGGTGGAGCTTCAGCCAGTCTTTCCTCTTCCTCCTCCGATGGAGGGGGGCTGCTAACTGTCAGTTCAGGCAGAGGAGGTAGAGGTGTTCCTGGCTGGGAAGCATCTGACAGGTCTGGCTGAGCTCCTGCACGGGGGTCTGGAGTTGTGGGGGCTGTGGAGTCCAAAACAGGGGTTGGGGCACCCTCTAAGTCTGTTCTGTTGCCAGCCCCCTCCTCAAGTGATTCGTCCCAGTCCGTGTCCTCATCCTCTGTCTTGCCTGCGCCCATCCACTCTTGCTGACTGGGGGTCATGACAACTCCCAGATAAGGATAGCTTGGCTGCAGTAGTCCATGCATTGGTAATTTTGCACTATTGCAATGTTCTCTATGTAGGGCTTATGTCTGGTTGGCAAACTGCAGTTCCCACAGAACTCTATGACATAGTTTGTGACTAAGATTGCAGTCCGTCAACATGTAACACCTTTGCTGAGGGAAATGGACTGGCTACGAAGCCAAATTTAAGGTCCTAGTTTTAGTGTACAGTGTTATGGGTCTGGGGGCTGAGACAGAAAATTTCTGTGAGTCCCCTTTCCAGACTCTGATTTGGGACCCTGCACCTGGAGGTGGGCTCTGCTGGTCAGATAGACCCATTAGTCCAACAAAGAAGACTATCAAGTCCCCATTAACTAGCAAATGGGTCAGGGAGATCCTATTGTTATTGAAACTCTTCAGGAGCCCCCCCCCCCGGAGGGCAAAAAGAGAGGCTTGTGTTTTTAGTTGACTTGGAAGAAAGGCTGGGGAACGGAGACACACAGAGAGGCTGGCTGGCTGCCTGCACCACAGCTTTCAGATGCCTCCTGTAAGCCTGTAAGCCTGCTGGAAAAGAAACATCTATTGGACTGGTGATGCTTTGAACCCCTCCATCTTAAGCTCAGGTTGGAATGTGTGTAAATAAACAAACCATTGACCTTCTTTCCAAGGAAACCAAACCCTGGGCAAACGCAGGAACCCCTGGAGGTCTCTCACCGTTCAGAGATTGGGGTGGCACACAACAATTTAAAGGCCTAAAGAATTTGGGGCAAATATCAGAGAGATTGTCCTACATACCTGCCCATTCACTGCAATCATCTATGGGGGCCCTCATTGTATTGCCACATGCACTGGAGGTTTGTTCTATAGTGGCTCAGCCTAGATCCTTCTGTAAAGTGGCACCTGCCTCTTGGAACATACTGTCCATCTAAGTTACACAGGCTCCAATATTGTACATCCTTTGTCAGATGCAAAAAACCCAGGCTGACTCCACACGCCATATTTTTATCAGGATCTGCTTCATGGGCCAAATTTGACAGGTGGGCAGGGCCACCCACCTCTCAATCACATGGGAACATTATATGACATCATATGATTGGCAGGTGGGCAGAGACCGTCTCCGCAAAGGGGGATGGGAAGACTTGCAAAAGTGTTTTCAAAACCTCCCTGTGCTTCCCTTTCATTCCCCTGGGGACTTAAAAGGTGAGGGGACAAGACTTGGAAAAGCCTCTTCTAAGTCTTTCCCCTCCCCCTTTAACTCCCTGATCACAAAGTCTTAAGAGAAACATGGGAGACTTGGAAATCCTGTTTAAGCAAATGGGAGCATAGGATCTGTCTTAAAGCCTTTGCAAAAAACCTCTTTGCAGCAGCACGTGTGAGGTTGTTTTTGCACAAGGCTTTAATCCCCATTCAGTTGGTGAGCAGGGATTACATCCTGCCACCTTGGCCACCTGGCCTTGTTCCCTGTGAACAAGATCATGCAGCCAAAGCAGATTAAACCCTGTCCTCCTGCCCATCAGCTGACATCACTAGTGACATCAGCTGGTGGTTGTGGCTTGGGGAAATGGTCCCACAGTCCAAAGAGGACCCCTTGGGCCCAGAGGCTTCCCACCCCTGCGAAAATCTCCCGTTTCTACAGGCTTTCACAGAGGATGAGTTAACTCATGAGCAGTATTGTATTCCACTTTGGAAAACTGTTTTTGTTATCGTTTAGTGTTGTTGTGCCCTGCTCTAATATTTGGCAGTCCATATATATTTCATATAAATAAATAAAATGTTGTATTGTTTTAATATGTTGGAAATGATGCCAATATTTTTCAATAAATGGAAATGTTTGCAAAAATGAAAAATATAAAAATAACAAAGCATAACAACTGTATGTGAACATGGAAAAGCCACAAAAAGCTGCAGCTTGTGCTAGTTGTAAAGCACTACAAAACTGTTCAGTGACTCCCAGTTCAAAATTGGGGGGCAGCAGCAGAAATGCCAGAATTCAGGCCAAGCCTGATAAGATGGGAGGGGGGAGGTAAGTCAAGCCACTTTAGTAGATTTATCAACCTAACATGAAAATAGAGCTGATTAAAGGGATTCCCAGTATAAATGTTGACTTTCAGTGTCCTTCTACCAGGTCAAGGGTGGCATCCAAACAAACAAGATCAAAGAAAAAACATGATGCATTTTGAACTAGAAATAACTCACAATCATAGGGCATTTAGCTCAAAGGTTCTAGTCTAGTTGGCTGCATAACTCCTACAAAATGCTCTATTATCCAACACGGGATAAAGAAAACGCAGTTCTGTACAAATTTATTATACTGCTTATTCCCAACCAGTGTGCCTCCAGATGTTGTTGGACCACAACTCCCATCCTTCCTGACCATTGGCAATGCTGGCTGAGGCTGATGGGAGTTGTGGTCCAACAACATCTGGAGGCACACTGGTTGGGAAAGGCTGGCTTATATCCTTTCCTTGTTCTTATCAAGTACCATTTCTCCCATTTACCATATTTTTAAGACGTTGCTCACTTGTATGAAGTGCTTTATCTTTCTGTCTTAGCACTACAGCTGTTTTTGTTACATACCATAGGTTTCTTACAAACTCAGAATTTTAATTTATATCACACTTTTTCCCAGGAACGCAAGGTGTTATACATGGAGTTTCCAGATGTTCTTGATAAGATACAACCCTTCTGCTGTTACTTTATACATACATATATGTGTGAGAGTACAGCTAGAGATAGACAGGAGACAGCATATCTTTATACCATATTATATTACTTTTCTGCAAAAGTTGATTCTCCCAAATGGCTTGGTTTCGTTCTTTCAGTATTATAAATTAAATATATTAACTGCGATGTTGGTGCTTGTTTTCCATGTATCTAACATGCCTTATCTGTTGAGTTACCCATTTTAGTCACAAAATAATTTTATTAAAATTGCTTTTTAATGGAGCAGGGGAGGGAGACAAACACTGAAACCAATAGTAACTGTGATTGCCTTGGCTACCTCAAAGAGAAGATAACTTGGAGAAGGAAGAGTAGAGGAGAAGACACCTTCCTGAAGCAATGCATGCATAATTATGGTAATATCACTTGACAAAACACATTTACTTCAAAACTTAACACAGTTGCCAGTCAAGCAAAAAATGTTCTGTTGTACACACACAGTTTCATTTAATTACAGCTTCTAAGCTAGCCTATTTAATAAGGATGTAGATGGATGCATGACCAGACATAGCAAAGAAGCTGATATAGAACATAATACATGACAATTCATTTCCTCCATAAGGACTTGGCAATCCTATAGCGATAACACAATCAATTCCAAAATGTTGCTGAAGCACAAGGGAGTTAAGCCTTCACATAGCCAGATAATAATTATTTTCCATAGCAGCCAATGGCTTATTACACCACTTTTACTGTAGAAAGAAAGACTTCATTACAATGCCTTTCAATTAATTATGCCTGGGAGCCAGGGGTCTCTTGCTTGACCAGAAGCCTCCCTCCCATTTCTGTCAGTTCTCCCTTCTGTTGCAGCTCTCCAAGCCATACCACATAACCTCATGAATTGCTTGTCAAGGAGGCACAACTTAATGCAACAGGAGTAGGGACAGGAAAATCCGATTTCACAAGCAGAATTCTATTAATGATTCACTAGATCCTCTCTAAAGAGTTTGACTCTGAACATCAAGATTCCATTTATACTCTACTTCCTCCAAAAACTTGAGGTAGCTTACAAATCTAATGTTTTTTAAAGAATACACAATGAAGATCAAGCAACTGCAATGAAGATGGCAGCACCATGCAGTTATGCACACAATCTAGCCTAATTTATTTAATGACACAAGCCTATACAAGTCTATTGAGAAGTCCCATTCAGTTCAACAGGACTTACTTCCAGGTAAGCGGATATAGAAGTGCCAGCAAGTTCCACTGAAATCAAGTGGGGCCTAACTTTGGTTGGGCTACACCCAGTAAAAGCATCCTGATTTCCCAAGAGTTGATTTAAGATGGTGGGCTTTGCATCTCCCCCCCCCCAAAAAAAACCCTAAGGTGCATTGAAATACCTACTTAGAGGAGTAAGAACAAGGACCCCCTCCTTTCATCTTTTGCCATGTGTAACTTTAAAATCAAATTAGAAGAAAACTGAAAAACCATTTTGGACTAATCTTACATCCTCCTCCTGAATCGAGGCAGACATCTTTCATCTAGGCATAACATAATTGCCTTTTACATATACCAACAATTTGCTGCACAGAAAGCTTGATTAGGAGGCTATTACTTGCTTTCCACCATCGCATCCCCACTTTATTTTAACACAGTAACATTGTACAGTAATTATGTTCCAGCTGGCCATATTTGCTTTAACATAACCAATCAGAACTTTTGGTAGTTCCTTCCATAACAAACCTGCTAATGCAGGAGGAAATTTACGTACTAAAGAAATCTTGCAGTAATAAATTGTATGTGATTGACATGGCAAACTGAGGGGGTAGAAGCCATGTTGGTCACATTATTGATCCATCTAGCATACAGTGATACAGGGCCTTGAACATCAGAATATATATATAATGAAAAGCTCCCCTTGGAATTTTGCAGCTCTACCTAGAAAGATTCATAACACACACACACCAAACTTCTGTGCTCCAACAGTAGCCATTTCCAAGAACACCTACTACAGGAATGCAAGAGACAAACAAAATACAGAAAAAGAAAGGATGGCGTACACAGACAGCATATGTACAAATTATGTACATATGTAAAAATTATGGAAAGGGAGGTGAACTGATCTGAGTTTTCCACAGAAAACTACTGTCATTTGGAAGACGAGGGGAAAAACACTTTATCTAATAGCAAACCACCAAAGTTATTATCTTGTTATTCATTTATTGGTATTGACCCCAAAGGTAAAGCATTTGATCAAGAACACAAATATTTTGTAGAGGCATGCCTCCTTCACTGGACAGGCAGATAAAACCATGTAGCTTTCTCTTCCCATTCCAGGACTATCCCATAACCAACATTCAGAAACCCTGTGGGCAACACAAGAACAGTAGCTTCATTCTGTGTCATGGATGGCACATGGGGATTCAGCAAGGAGAGAAATCAGAGTGTCAAACTCACCTTTCACAACTTCAGCCTATTTGCCAGCTGTGCCCTTATTTGGAGAACTTGGACCTAGCCTCAGACATTCATGCCTTAGTCACCTTCAGTGTAGATTACCAAAATGTACTTTATGCAGGGCTACCTAAAGATAATCTGGAAAATGTCAACTGGTCCAGAATAGCCACCAGAGTTCTGGCAGGGGCCAGGAGATCAATTCCAATCCTGTATCAACTGCACTGATTACTCATAAAAGCTGGGGGGGTGTTTAAGGTCAAGGTCGCTGCTCTGAATACATTCTTGCCCTTCTGTTGCAGGACATAGACCTTTTCTTGGTTAAAATCTTGGTTGCCATCCTTGCTTCCAATTACTCAAAGACCAAGCCAACCAGCAACAATTATCATCTATTTTTGTATAAGACATATTATAGAGAAAGTAGTCCTGTATTCACTACTGTATTATCCATTAATTTATATACCATGTAGTCATTAAAATGGCTTTTAAGCAGTTTACAAGCATAAAACCAACTATAAAAATATCCACACAAACGGATATATTTACACAATAATAAAATCAAAACTTTTAAAACTTCCATAATTAAAATGTACAATAAAACAAGTCCATTAAAACAGCAAAACAATTAAAACAGTTAAAATAGCAATGAAAACTATTAGATCAGGGGAATGCTTGTCTAAACGGGCGAGTCACCAAGAGGTGGTGAAATGCTACTACTGTACAAAAATGGCTCCCAAAATGATGGACCAGGATCTACCAATACATCATGGGAGCTTTATATAGAAGTTGCAAAGGAAGAATATTAATGGCAGTTTCACCTAGCAAGTTGTACAAGTGTCACTTCAGATAGTACAGAGTTTAGACTAATGAGTTGGGGTTCTGAATTATGTCTCTGGAAGATTCCCAGACTTCCTGCTGAGGGCAACTGCTGCCCTGCTCCATAACAAACAGTAGCATTAACAGAAGGGCAAAGTAATTTCCTCAAATTTTAGTAGCAAGATTATTTTACTTAATTTTTAGGACTATTCAGAGGCCCAAGACTAACAGGGATGCAATTAAATTATTCGTTCCCAATAGCCTTACACACCCAATGAAGAAAACACTGGTGCTTCCCATAGGAGCCATAAGGTATAAAGCTGCCTTCAGGTCCTGCTCTAACCATCTTTTGTACCCTATGACAGATGTCCACAAGCAGCAGCAATCCTGCTGTGTCTGCTAAAAAGACAGAGAAAAAAAATCAGAGTTCACTGCAGACACAGAAGAGCTTCAGACATTACAAACAAACATTGCCAGCCTCCTCTGTAGTCATCTGGAAGTGCATAAATATGGTGTGCAGAAGGTGCTCAAAGTGACAAAACACTGTGTATGAAACACTATGGAATTGTGTATCCTAATCAACAAGGTATATCCTAATCAACAGGGTATATCAAAACATTGATTATGTAAACATATCATGGAGCACATGAAGTGATTCATTTATCACTCGCAAAACCCAAATGTGTTGCTGAAATTAGCTCAACTGAAAGTCAAAGCAACACAAGAAAATGCATGATCCACAACAGTTTTCTATTTAAGAATGGTTTTTTCCTGCTTTATATGAAGCCTACTTCCACATTGGATGGTGGCATTAATCACATGCCTCAACATCTTACACACTTTTAATATCATTAATGACATCTAGATGTATTATTGAAGGATGGTTAGATGAATTGCTGTTAATATTGTAAATTGTTGTATGTATATGTTTTTATAATGTATTTATATTGTGTACGTTGCCCAGAGTGTCCGTCCAGGCGGACAGATGGGTGACTAATTAAATAAAATTTTATTATTTTATTATTATTATTATGTAGCAGTGATATTTTATTTATACTTTTTGGGTTCCACCCTCTTTACAATACTTAACATATTCGTATATGTTGCACAAAGACATGAAGCAAAAGCACCAAATGTGCTGCGTACAAGCACATCAATTACAAGCACTACTTTCAGTGGAAAATACTGTTTGAATAAAAAGGTCTTCACCTAGCACTCTGAAGACCATAGAGATGGCACCAAGTGAATCCCTCTGAAGAAGTTGTTCCATAACCAGGGTGCCACTCCCCAGAAGGTCCTCTCCTGCAATAGCTACTCACTTTACTTCATTTGGAAGGGATGCTTGGAAGAGGACCTTAGATGAGGACCTTAAGGAATGGGTAAATTATATAGCTTGCATTGGCTGCCTGTATGTTTCTGAGCTCGATTCAAGGTGCTGGTTTTAACCTATAAAGCCTTACACAGCTTAGGACCACAATACCCGAGGGAACGCCTCTCCCGACATGAACCGACCCGTACACTACACTCAACATCTAAGGCCCTCCTCCGGGTGCCTACTCAGAGGGAAGCTGGGAGTCTGTCAACAAGGGAGAGGGCCTTCTCAGTGGTGGCCCCCAAATTATGGAATGATCATGCTGAGGAGGTGCGCCTGGCGCCAACACTGTTATCTTTTTGGCACCACGTCAAGAAACTCCCAGGCATTTTTGAATGTGTTTTTAAATTGTTTTAAAAAAAATTAAATTGTGTTTTTAAATTCTTTTGTGTTTTAAAATTTGTATATTTGTTTTTAATGTTTTTAATTGGTGTAAACCGCCCAGAGAGCTTCGGCTATGGGGCAGTATATAAATGTAATGCATACATACATACATACAGTATTAAAGGTGATCAGAAGTAAATGAAGAACATATCAGAATACTGATATGTTCAGATTTTTTTAAAAAAATAAAAAAATTAAACAAGAATTTCTGTCCTCCAGTTTTTCAGAGCACATCCAAGTTATAGCATGTCATTTTACTGCTTCCCAGCAGTAAGGTGCAATACGATTTTTGTTGTGGTTTAAGGATATTCTAAATCAATGCAGAAGATGGGAGATATGGCCAATGTGATGTAATATGCATCTGTAGGTTTTCCCCCCAGGCATTAAGTATCCAAAACATGCATTCTAAAGGTTCTGCTTAAAGGATGATGTTACTATAAACCTCTAATTTATTTTTATATGTTGGAGACATGAGGCAATCTTACAGTAAAGCTAATCATCTTGTATCCATGTCCTGTGTGCCGTATTTTGACAGGCAAGGAGGAGAGGCAATGATGAATCAGAACATTAGATTTGCATAAAGTCAAATTATATGCCAATCCAGTGGTCTGACTCCACAGTACTTCTTCCCTCTGCCTGTCAAAATGCAGTTCACAGAACATGGATCCAAGAAAATTAGCTATACTATAAGATTATGAAACATTTCTTCAACTAATCCCCCTCAGAAAAATGATGTATGAAGAATTAACGTTGGCAACATTTGCATTTTGATAATTTTATTCCAATAGCTCAATACCTTTCTGCTTAGTATGCAAGATGTGAGATATTTTTCTCAATACGTACACACAAAATACACAAGAATTTTTCCTGAACTGCCCAGTCTCACACAAGTTCTACTATGTCAAAAGGACTTTTTTCCCAAATAGGTATAAGAAAAACTGCATTGACAAATAAAAAGGCAGACAAGCTGTACATCATGCTGGGCAGACAAGCTTCATCAAACTGGGTATTTGGGTAATAGCCCTCAAATGTGCAACATCAATATGCTCAGAGACTGAAAGGTCACTTCCAAAGAGTTGTTTTCCCCAGCAACAGCAGTATTTTTATTTTTTGCAGGTGATGGGTATGTTGATTCAGCGTGCCTAATACCCACAATCAAATGGAAGCTGAGACAATCTCTATTCCCACATTAGTTAGTATAAGTGAAATACAGGGATCAGCACATAGTACTACCTCGCCAGCCATCATTGTGTCACACTCCTATGCTAGTAATGTAAATGTACTGCCTTCAAGTCAATTCCAACTTATGGCGACCCTATGAATAGGGTTTTTATGGTAAGTGGTATTCAGAGATGGTTTACCATTGCCTTCCTCTGAGGCTGAGAGGCAATGACTAGCCCAAGGTCACCCAGTGAGCTTCATGGCTGCATGGGGATTCCAACCCTGCTCTCCCAGGTCGTAGTCCAACACTCTAACAAGAAGTACTACTATTTGGAGATACTTCCTGTTGCACTTCTTGATTTGGCCATAGATTCATGGAGGAGCTGCTATCTCTGGAAGCACCCTAATTATCAATTCACTTCTTTTCATCCATCTTGCTAGCAAATAGCTTATATACCGGGAACCAGATAGCTTCTCTCTAGCAACAAGAATATATATGCACGTGCCAGATTTAAGCAGCAACAGAAATCTCTGACAGGCAACATTCGTAATTTATTCCTAGTCGTTAGAATATATTCCTCATTGTTATAAATATCTGTAGAGTATGAGCTGACATACCTATTAGCATTCTTTAAACAATTCTTAGATTAACACAGGCCAGTTCACAAATGATCTTTAGTCAGACCTCTCTAACTTTGTTTTCAAATATCTCCTGAAGCATAGGCCATACTGCCAAAAGAAGATGAGGAGTATTTTGTCAGCTACGCAACAGGGAATTTGTAAGACCTCAGATGACTGCAGGCTTACCCAGACACAGAAACTGCACCAATTTAAGTAACTTGTCTTCTAAATGCATGCAGTTAAGCTTGTGCAGTTTCAATTGTTACTGTTTTGGATTTTTTTAAAAAAAGAAGAGTCATTTAGGCAACAAATGCGTTAGGAGCAGACCAATACAGCTATATGAGGTTGTTGTAAAAATGGATCGGATTTCAGGAGGCCAGTGAAAACAATATGTGTTTTGAACACACCATTCTTAATAAGAGATTTAAAGCAAGATATTCTAGAGTTTTATGCTAGTGGTAGGTTTTTTTTGGGGGGGGGGTACACACATTTTCCCCTTCTAAGATGGCAAGAACTAAAACTCAAGAAGCCAAAGCAATTTTAAGGTACTTATCCTACTGTTTCATGCTTTCCTACTAACAGGCATATTTATCATATTGGATTAAGTTTCCTGGTTCATACAGAGGCCTCCAAGAAACAATTATTATTAGATTTATATCCCGCCCATCCTAGCAGGAGCCCAACTGCTCTCTTCCCTACTACAGATGCCTCTACTTCCAGCACTCATTCATACCTCCATCCTGTTAGCTGCAGTGCATTTCTTCCCTTGCCTCCCTGCCCCCCCCCAAAAAAAAGAAATTAGGAACAATTCTGAGAATTTGAACTGGCACATCACCTGGCTTCAAACATTTAAAGACAGACAGCCCACCAGTAAGAGAGACAGCTGATTATCTCTATTTCAAAGCAAAATATACAGAATTACACCAGCATGTACAACCTTTCTCTAAAGAGATTTCAAAAACAACTCTTCAGGATTTCTGCAAGCCAGACAGTTCATTTTAGGAGGAAAGGGGTTAGAGAATCCTTATTCATACACCACTACCGCCACTTCAAAAAAACCACCATACAAGACTATTAACAAGGCTCTTCACTCTCTCTGCAAACACTCCAAATACAACCCTGCTTGACAGGCATACACTCACCATCCCCACCACCCCCACATACAGATGTCTCATAAACTAAACCCCCTCGTTGCTGGAGGAATCCGAGTTCCCACCACCCTAGCCATACGGAGAATAACCACCACTTCCCCCTCTCTTTTGCAAGACTGAGCAAGGGAGCTCTTTCCTAGGCGAGTAATTGCCGCCACTGCAGAAGACGCAAAGAGCTGGAAGGAGAGCCCCACCCGAAAGAGGCAAGCACCAGCCCCCAAATACCACCGCCCCCGGTCTGGCAAAAGAGACTCCGCTTCTCTCCGGGGTTAACCACCCCCATCCTGCCCAACTGAAGCACGATCTCCCTCTCTTCTTCCCACTACCACAATGAGGACCACCACTACCGCCTCCCCGGGACTAACGCACTTACAGTTCCTGATATCCGAAATGAAGACGGCCAGACCTCGCATCCCATCCCCCTTCGACACAGCCGGCATCTTGGCGACAAAGCAAAGATTCCCACGACGGGTATACTGCTGCTGCTGCTAGTGGTGGTAGCAGTAGTGGTGCCGCCGCCGCTACTCGCTATAAGGACCTTTAGCCTCTGAAGCCGCCTCACCGCCCACGCCGCCGCTTCTCTTGAGCGCAAGCGCGACGCTTTGGCTCGGTCGCCTCCCAAACCTTGCCTGCTGCCAGACCAGGCCTAGAAGCGCCACCTCGTGTGCGGAGGAGGGTATGTGGGAATGGGAAGGCAGCCAAAGCAGACGCGCCGGGGTGCCAGTTCACCGCAGCCTCAGGCCGCAGTCGTTCCTAGGAGATCAACCCCAAATTATCATGCGTAAAATAGAGCAGTACCTAGACTATGTAGGCATTTACTCTTGGATTACGGGTTTGGGTGTGCAAAAAAATGATTTATCAGCGCAATCTCATGCACGTGTACTCAGAATCAGAACACACAAGTCCAACACGTTGTTTTAAAGAGTGCAATCCTAAGCATGTCTACTCAGAAGTAAGGTAAGGCCCACTGAATTCGGTGGAACGACTCCCAGGTAAGCTTTACAGTGCAATCCTGTACATGTCTACTCAGAAGTAAGCCCCTTAAAGTTTAACAGGCCTATACACCCAGGTAAGGTGTATAGGATTGCAACCTTAATATTACTTGTAAAAACAGTGAGCAAAGGTTGATCCAAATCTCTACTTCTTCACAAGTTTTAATTTAATTTAAAAAGTGGGGGAAGTCCACCCAGAATAATCTTACTAGATAGTGAGTAAAATAGTGACATGCCTTCCAACTAGGGTTGCCAGGTTCATGGCCTGAGACTGATCCGGTATCTTTAGGAGAAGAGAAAGTCAGCCAAGTGCAGGTGTTCTTGCAGTCTTCTGTATCTTTAAAAGTTGTGCAGGGGGAAGGGAGAATTCCACCTTGTGGTTTTTCTCATTACAGTGTTGCAGGAACATGTGCACTTGGCTGACTTTGTCTTCTAAAGATACAGGATCAGTCTCAGGCCATGAACCTGGCAACCCTACTTCCAGGTAAGTGGAAGGAGCAACTAACGGGAGCAAAACAGGATTTGGATAGTCTTGAAATTGGCTTATTTATTATAGACTGAAGAGATGAAGATATCCTACAAGGTTTAAATAATTTCAAGACTATAAATTATTTTGGAATAAACGCTGAATTTCAACATCTTCCCAATTAATGTGTGAATTTAAAAATTGTATCTCTTTTCCTTGTCCAAATATTCCAGTGTTACACACAGGTTTCAATTTGTGTAAATCAAAACAAACAAATACACCAAAGTAATGTAACTCCCTAATATGATGCCAACTTTATATTTCCATCTCAGTTGCTCCCAGGCCCACCTATATTCTACCAGAGGTGCCACAGATTGTGCTTTACCTCCAGGAACCAAGGGAATTAGATAGCTGCACCTCTTGAGATGTCTTGTTTCTGTCCTTGGGTCCTGGATTTGCATCTCTGACTCTCCCACACAGGCTTCCTAAGCGCTCCCTGCAATGCACACACGCACCCTTTTTGATCGTTTCTTCTGAGCACAGATCATTTGAAGAAGCAGACATATTGCACATTCTGTTTGGAACAATACAGAATAAGGTTTTTCAGTGAACGTACACTATTGATAGATAAATGTCAAGATTTCTGTGGCTTGATAGTGCAATCCTAGATACTGTACAGCTACTTAGAAGAAAGCCCTGCAGAGTTTAATGAGGCTTACTACTACATAAATGGGAGTAGGATTATAGCCTGAAAATGAAACCCTATGCTTCCTTACCTGCGAGTAAGCCCCATTGAACTAAGTGAGACTTACTTTTGAGTAGACATATATAGGTTTGCATTGTGCCTTTTTTTTCTAAACGGTGATCAACTGCACTATCAAAGATCAGCTCTTGGCATTTTACTGAAATTCACCAGAAGAACTAACATCTGAAATTGCCCTAAGATCTCTTGGGGTCAACGGGCAAATATTTGGATTGGCATGTAAGTTACTGCACAACAACTTGGAGGCTGAATCTTAAAAGATGTGCCATTTGTTTTCATTAATGCATAACTACAAAATTAGTCACTTGTAACTAAACAAAGGCCTGCAGACTGAAAGTGTTCAATATATATCCCACTTCCAAAGAAAGGGGATCCCAGAGAATGCAGTAATCATCGAACTATTGCCTTAATATCCCATGCAAGTAAAGTAATGCTCAAGATTCTGCAACAAAGGCTCTTACCATATATGGAGTGAGAAATGCCAGACGTCCAAGCTGGATTTAGAAAGGGAAGAAGGATCAGAGATCATATCACAAACATACATTGGAGAATGGAACGGACCAAGGAATTTCAGAAGAAAATCACCCTGTGCTTTATAGATTACAGCAAAACCTTTGACTGTGTAGATCATGAAAAACTATGGAATGCTTTAAAAGAAATGGGGGTACCACAGCATCTGATTGTCCTGATGCGCACCCTATACTCTGGACAAGAGGCTACTTTAAGGACAGAATATGGAGAAACCAATTAGTTCCCCATCAGAAAGGGTGTGAAACGGGTGTATTTTATCACCCTATTTGTTTAATCTATATACAGAACATATTATACGGAAAGCAAGATTGGACCAAGATGAAGGAGGTGTGAAAATTGGAGGGAGAAATATCAATAATTTAAGATATGCAGATGATACCATACTACTAGCAGAAACCAGTAAACAGAAAAACAAGATTTATGCAACTTTAAAGCTGACAATGAGGACATTGAACTTGTCAAGAATTATCAATACTTTGGCACAGTCATTAACCAAAATGGAGACAGTAGTCAGGAAATCAGAAGAGGGCTAGGACTGGGGAGGGCAGCTATGAGAGAACTAGAAAAGGTCCTCAAATGCAAAGATGTATCACTGAACTAAAGCCAGGATCATTCAGACCATGGTGTTCCCGATCTCTATGTATGGATGTGAACGTTGGGCAGTGAAAAAAGCGGGTAAGAGAAAAATAAACTGATTTGAAATGTAGTGTTGGAGGAGAGCTCTGCGCATTCCATGGAATGCGAAAAAGACAAGTAATTAGATGTTAGAACAAATTAAACCAGAACTATCACTAGAAGCTAAAAGGATGAAACTGAGATTATCATACTTTGGACACATAATGAGAAGACCTGATTCATTAGAAAAGACAATAATGCTTGGGAAAACAGAAGGGAGTAGAAAAAGAGGAAGGCCAAACTAGAGATGGATTGATTCCATCAAGGAAGCCACAGACCTGAACTTACAAGATCTGAACAGGGTGGTTCACGACAGATGCTATTGGAGGTCGCTGATTCATAGGGTCGCCATAAGTTATAATCAACTTGAAGGCACATAACAACAACAATAATAGAAAATTGTATGATTATTTATTAATTACTCCAAGGTCTCCAAGTGATTTACAACACTATTAAAAACACAAGTGAATATATTATACCCCCAAAAGAAGAGAAACAAATCCCATAACAGCTACAGAAAGCTTTGACAGCATTAATAAAAAAATCAATATCCTGTCAATCAAGCTGGTACCAAAAAGACATCAAAGAAGGTGAGTGCATTCCACATTCAGGGAGGCACAATGGAAAAGGCTGTCTCTCTTGTCACAGCTTTGTCCCTTCAAGCCACTCTCAGAATGGGGACCTGGAAAAGGGCCTCAGAAGAAGATCTAATGATTCTGGTAGGTTCATAACAGGAAAGTGCTCTAGCTAGAGAGAGAGGGAACCACAAGGTGCCAAACCAGCAAATAGCAGAGTAGAAATAGAAACTTTTGGGGGCTGCAATAAAAATTTCTCATTTTCTAGTGTCTGCTGTTTGCTGGTTTGGCAACTTGAGGGTTCCCCTCTCTCTGGCTGGAGTGTTTTTGGGTGCTCCCCTCCTTGCTTGTTTGCTTCATAGCAGGAAAGGCATTCCAGAAGATATTGGGTTCCTAAGCTATAAAGAGCTTTATAGGTCAAAAGCAGCACTTTGAATTGGACCCAGAAGCATATAGGCAGCCAGCATAGCTGTAGCAGAATTGGCCAGCCATGTTCTGTACTAACTGAAGCTTCTAAACCATTTCAAACGCAGCTGCATGTAATTACATGCCTTTAAGTCGATTTGACTTATGGCGACCCTATGAATCAGTGACCTCCAGTAGCATCTGTTCAGATCTTGTATGTTCAGGTCTGTGGCTTCCTTTATGAAATCAATCCATCTCTTATTTGGTCTTCCTCTTTTTCTGCTGCCTTCTGTTTTTCCCAGCATTATGGTCTTTTCTAGTGAATCATGTCTTCTCATTATGTGTCCAAAGTATGATAACCTCAGTATCATCATTTTAGCTTCTAGTTACAGTTCTGGTTTAATTTGTTCTAACACCCAATTATTGGTCTTTTTTGCTTTCCATGGTATCTGCACAGCTCTCTCCTCCAACACCACATTTCAGATGAGTTGATTTTTCTCTTACCCACATTTTTCACTGTCCCACTTTCACATCCATACATAGAGATCAGGAATACCATGGTCTGAATGATCCTGACTTTGGTGTTCAGTGATACATCTTTGCATTTGATGAACTTTTCTAGTTCTCTCATAGCTACCCTCCCCAGTCCTAGCCTTCTTCTGATTTCTTGACTATTGTCTCCATTCTGGTTAGTGACTGTGCCAAGGTATTGATAGTCCTTGACAAGTTCAATGTCCTCCTTGTCAACTTTAAAGTTACATAAATCTTCTTTTGTGTTTACTTTAGTCTTCTTGGCGTTCAGCTATAGTCCTGCTTTTGTGCTTTCCTCTTTCACTTTCAACAACATTCATTTCAAACCATTACTGGTTTCTGCTAGTAGCATGGTATTGTCTGCATATCTTAAATTATTGATATGTCTGCCTCCAATTTTCACACCTCCATCGTGGTCCAATCTTGCTTTCCGTATGATATGTTCTGCATATAGTTTAAACAAATTGGGTGATAAAATACACCCCTGTCTTACACCCTTTCTGATGGGGAACCAATCGCTTTCTCCATATTCTGTCCTTACAGTAGCCTCTTGTCCAGAGTATAGGTTGAGCATCAGGAGAATCAGATGCTGTAGTACCCCCATTTCTTTTAAAGCATTCCATAGTTTTTCATGATCTACACAATCAAAGGCTTTGCTGTAATCTATAAAGCACAGGGTGATTTTCTTCTGAAATTCCTTGGTCAGTTCCATTATCCAACGTATGTTTGCGATATGATCTCTGATCCCTCTTCCTTTTCTACACCCAGTTTGGACATGGGGCATTTCTCGCTCCATGTATGGTAAGAGCCTTTGTTGTAGAATTTTGAGCATTACTTTACTTGCATGGGATATTAAGGCAATAATTTGATGATGACTGCATTCCCTGGGATCCCCTTACTTTGGAATTGGGATATATATTGAACACTTGCAGTCTGCAGGCCCTTGTTTAGTTTTCCATATTTGCTGACAAATTTTTATAAAAAATTGTACAGATTCAGTCTCAGTAACTTGTAGCAACTCTATTGGATGGATGCATGTAAAGCACATTGAAATAGTCCAGCCTTGAGGTTACCAGAGCATCGATTCATGTATCAAAATTATCCCTGCCCAGATAGGGTTGTATTTGGCCTGAGCTGATGGAAATCACTCTGTGCCAGAGGCTGCCTGTGCCTCAAGTGACAGCAATGGATCTAGGATAACCCCAAACTATGAACCCACTCCTTCAAAGAGAGTGTCCCTATCTAGAGCAGGCCACACACCACTCAGAGGAACCACCCACCAACAGCTGGCCTGCATTAACTAAAACCAAAACTAAACATAAACCAAATGAAATTTGGTTTTAATATTGCCTTCACAGCTCCCTGCCATGAGGCTGAGATGCAAAGTGAGGTAGCAATTTAAGGGAGGAGGGAGGGGGAGACAAAAAAGAATGATGATTGGTATCCCTGCTAGCCAAATAACTTTGTAAATACATTTGGCAGGCCTGTGTTATACACTGAAAAAGTCTGTCATAGGGCTTTGTTTGATGGTGCCACTTTGGGGGGGGGAGGTTGGCACTGCGAAAACAATCACTAGAAAGAGCCTTTGCTTTGACTTCTTGTCATCTGCTAATTTTGTGTGCAGCAAGTATGTCAATTTCCTTCCTCCAGTGTTTCCTTCCTCAATCACACCCGTTTAAAACCTTCTCATCTCTACATTTTGTTTTTGTATTCCTTTCACCTTACTTTTACCTAGGTTTTTATTTATTTTTATTGCTATTTTTATTTACATTTTAATCTCTCTGTTTCTGCTTTTTGCTGGCTTTCCTGCATCCCTGGTTTTCTCTAATCCTTTCTCTTCCTGAACATCAACTTCTCATTATTGGCATTCTGTGAGCTGCCCTGTGGCTTTGAGTAAGTGGTTGCCATACTTAGGGTGAACATTACTCCTGTCCATGTCCTTTCTCTGTATTCCCAACTTCACCTCCCCACGTGTCAGTCTCTCTGTCTTCTTCCTTGTACTCCCTGTACCCATCAACCATAATCTGGTCTCTCTCTCTCTCTCTCTCTCTCCCCCCCCCCCATTATCTGGACACATGTTGTTATAGTGGAAGCCCTGTCTTGGGTATCACACAATGCCTCCTACTTCTGTCCACTACTGCTGTTCCACCTGTTGCCTCCTAATACCTCAGAGATTGAGGACTTGTGACCATCTAGATGTTCGGGTTTGGACTGTAGCTCCCATGCACTCCAGCCAGCATAATCATCAGGAATGATGGGAGTTAGAGTCCAGGAACATCTGGAAAGCCACACGTTCCTCACTCCTGTTCTGCCCACACACTACTGCCCGTGTCAATACGAGACACAGGTGGCCATTGTGCTGCTGCCCATCTTGGTAAAAGAAAGAAATGGTGCCCACATGCACATACCCACCTCAATGAGAAAGGAACTGTGCCAATATGATTTCTGCCAGCCTCAATGTGTGTGTGTGTTGAGGGCAACCTGTTACTACTACGGCTGTGCCCACCTGTTGGTGCTACTACTGCTGCTTACTTCCAGGAGGAAAACTGACTGATGCATCCTTATGTCTGAAGAAGAGACAGGCCACTGTAACCTTGTGCTGATGTTACCTGCCTGATGAAGGCAGACTGGCCATGGTGTCCACATGGTGATGCTGCTTGTGTGAAGACTGCCCTTTGTGACCTCATGATGATGTTGCTGGCCTGAAGAAGAGAGAGTGGCCATTGTGACGTGCTGATGCCACCTGCCTGATGAAGGCAGACTGGCCATTGCGATCTCATGTTGATGCTATTTGTGTGAAGACTGACCACTGTTATCTGATGCTGATCTGCTTGCCTAATGAAGAGAGACTGGCGAGTAAGGGAATGTGGGAGGGAAAGCCCTGCCAAAGAAGGGGACAATGGTGTTTACAGGTATGTTTGTTTTAATTTCAGGTTCTGGACTTGAGCACTAAAGAAGAGAAGCTAAAAGCCTGTAAAGAATAAGGGGAGGGAAACACACATGCTGATGAGGAATAGCCAAACATGATCTAGAACGTGGGAAATGGGTTATTCCCTGCACCCTCTCTAATTTTCTCCTCTGGCATGTGAGTGGAACCTGTGTCTTTGTCACCAGAGATGCCACATGCGTTATCCCATAGGTAAGCATAGGCAGAAGTCTAGTGGAGGCTGGTCCGTTAGGGTGACTGGGTCATTGCCCCACCAAGATCTTTCCATCCTCAGTCAGGCCCATATGCCTGTCTCCTTCCTTACAACTAGTCCAGGGTCTGGCACTGTCAGCCTCCTCTTCTTTAATCTCACTGTTGCCTTTGTAAAATCCAGTGGGGAAGAGGCTGGGGAAAAATCAGAATTAATTGTCAGTGCTCTGGCTCCACCTGCTGGTTTCGGTGCCTTCTACCCTTCCAGTCCCCATGGGCATCAGCCTCCATTAGGCAGAATGACATATCACACAGCATACACAGACAGTAATGAAAGCACCAGCTGGGAGTACAACACTTTTATCCCAGTGACATAGCAGCCCTGTTTTGGCATTATTCTTGAAGATGGTATCTTAACTTGTATACAGGCATATGGGAATGCACACTGCCCCACCCCACTGTCCTCATGTTTACCTACTCCACCACAGACCTCCCTACATTGAAAGGAAATTTCTGAAAAGGAATTCTAAGTGGCTTTAGATGAACATGCTTACAAGCCTCTGCAGTCAGGAATCCCATGTCATCAGGGTTTCCAGGCACAGGGAGGCTTGTAAGTGCATGCACCTTAATGCCCTTAGAATTACATTTCAGACCCTTCCACAGGAAGATTGGAGGTGAAGCAGGTGGGGACAGCATGCACAGGACCATTGTCTGGTGTGCATGACCCCATGCCCTCTCCACTGACCAGGGTTATAATTGTGTTATAAATGCCAGGAACATACATTATCCTTGCAAGAGAAGCATTTCTCTCAAAGATAGATAACTCCCTGACCCTCAGCAATCCCGGTAACTGTTACACCAAGGGTGTTGAACATGTGGCCCTCCAGATGTTGTTGGGCTACATCTCTCATAATCTTGGACCATTGGCTATGCTGGCTGGGGTTGATGGGAGTTGGATTCCAGAAACATCTGGAGGGCCACAGGTTCAACATCCCTTGCAGTACAGGTAGCCTCAGTGAAGAAGAGTAGAAGAGCCCACTGGTCCTGAGCTCTGGTGGCATCAAAGTCAGTCCTGTGCTAAGGACAGCTAAAAAGAGGGAAAGGGATCCCTAGATATCATCCCCTAGTAACTAAGAAACAAGAAACATATAGCAAAATCAGGCCAATATCTGGTATTGAGAAGATAGTGTTCTCAAAGAACTCAAATGTGAAATTGCTGATCTGCTAACTAAAATATGTAACTTGTCCCTCAGGTCCTCCTCCGTGCCTGAGGACTGGAAAGTGGCAAATGTAATGCTAATCTTCAAAAAGCGATTCAGGGGGGATCCCGGAAATTACAGGCCAGTCAGCTTAACTTCTGTCCCTGGAAAACGGGTAGAAAGTATGATTAAAGCTAGATTAACTAAGCACATAGAAGAACAAGCCTTGCTGAAGCAGAGCCAGCATGGCTTCTGCAAGGGAAAGTCCTGTCTCAGTAACCTATTAGAATTATTTGAGAGTGTCAACAAGCATATCGATAGAGGTGATCCAGTGGACATAGTGTACTTAGACTTTCCAAAAGCTTTTGACAAGGTACCTCACCAAAGACTTCTGAGGAAGCTTAGCAGTCATGGAATAAGAGGAGAGGTCTTCTTGTGGGTAAGGAATTGGTTAAGAAGCAGAAAGCAGAGAGTAGGAATAAACGGACAGTTCTCCCAATGGAGGGCTGTAGAAAGTGGAGTCCCTCAAGGATCGGTATTGGGACCTGTACTTTTCAACTTGTTCATTAATGACCTAGAATTAGGAGTGAGCAGTGAAGTGGCCAAGTTTGCTGATGATACTAAATTGTTCAGGGTTGTTGAAACAAAAAGGGATTGTGAAGAGCTCCAAAAAGATCTCTCCAAACTGAGTGAATGGGTGGGAAAATGGCAAATGCAATTCAATATAAACAAGTGTAAAATTATGCATATTGGAGCAAAAAATCTTAATTTCACATATATGCTCATGAGGTCTGAACTGGCGGTGACCGACCAGGAGAGAGACCTCGGGGTTGTAGTAGACAGCACGATAAAAATGTTGACCCAGTGTGCGGCAGCTGTGAAAAAGGCAAATTCCATGCTAGGGATAATTAGGAAAGGTATTGAAACTAAAACAGCTGATATCATAATGCCATTGTATAAATCTATGGTGCAGCCGCATTTGGAATACTGTGTACAGTTCTGGTCACCTCATCTCAAAAAGGACATTATAGAGTTGGAAAAGGTTCAGAAGAGGGCAACCAGAATGATCAAGGGGATGGAGCGACTCCCTTACGAGGAAAAGTTGCAGCATTTGGGGCTTTTTAGTTTGGAGAAAAGTCGGGTCAGAGGAGACATGATAGAAGTGTATAAAATTATGTATGGCATTGAGAAAATGGATAGAGAAAAGTTTTTTTCCCTCATAATAGTAGAACTCATGGACATTCAAAGAAGCTGAATGTTGGAAGATTCAGGACAGACTAAAGGAAGTACTTCTTTACTCGGTGCATAGTTAACTATGGAATTTGCTCCCACAAGACGCAGTAATGGCCACCAGCTTGGATGGCTTTAAAAGAAGATTAGACAAATTCATGGAGGACAGGGCTATCAATGGCTACTAGCCGTGATGGCCGTGCTCTGCCACCCTAGTCAGAGGCAGCATGCTTCTGAAAACCAGTTGCCGGAAGCCTCAGGAGGGGAGAGTGTTCTTGCACTCAGGTCCTGGTTTGCGGGCTTCCCTCAGGCACCTGGTTGGCCACTGTGAGAACAGGATGCTGGACTAGATGGGCCACTGGCCTGATCCAGCAGGCTCTTTTTATGTTCTTATGTTCTAGTGAAAGGGAAAGAAAACCCCACATTCATAGGGTTGTCGCTCCAATGAGGCTCCTGTGCCTTGGACAGTTGCCCAATGGACAGCAGGATAAAAGGTTTAGTGTCCCTCATGGCTCCAGCTCTATGTGAGGAACCCCATCACTTGATACATGCATAGCTATCTGTCATGAAGCTAGCTAGCAAGAATGCAGGAGCCTGCCTGGAGCTTGAAGGCTGCCAGCCCCACAGAGGAACAACCTGGACCATCCTGACCACTGCTGGTCAGAGGATGGGTTTCTCTCACAGCCTGCATGGGAGAAACCAAAGGGAGAGCAGCCTGTAGACCATGAAAGTGACCATTTCCCTTTATTAACTGTTTTAAGTATGACTTTGTCCTGGAGACGTCCGAACCTCCCTAATTTGGAAGATCTCCAGCTAATAGAACATAGAGTCTGCTGATCCACTAATTTGCACATCTCAGTTTTAAGTCAACTTGAGAATAATTCTCTTCTTGCGCTCAGACAGGCTATTATTGCCTCAAAAACTGATGTTCAGGTTGCCTATCAACAGATAACCACCTTGTTAAAACCTTTGCTAACCAGGAAAGAGCCCTATAACTCCACACGCCAGAGGAATTCTGGTTGGTTCGATCCAGAATGTAAAAAGGCAAAACGGCAACTGTCTAATTGCCTAAGAAAAATGGCAAGGGACCCTGATAATATTGATCAAACTAATTTAATCACCCTCCGGTCTTTTTATAAAAAATTGATCAAACAAAAAAAGGCACAATACGCGAGAACTCAGTGGCAACGGCTCTATCTAGCCCAGGCGGAGGGAAACGAGCGTCTTTTTTGGGACTTGGTTGCAAGAGGTTCAGGTAACTCTAGACAATTTGTAACTAGCCAAATATCAGCCTCAGTCTGGTTTGATCACTTTACTAAGATATATCATGACCCAACGGTACCTGTGGTTTCTCCTATGCGTTGCATAGAGGAAAATTGGCCCCCGGTATCGTCATCACAGGTAAAGATGCTCATTTCCTCACTAAAAAAAGGTAAGGCCCCTGGGGAAGATATGCTCCCCCCGGAATTGTTTTATAACTTCCCCGATTGGTGGATTCCTACCCTGGCCAATTATTTACACAGATTAACAATACGGGTACTTTTCCGGAGGGTTGGAAACAAAGCATAATTATTCCCATATATAAAAAAGGACCAAAAGATGATCCGAACAACTACCGTCCCATTAGCTTGCTAGATACAGGCGCCAAATTATATAGTAAATTACTTCTAGACAAGCTTGAAGAGTGGGTAACGGACAATTCAATAATTTTACCAGAACAAGCTGGTTTTCGACGTGGGCAGAGCACTATAGATCATTGCACCACTCTATCATATCTTGCTAGGAAATCGATAAGGGGCCCCACAAAACATCTCTATGCTGCTTTTGTAGACCTAGCGGCCGCTTTCGATTCAATAGACAGAGACCGTCTGTGGACTAAATTGGCCCAAATGAACATGGACAGGCACCTTTTATATCTAATTAGAGAACTTTACTCCTCTAATTCTACCAGAATCAGAGTGGGAAATAACCTCACAAATATAATACCAATAAATAAAGGCGTCAAACAAGGCTGTTTATTAGCCCCTACCCTCTTCAATCTATATCTTAATGATATTACCACCGAGTAGAGGGTCCAAAAAATTTTCCCCCATCAGTAGGTTCCAGGAAGATATCCCTCCTATTATATGCCGACGACATGATTCTCCTATCATTGACTCCTATAGGAATGAGAAGACTTTGGGTGAAATTAGAACTTTACTGTAATAAGGAGGGCCTTCAAATTAATTACAAGAAGACTAAGATCATGGTCTTCAGTAACAGATATCGCCAACATAACTGGTCTATTGGGAATTTCCCAATTGAGTAGTGTCGCTCATTCAAATATTTGGGAATTCATTTTCAATATAATCTTGCTTGGAAAAACCAGTTGTCAGCTATAAAATTAGCCGCCTCTAGAACTGCAGGGGCGATTCTTAAATTTTATAGGACAGCAGGGGGATACCTAGCCTCTCCAGCCTTGAAAATATTTCAAAGCAAAGTCATCTCACAGATAACATATGGGGCAGCTATCTGGGGATGGATGATCCCCTCGATTCCGATGTTAGAGGCTATTCAAAATAATTTTCTCAGGCGCCTGCTATCCGTACCTCCAGGTACCCCGGCTGTGTTTATGAGAGCCAAAACCGGCCTACTTCCAGTATCAGCAAGGATTCATGAAACATTATTGACATACTGGGCTGCACTTCCCAATTCAACATCTAAGGTATTAGCAAAGGCATGTTTAGATGTGGGGGTGGTAGAGAATTACTGGCTCACAAAATTCAAGATGGTCCTATCCCACTATCACATTCCAATTCAATCAGTTTCCTCTCTGCACGGGTTTAACTTTCGGGCCCAGATTGAGAGAAACAGTATTTGGCGAGATAGATTGACTATCTTGAATTCTAAGTTTTCTAGATGGTATGGCATATTTAAAACCAACCATCTAAGGGCCAATTATTTGTCTTATCCTCTACCTATACAGATTAGACACGCTTTTACTGCTTTGAGATTTCAATCTATGCCCAATGCCATCGCAAACGGTCGATACCATCAGACAATATATGAACAAAGATTATGTATCTGTCATCTAGGGAAGGTTGAAGATCTAAACCACTACCTATTTGAATGCCCGATCTATATACACCCTAGACACAAATATCTTGACAGTTTGATAACCCACCCAAGACACGAGGAGGATTGTTTAGCTTCTTTCTTATTAGCAGACAATAATTTTCAAACCACCTACTCTGTGGCGCATTTTGCCCTCGCCGCTCAAAAGCTGAGGGCAAAATTTTTGATCACCATTGGTTCACAGAAATAAATGAGGTGTATTCATAATCTTGGTAGCACTCCAATTACAATCGCTGTAGTCTAATAATGATAGGTCTATGAGTTAAACACAGACCTTATAGACTAAGGTTTTATTCTGGCATTCTGCGCTATAATAGTTGTAAATGCCAAAGTTTTATTGTTGACTCTGATAATTTTAATAATTTTTGAAATCTTGATTTATTGTTATATTTGTTGTATTTATATTTATGCTGCGATGGCCTATGGCCTGCAATAAACTTACTACTACTACTTACATATTCCTTGCACCTGGCTGCACAGTAGTTATTTATTTGTGAGGAGGTGAGAGATAAGAGTAAGAGGTGCCACCTGCATGCTTTGCTGGTGCTAACCCTTTAGCACCCTTGGGGGCATGTGGAGAAACTACAATGATTGAGACCATGTTTTCCCATCAAAGCAGTGTACAAGATAAAAGCACAATAAAGCACACAAACACATGCTCTAACAACAATAAAATCATTCCAACAAACTTTAAAAAGACTAAAGCCATCCATGCAAACTCTGAAAACGGCAAAATATTCTGCTCCATGTGTTCCTACTGATGCTACAAGACAAAGTGTTTGGACAGCAGTGGCAATGGTTAGGAACAGAGCGCGTTGCTTTCACCAATGAAGTGAAACTGCTCTTAGCCTTCAAGGGAACAAAGTGTTGCAGCAGTACAGCTTGGGCAAAAGAAAGTATTTTGTATAGCAAAGGGGTGGGTGGGAAGGAATGGGAGACTTGTTGCAGTTACAAACTTGCTCTGTTCTTCTCCCGGTTTTATTTGGGCTTTTCCCAGACTTATTATTTTCCCCCAATAATTAATGTGTTAAAAGATCTTAGGCTGCATTATCTGCCTCTTCCAGTAGAGAAAACAGGTGTGGACTACTTAACAGGGGACGGTGTAAAAGCCGGAACGGAACAGGCTGGAACGGGCCCTTTATAAAAGAATTTGAAGCCAAAAACACTGGGATGTGTTAGAGACACTTGAGAGCAACATTTAAGAACAAAAACCATTCTTTTAGGATTTTATTAACCCTTTAACCCACCAAATTCACCAGTCCCACATGACTACATGGAATGCATGCAATAAGACTCAAAACTTCCACATAAGCCACGTTCCATGCAATAATACATCTTTCTGAACATAGCCCAGAACAACATCTGAACCAGCCAAGTCAATAGCCAGTTCAAAAGCATCCCAAACAATCAAACTTGCCAGTAGACTGCTAACCCACAAGCAAAGATTTGTGCTATGTGCTCCAATTGTTTTCAATGGTATATAGCCAAATATAACTTCAGTTAATTTAACAACAGAGACAAATTTCATTTGATGATGTCAAATTTAAGTTGGTACTGCTGAAAGTTAAGGGCACACTTCTGTATTTTTGTGAATACTTTGATTCTCTTATGTTACTGTAATATATATTAAATATGACCTTTCATTCCAACAATGAGTGGTAGTGTTTATTTATAAATTATACAGTCATCTACACAAAACATCCTGAATGAAATGTTGATAGTATGCAAATTTAACTGCAAAACAAATTGCTCCAATAAATATTATTACTTAGTTGGCAGCTCTAGTAATGATTAATGAGGTATGTGCGTGAAAACAATATAGTACATTGTTGTTTTTCTTTCCTAGCAAGGTTTTTGTAGTAAGCTATACTAGTATTGAATGCAACTACAGATAGCTTTTGGTGCTAGAGAATAGCTGCAGTTTACTCTTCTCACTAGGGGCACTATAAGATCTGCTGGTCTCTGCAGAGACAGGATGATCCCTTCTTTTTTCAGACCAAAAAGGCAGCAGCCCAGGTATGCTATATTTATACTGTGGAGGTGGCTCAGTGGCAGCAAGTAGTGTCTTCTCTCATTACCTACAGCAGAAAAGCCATGAGTAAAAGCCAGCTGACTTGCCCCTCCATTCTCTCTTTCTCTCGCTCCTCCCAATTCACCAGCTATTCACAACCTGGTAGCAGCACCAATAGTGCTGCTTAGTGGACCTACAAACAGCAAGAAAGGGTATTGCTGATCACCCCAGAGGTTCCTGGATCATCTTGTGTTATCTCCCGTTTCCCAACAAAAGGAGAGGCAGCAACATGCGTGGTTGGTGAATTTGGTAGGTCTGGCTCATTGGGAAGTCGCTGTTCTGGGCTGTTTTACGTAAAAGCGTATTATAGCCCGGAACGGGTATCGGAACGTGATTTGCGTGGAAGTTTTGTGTCTTATTGCAGGCATCCCATGTAGTCATGGGGGACTGGTGAATTTCAGAGGTCTGGCTCATTGGGAAGTCGCCGTTCCAGGCTGTTTTACATAAAAGCTTATTATAGCCCGGAACAGGTATCGGAACGTGGTTTGTGTGGAAGTTTTGTGTCTTATTGCATGAATCCAATGTAGTCATGTGGGACTGGTGAATTTCGGAGGTCTGGCTTGCTGGGAAGTCGCCGTTCCGGGCTGTTTCATACCGTTCCGGAGGGCATTTTGGTTGTTAAAAGGTTAATAAAAATCCTATCGGAATGGTTTTTGTTCCTAAATGTTGTTCTCAAGTGTCTCTAACACATCCCAGTGTTTTTGGCATCAAATTCTTTTATAAAGGGCCCGTTCCGGCCTGTTCCGTTTCATTCGTGCAGCAGCGCTATAACAAGGTAAGGGGGAAAAGGCCTACACAATTATTAAATGTGAGACAGCTCTTCTGCTCTCCTGTATCTGATCGTGTACCCAGTTGAAACCCTAGGGCTGCAATCACATGCTCCTTGCTTGGGGGTAAACCAATTGCTTATTTCCAAGTAAATGCCAAAGTTGTCGCTGAATTCAGGGGCGATAAAGTTCATTAGTGCTTGTTGAAGTTGATTTGAAACTGTCATTTCCGAACATTTCTTTTTAAGAGGTTTTTATTTGAAGTAAGTCCCACTGAAATCATCAGGACTTACAGAGCAAATCCTGCTTTGTACTGAGTAAGACCATTGGTTTACCTAGCTCAGTATTGTTTACACCAGCCTTCTTCAACCAGACTGGGGCAGATGGCAGTTGTAGTCCAAAGCATCTGGAGGGCACCAGATTGAAGAAGGCTGGTCTACATTGACTGGCAACAGCTCTCCAGAGTTGCAGATGGCAGGGGCGGGACTGCCTCTCTCCAGGGCCGGATTAAGCTGAGGAGGGCCCCTAGGCTGATTCTGAGCCGCCCGCCGTCCCATCCCATCCCATCCCCCTGCTTCACCTACCTTTCCACTTTTTTGCAGCTGCGCACACTGCATGTAGCACACATATGTGCCATCAACCAAGATGGCGGCAGAGGCTTCAGCCCCTTCTCAGCCGTCATCTTGATTGATGGCAAACTGCAAAAAACAGCGGAGAAAAAAGTAAGTGAAGCAGGGGGATGGTGGGCGGTTCGGAAGCTCTTGTCCTGCGATCCGTGGCTCCTGTTCTGCTTCAGCGGATTGCAGAAGGAGAGCGGAGGGCCCTCTAGCTCCAGGGGCCCTCGGGCCAGTGCCCCACCTGGCCGCCCTTTAGAACTGGCCCTGTCTATACATACAGTATGCACGCCACAAACCGTGAAGATTAAAAACAGCGATCAATACTAAATATCAGCGCAGGCGCAGTAAAATTATGGAAAATAAAATGTTTAATGGACTGTTTTTATTTGGCTGGTGTGCATTATGTCTTTTAAGCCTACCTTTTAGAATGTTATGAATGTGATTGCAAAGTGCAAACATTTTCTTTTTGTACATAATGAAAAATCTATTTTATTTTTTTTTAGCTTATGCACGGGCCCCCAAGAGCTTCGGGCCCCTAGGCTTCAGCCTACTAAACCTAATCCGCCCCTGCCTCTCTCCTAGCGCCATCTGGTGTTTACGTCTGAGTAAACAGAAACAGGCTCCTATGCTCTCTGGTTGCATTGCAATCCTAAATATATTTCTAAGAAAGGAAGTTTGTGGTTTTAATTATTGATAGCGCAATCTTATGCATAAGTGCTGTTTCCATCGATTTCTTTTCCAGTAAGATTTACTCCCACGATGTAAGCTAGCAGCTTGCAGTCTCAGTCTTAGGGATGTAGCCTGATCCTATGCACGTTGACTTGGAAGCAGCCCTGTTTCAAAGGGTTACGTGTGCATAGGATTGTAGTGGCGCTAAGGGATGTGACTCGAGGCGCCTCGTCCTCTATTTTTGGAAGGGAAGAAGCGCTCTCTAGCCGCAGGAGAGGAGTCAAGACGGCCCCTTTAAAAGGCGTGCGCCACCTGGCTCCCAAGCCGTTGTTTTCACTTCCGACTTGAAGAAGATCCGGTTTGCGGAGAGAAAATGAGGGCGCGGACAAGGGTCACTAGCAAGGTGGGAGGGGATGTCGCGAAGCAGGGTGCCCCAACGCCCCTCCCCCGTGCGTTCTCCGTGCGCTTTGCAGCGGTCTTAGCAGCTGCTGTTGCTGCCACGTGTCGCAAATTAAATAGGCCTGGGATAGGAATCTTTGCGGTCCTTGTGTGACACGATTTGCCTCTGGCTGCTGGGCTACAGAGGTAGTAAAGATGGGAAAAACGAGGACAGGAAAAGCTCTGCTCTTCCTTGTAATTCGGATACAATTCCTTCTTTCCCCGGCCTTGGGGTAAGAGGGGATGCTGGTTGTATTTTAAAGGTGACGGAGTGGAGGTGGGCGTCGGATGTGTGTCTCCTCCCTGTAGATTTTCTCTTTTGTCTCGATCCTCGCTGACATTTTCTTCCATGTGCTGTGCTTTGTTTGAGACAAGCTAATACACCCCAACTCTCACTCCTTCTTGATCGCTCTGCAAGAACGACCGGCACTTAGTTTGGTGCTCACAATTGCTGCAGCAAGAACATCAGAGATCTAAGGTCGGTCTAGTACAGCCTCTTGTTCTCACGGCGGCCAAGGAGATGCCTATGGGAAGCCCAAAAGCAGGACCTGAGTGCCATAGCCCTCTCCCTCCTTGGGATTCCCAGCAACAGGTATTCAGAGGCATATTGCTTCTGATCCTGGAGGTAGAACATAGCTATCATGACTAGTGCACGTTGATAACCTTATACTCCATGAACTTGTCTAATTCAATTTTAAAGCTGTTTAAACAACTTGTGAACTGGGGCCTTGTGAACTGGGGCCTTCACAATACCATGTGGTAGTGAATTCTATAGTTTAACCATTCGCTGTGTGAAGAAGCCCATCCTGAATCTTATAACATCCAGCTTCATTGAGGGCCCTGGACTAATATAAAGAGGGAGAAAAAACTCTCTGTCCAGTTTCTGTACACCATGCATTTCTATATCCCCTGTCATACCCCCTTACTTGCCTTTTTAAAAACTAAATACCCCAAATGTGGTAACCTTTCTTCGTTAGGGGAATTGTTCAAGCCCTGTGATCTTTTTGGTTTCCCTTTTCTTAACTGCGCACAGTATTCTAACTGGTTGCACTACATATTGTGGCATTATGATATTGACCATTTTATTTTCAGTCCCTTTTCTAATGATCACTAGGATGAAATTCCCCCTTTGAACAACTGCCAGGTACTGGGTCAACATCATCTAGCTATCCACCACAACTCCAAAATCTCTTTCCTGGTTTGTCACTGTGTCAATTCAGACCTCATATAAACACATATGTGATTGTGAAGTTAGGATCTTTATAGTTCCAGGGTACATCACCTTACAGTTGCATACATTCCATTTGTCATTTTACTGCCCATTCACCCAGTTTGGAGAGATCCCGTTGAACCACCTTGCAATCCCTTTTTATTGTCCCTGAACAATTTGGTATCTTCAAACATGGCCACCTCAATGCTCATCCCTTAACTTCAGGTCATTTATGAGCAAGTTAACAAACAGAGGACCCCATTTCTTACATCCCTCCATTCTCCATGAGAATTGTCCATTTTTTTCTACTTTCTGCTGCCTGTTCTTTAACCAGTTACTGATCCATAATGACTACTATATTTGCTGAAAACTGTTTGATGGGGGACTTTCTCAAAACCTTTTTGAAAGTATGAATTGCCCTCTCCATATGCTTGTTGATGCTCTCAAAGAACTCTAGAAGGTTAGTGAGAAAGGACTTGCCCTAGCAGAAGCCATGATGTAAGTACAGATAAAGTGGGGCATAAAATCCCCACTTCACCTATGAGGATAAAGTGGAGCGGAAAAGACACTGAGTGTAGTAACAGGGTGATCAAGGCTGTAATCTCATACACACTTGAGAGTAAGTCCTCACTCAATAGGACTTACTTCTGAGGAGACATGCCAAAGATTGCACTGTAAGAATAATGTCTCTGGAAAAAATATTCATGGATTACTAGCTAGTGAAGAATGGACCTGTTAGGTTTGTGAGTGGAGTAGCCTGAGGGGACCATGTGTCCTGGGAGTGTTGCATTGGCTACTAGGCCTAATTCGAGCTGTTAGTGCTAGTGTACAAAGCCCTAAACGGTTTGGGACCCAAGTACCTAAAAGAGTGTCTCCTCCAACATCAACCATCTTGGGCCCCATGACTGGCAGAGGAAGTCATTCTGGTGGAGCTGCTGCTGGGCACTGCCCAGCTGGTGTGGACCTGTGTCAGAGACTTCTCAGTAGTGGCTGCCCTGTTTGTGGAATGCCCTCACTATTGAGGTCTCTCCCTCATTATTAACATTTAGGAGGAATTTAAAAAACATGCCTGTTCACTCAGACATTTGATGGCTGAAAGGTACTGCAAATCTTGAAATATTTTGCTGTGAGGGTCTGTGACTGATTTTGAATGCTTTTAGAGGTTCTTAATATTTTTAGATATTTTTATTTATTTGAATTATATTTTTTTTTGCTTCATTCTTTGGGCTGCTTTGGAAGGAAGGACAGGACAGAATTAATGATGATGATAAAAGCCATTGTACCAGAGTTCATCATATGTGAATTTTGCAGGAGGGAATCAATGAAAAATAATCTAGTGTCTTGATTGTGGATTTTTTTATATCTTATTGTTAGCTGCTTTGGGCATGACTCAGGGAAAGACAGGATATAAATATTTATAATAAATAATAAATCCCTTCAGCAAAATCTTCATGGATTTTGTTGTTAGATATAATGTATTTTTTCCTGGATTATTCACTCTCAAATATCTCTAACTCCACCCCCCCCAAATTATGTCAACCTAAATTTCCATCTTCAAGTGTTGTTTATCTGTTTGCTCAAGTGTGTGCACATTAATAACTATTTCAAAATACATTCTGCAAGAGCAGATGGACAGCATCTGTGGGCGGTTTATAATGCATTTCTATAGTGGGCAGTGAAATAGTAATAAACATCAGTTTAGGGCTACAACCCAATTAAATAAATCTTAGTCAGTTAGACATCATGGGGTTGTAGCCAACAAAAATGTCCCATTCGCACAAGGACTCTTGCTTGCACAATGAAACTTGGTCTTCCTCTCCTACCTCCACAAGCCCCCCAAATCTGTTCTGGGTTTTTCTCCAGTCCTTTGCAGCAGATGGGGGGGGGCGTGCGGAGAGGGAGGTGAAGCTTGATTGTGCAAGCAGAAGTCTGTGTGAATGGGATGACTTTGTTGGATGCAACCCATGTGTTTTAGTTGATTGATTTAAATCTCTGAACTTGCATATGAAAAAACAATAATTATACAGAAAAAAGCAAAGGAACATAGAAAAGTGACTTTATATTTTGGTCCAGCTAGCTCTGTACTGTCTGTGCTGATTGGCAATAGGTCTCCAGCCAGACAAGAGTGGTTCCTAGCCCTACATGTAGAGGCCAAGGATTGAGCCAGGGACCTTCTTGTGCAATGCAGGAGCTCCACCACTGAACTTCGGCCCCCATGAATATTTCTGTTGTTTTTAGATAATGCATGCATGTGGTGTAGCAGACATTTTGGAAGAGGCATTTCAACCTCTCCTGTACAAGAGGGATATAGATGTGAAGCCCCGGGGGGGGGAGTGGAAAAATTGGGGGAGAACATGTTTTTTTCCATTTTAAAATAATGGAAAAAAGGGAGAAAACTCCCCCCCCCCATTTTTCAGTATTTCTTCCAGGCCTTCACATCTTTTAAGAGGGAATACCCTCTTCCAGGGAGGTGTTTGAACCTGCCAGCTTTTATAGGAACTTGTATTAAATATGTTTTTAAAATGTAAATGTTGGCTGATTGGCTAGATTCCACTTTTGTAGTCAGTCAGAATGGTTAAAAATCACCTGATTAATAGACCCGCAGTTGCAATTCTACATTGGATAGTATTTGCATAATTTCCAACAGGGTAGCTGGGTTAGTCAGTTGCAAAACCAACAGTCTTATGGCACGTTAAAGAATTAACTGATCTGTTCATTTCATTGATTTGTGGACAGGAGGGGCGCTACAGTTTCTAAAAGGAGGCTTTAAAGCAATTGAATTTGGCAAGCAAACATGGCAGAATAATTTGTGGCTAAAGCAAGCCTGCTTTATTTATTAGCTATATTACATGCTAAAGAATGGATAAATTTGCTCCTTGGCCTAATGTTCAGTACATTAAGGATGGCCCTGGCATTCCCAGAGTAATGGCTTCTATAAATTTACTCCAACAGGATCTAGTTTGCTTTGGATAAATTAAAATGTAAATACTTTGAAAGCAGAATTAGCATTGCAAGCAGCATTAATAATATGTCCTAAAGAGTGTATTAGAGGCAACCTGTACAGTGCATTTAGCAAACAGATAATCAGATGGACTTTCTTGAGACCAGTATTTCACTGTGTAGAATCTGTGTAGTCACTGCACTTTTCATGTGAAGGATACTGATGCCTTGCAGGCAAACGTATTTTCCCAACAATGGCAAATGTTACTTTCCCTCATCAACTAGTATGAATGTACAAAATTGTCTTAAACTAGGGGTGGGGAACCTACAGTCCAAAGGCCATATGTGGGCCTTGGCCTAATTTCATGCATTTGGCAAACAGAAAAAACAGGGAAGAAGTGGCAGAGAAAGAGGGAATGGCTGTCCTCTCCATTTCTGGCTCAGGTCCATCCACCGCAGCCCTGGCTCTAGCCCCTGAAAGATATTTCCTGAGGAAATCTGCCGCTTGACAGAATAAAAGTTCCTGCCCCTGTTTAAAACTATTGTTCCATCTAGCCAATTTCTACTTACTCCAGTGATGGGGGACCCTCCAGATATTTCTGGACTACAGCTCCCAACATCCCTGACCATCAGCCATGTTGGCTAGAGCTGATGGGAGTTGGAGTTGAACAATATCTGGAGAGTCAGAGATTCCCCATCCTTGGTTTCCAAGCCCATTTATTTATTTATTTCCATTGATATCCTACCCTTCCTCCCAGAAGGAGCCTAGGATAGCAAACAAAAACACTAAAAGCACTTTAAAACATCTTAAAAACAAAAGTCTTTAAATCATATTAAAACAAAACTTCTTAAACACATCTTTTTAAAAACAGCTTTAAAAACATCTTAAAAAGCAATTCCAAGCAGACTGGGATAAGGTCTCTACTTAAAAGGCTTGTTGAAAGAGGAAGGTCTTCAGCAGGCCCCAAAAAGGTAACAGAGATGGCTGGTTGGAGGGAATTCCAAGGTGTTGGTGCCACAACTCTAAAGGTCATGCATGCAAAGTGTGTGCTCAGCCACTGAAGAATGCCCCCTCCCACTGACATATTCATTCAGACCATTAACAACAACTTACTAGGGTTGGTGTCTGGCAAACCAAACTCCTTTTTTTAAATCTTCCCTGTCAAAGAAATTAGAGGTGACTGGAATAGCTCAAGCTGTCATGAGATGTATCGGCACTGGACTTCTTGTGTTTGCCCTCACTTCCCAGCTGGTGGATGCTACGTTGTCAAAGACAGACTCAAAAAAAGCTGCCTCGAAAACCCTAGAAGAAAAGGTAGGAAAGTCTGTTTGATGATCTGGCATTTTTGCGAAGATTCTCATTGGGCACCATGGGAATTTTGTACTCTGATGTGGTGGCACCAACATTTGCCTATAAGGTGGTTGAATATTGCAGAAATAACTTCAGGCCAAACTACCCACATTTATTGAAGTGCCTGCCCCATTCATGTGTAAAATGGGTGGTAGCTATGACTCTAATTTTAAAATGGAGCTGGGCAGGAGAAAATGTTGGGTGCCAGAGGAGGTGGGAGGGTTGAGTTTTTACACCTTTTTGAGGTGAAATACTTGAATGTTACAATGAATTATTGGCATTATTCTTCTGTCCACCAAATCATATAGATATTCCTGCCACAGGACTTCCTGTAGTTTGTGCTACATCAGACTAACATTGCTACCCTCCAGAAATTATTCAAGTAATGCTTGGGTGTTATGAGAGTGCAGGCCTAATATTTGTGCTTGTAAGCTCTTTCCACATCTCCCATATATGGGAGAAAGATTAAATGCCCCCAACCCATACACCATGAACAGAAGCTTTTAATCTCCTTTTGCCTGAGTCTTGTGTTTGCTCATTCTGATAATGCCAAACCATGATTTGCCATTATGTCTGAATGCAGTCAGACTCACCATTTCCAGCAACTTCTGGCCATAGCTTCTGGAAAGTCCAGGGTACCCAAATCTTCCACTTGAATGTGCCACACAGAAAACTTGTTGAATGTGCCACACAGAAATCCATTAATTTCACGAAAGCCTCCTTTTTTTCCTAAGGAGACAGTTCTGTGGTACAGATACTTCTAGATAGTAAAAAGGCTCTGTTTAGTTGCTAAATGATGTGATTTAATTGTCAGATAGCCAATTTGTATGAATGCTTATTCAAGAAATAATATGTATTATAAAATGGGAAGCAATTTAAATAATTATATTTATTGGTAATATAAACCATTATTTATATTACTTGGACTTAAAACTATTCTACCATACTCAGTCTTCTTTTATACCTCTGTGAAACTCTAGTTCTTGGTAGAATCCCACTTTTAAAAAAGATGATTTCATAGCACTAGAGACTGAGATCCCAAATATGTAAGGTAGAAAGAAGTCACTATCAACTGCAGCTTCCCACTATGTATACCTTTGGATTAGTGTAGCTGCAGATGGGATTCACACAACTTTATACTTCGAACTGACTTTTCTTGTGTGGAGTGACCCTGAATGTCAGTTTCTCCTATAGAAGCTTAACTTCAGGTGTGTTGCAATTTCACTTGATTGTTCAAGCCACAAATGAGCTGAACAAGCAGCAACTCTTTTTGGAAAGTCTTTTCCAGGCTATTCAAAATGGAAATTGTGCAGGCACACGCCTGTGCCTCACAACCTGCAGTTGCTCTGTCACTTTTAAGCATGCTTTAGTCTTGCCACTTTAACAGTCAAGAATTGTCAAGCTTTTGGTAGTTTGTTTCTTAAGAAGTTTTGATGCAATCAATGGCGGTGTTATCTGGGATATGCAAGTTTTGTCAAAACCAGGTTACTTTGAGGCAACTTACTCATGTGGAGAAGTGTATAAAGTAACATTGTTAGGAGGCATTTTTTAGAAGCAGCGTCAATGAATCCATATTTGTTCAACTGAGTTAATTTGCTTCTGTTATGTGGAAAATTCAGAGTTTAATAATGTGATTGATATTATTCAAATCAAATTGAACAGCTGTAAAATAATAATATGAGAACAGATGGCAAGACTTGGATTGAATCAAAGATGCATAGCCATATTTGGGCTTTCCTCCTCACAAGATTAACCTCACATGAGGGTGTGTGTGTGTCCTGCTTTCTGCCATTTCCTCCTCTGTTGCGTCCCCTTCACCCAGTCCATTTACCTGCCTGAATATTTAAGGGTAGCTTCTGCTGCATGGAGTCTGCTGTGAACTTGTAGCTTCTCCATTTAGGGAGGCTGGCAAAAACCTCATGGCCTACTCCAAGCAGACTACCCAGGGCTAACGTACACCATCTGCCCTATGAGAAGGAAGCAACAGCAAGGGAGGCAGGAACAGACAACAGACAAGCCTACTCCAGTCAGACTATCCCCATCCCATATAACCATCCTTATATTTTATATTATTTGTTTGTTTTAGTATTTTTAACACTGTAAACTACCTTGGGTGCCTTGGCAGAAAGGGGGCACATAAATGCAGTAAATAAATTATTTAAAGAGGGGCTGGGGCTGGAAAGTGCAACCACACACATCCCTTGCAGAGTTGTAATGTTGTATAGCAGGGATTACCCATCTGTTTGGGCCTGTGGGTATATCTGGAATTTTGAGAGAGTGCCTTGGATGCTAGTCACAAAATGGCTGCTGTGGTGTATGTGTGGGGCACAACACAAAATGGCTTCAATTGGGGCATGGCCTCATACACAGTGGCCGCCATGTATATAATAGCAGAAAAAGACAAGAGCACAAAATGGTACAAGGATGCCCCCCCTTAGGAAAAAGGTACTTACATTTGCCACTGCCATGGTCACTCACAAAGAGAAGCTCTTTGCACTTCTTCTCTGTTCAGAGCAGTAGGCAAGGATAAGTGTCCTGTCCTGGGATTCAGTAAAATGTTGTCATGTTTAAGGGACATGTTCAGTGTAGGAGAGCCCAAGCTCTTGCAAACAGAAACTGAGCAGGGAGAGCAAATAGTCTCTCATGCATTGTGGATTTTTGAGGGGATATTTACTGAGACCTTTTGTGGGCTTCATAGAAGGTACCGGCGGCCACACTATTTTTATTTATTTTATGTATTAGATTTATATCCCACCCTTCCTTTCAGTAGTAGCCCAGGGCAGCAAGCAAAAGCACTAGAAACACTCTAAAACATCATAAAAACAGACTAAGATATATTAAAACACTAGAGCCTATGGGTATCACATTGGCAATCCAGGCATCTAGGGTTACATCCGGTTGCACATTTTGTTTTTGAAATGGCAAACTAGATATTTCTGGGAAGGGCACAAGTAGGACATGAAGACAACAGCGCTCCCCTATGGTTATCCTCAGCATCTGGTAATTAGCAGTATACTGCTTCTGAATGTGGGTGCTTTCTTTAGCTGTGATTAAATCTACAATAATGGTTTGTTGACAGACTCACCATTCCAGTAAAAGAGTGCAAGACCGTGGTCTGGTAGTTACCGATTCAAAGGCAAAGGATATTATTCTGGAACACAAAAGCTACTGTAACAAAAAAGCACAAGAACGACACTTCTTAGGAGATGTTTTGGGTTACATTACACCTGTAAGTACTGAGAAAATACAACAGTCAAGATGCAGCCAATTATAGGAATGCTGGTATCTTTTGTACAGTTTTGTTTGTGTTGTATACATGGGTTTTCCTCTTCTTTATTTCAAATGGAAATTGATGCTAGCCCTACCATTAGGCAGAGTGAGGCAACTGCTTCAGGTGGCAGATGCTGTGGGACAGCAATGGCAGTCTCCCCAGCCATTCCCCTCTGTTGGACAACAGAGCTATATGTGCCAAACGTGTTAGCACCTAAGCTAGCCTCCAATCCTTGGGCACAGTGGAAAATGCTATTGGATTGCCAGTAAGTAGTTAAGTAAGGGTAGAAACACACTCACTGTTCTGCTGATTCCAGTGTGTCTCCACCTCTCTCATCTGAAAATAGGGGCATACGAAGCTTGTTTATTTATTTATTACATTTATACCCTGCCTTTCTTTTCATCATAGAAACCCAAGGCGGCTTACATATGGTTCCCAAGCGGTCTCCCATCTAGACACTGACCACACTTGACCCTCCTTAGCATTAGTAGGGAGCTGGCCTCATGTGCCTTCAGACCATAGCCTGGGAAGCTAGTCAAACCCCTCCCCTTTTTACTGTAAAGCCTGGTGGGAGCCACTTGAGTGCGTGTTTTTTTATTTCACCTTCAAGGAGATGTTGCATCTAATTGGCAGATCAACCCATTCCCCCTCCAGGTTGTGGCTCATGGAAATGCTTTGCTCTGGTGACTAGTGTGTTCACAGTCTTAAGATGCAACTGCCACTCCAGTCAGCTTCAGTATGTGAAATTGCAGCTGATTTAGGAGATGGAGGTCAACATCATCTTCATGTTTTACCTCAGGGAGTAAAATGTCTTGGGCTGACTCTAATGAAAATTGAAATTCCAAGCTGAAATTGAGAATATTAGCCTAATTTTTCCTGCATATAATACAATTCTAGATTGCAAATAACATGCTTTGTAGTGGATTTTGCCCTTATACCTTTTTTCCTATCCCTTTTCTAGTGGAACAGCCATGGCTATGACATTGCTAAGATATTTGGAAATAAATTTACAACTGTCTCGCCAGTCTGGCTGCAGGTGAAGAGACGGGGCAAGGAGAGGTTCCAGGTGACAGGGCTCCATGATGCTGACCAAGGTTTTCTTTCCACTCTTGATGATATTATTTATTTAGATATTATAATACAACTTGAAAACAAAGAGAACGTGTATGAGTCAATCTACTGACATTAATGCAATCCAGCCACTATTTGCAGAGGCAGGCACAGGCAACTATTTCCAGCTGGTGCTCAATTTGCATGATACCATATGTGAGATCATTATTGTTTGTAGTGACTTCCGCAGCACCCAAAGTGTCAGTGACTGTAGGTTGGCTCAGTCATCCCCAGTGCTTGCAGGCTGATGCCCCACAGTGAGGAACTTTTGTATGCTTGCAGCGTTGAATGTTTCCAGAGCTATGATAACTGTACCTTCCTGACTGAGCCAAAGCAGAAATGAATGGATTGAGTGGAGTGCATGTGTATGTTTGTTGCTCTGTGCTGGGGTACAAAACATTGCTTAGCAATTCATACATCTTCAGTGTTGTACAGCCAATTGATTTTTACATCACAATCCATGTAGCCATTATTTCTTTGACAGGCTCAGAGGAGAAAAATCATAAAAGACATGTTTGTATTGAAAATGTGGCTCTTTGTGATTACACAGGTTCATATTTGATCTTCATGTTTTATCTTAACAGGTTGGATGAAGGAAGTGAGGAACAATGCCAAAAACATCAAAATAGGTGACTTTTGAATTGCTTTCCTGTTTTAGCTTTAATGGGCCCTGGTTCCCTATTGCCCTTGTGTCCTGCCTCTGGGCTTCCATGGGTATCTGGTTGGCTACTGTGGAAAACAGGCTGCTGAACTAGATAGGTGTTTGGCTGGATCAAGCAGGGCTCTTAATGTTCTTAATTTTTGAAATGTGAATTTACCACAAATGGAACCAAGTCCAGTGAAGGGTACTTTTTAAATCATTTATTTAAATAATGTTTTACTGATTTTGGGTTTCCGCACCATCTGCTTTAGCCAGATTTTCCTAATTATTCTTTGAAATGGCTTTGCATGTTTCACTGCTGCACTGGTAGTTGCAAAATTATAAATGATAGCAGGGGATTCACAACAAAATGTTGCACTGTATCTCCACTCTCAAACAGAAGTGGTCCAGCCTTGTGATGCTGTTCAGGAATGGCTGGGCTGGTGATGCAAGGTTTTCAGGAGTGGGGAAAGGGAAAAAAATACTCTCCCCCATTTCCTACCCTCCTGTAACCTCTGCTTTCTAGTTGATAGGCTCTAGACCACCCAGGTTGGACATCAAGAGGTAATGCAGGTCAAGCTAGTGTCACCTGATGGTAGACCTTTTTTCTTAAAGCAAAGAAGCAGCATTTTTTACCTGTCTTTTTTTTAACACAACTGCAAAACCATGCTTTAAGTCATATCACACATTCATGTCCCTGTGGCAGAGAATACCAAAGTCACAGCCATGAACAGCAGGGTGGAATGAAACACCAAACCCACCACTACACCCAAAGCCCTACTGCTCATGCTAACCTGGAGGGAAGTTGTATGTGTGTTTTTTTCCCTTTTCTTGTTGTGCCAACTCCACACTGGTGCAACAGAGGGGCCTGCATTGGGCCCCTCTCCAGAAAATAGCATCGGATCCATGGTTGGCATTAATGGTGCATTTCAGTGCTTTACACTAGCTACGCCTGGTCAAAATAGCACTAGCAGTAGCTTCCTATCCTGCACTTTTGGTTGGTACAAGGAGGCCTCTATGGCAGATCTCCCCTGCTGGTGGACCCTAGTGAAGTGTTACCTCAACCTGTTCCTGACCAGCAACATGGATTGGGTTTAGGACTGCCCTCTAAGCCTGGGCTCTGACGTTTATCTTGGCCAAAGAATCACTTTTTGTGGTGGACAAATGGGAGCGCATGTTCCTCCTCCGCAACATTTGCTTGACATCTCTTCTCTGCTCCCTCCTTCACATTTGAGGGGACGAATGGTGTGATTAGGGGTCTCAAAGCATGTGGGCAGCCATAATGGGGCCTGTTGCAAATATTAGTGGTGGCAGGGGGCATTTGCCATAATTTTGCTCTACATATGAAAAAGAGGCCATATACCAGGGGTGGGAAACTTGTGCCCTCTAGATGTTGTTGGGATTACAGCTCCCATCATACCTGACCATTAGGTGTGGTGGTGGTTGGGGGCTAATGAAGTCCAGCAACAGCTGAAGGGTCACAGGTTCATCATTCCTGCCATATATTTAGACTTGGGAATATTTGTAAACACAGAAAAAGTTGTAGTAAAACAGAAGGGCTGGAATATATCTGACAAGTGGGCATGTTTTCGTAGCTTTCCCAATAGCGCATAAAATTAATGGCTGTTTCTATTAATCCCCCCTTTTAATCCTTAGTACCACGGATTTTGTTTGAAGGCTGGACTTACCATGACTTTGAAAGTGTGTTTGGCAGTGAAGATGAGATAGAAGAGCTTTCTAATAATCTGATCCAAGTAGCCAAGGTATATTAATCAAAGTACATGAAGTAAAGAAACATTATAATGCCCAAGATCTGTATGTGATAGAGAAAAACATACTTTTTCTATTGTCAGTGACATATAAGGGTTAGCAATTTAACTCTGGTTTATGTATCACATAAAGAAATAAATAAAGGAACTTGATTCCTAGGTGTGAAAGTAAGTATGTAAATGAGTTCTTAGTGCTCAGGAGCATGTGGATAAAAAGGAGACGAGCTAAACACTGGCACATTAAAACTCAGTGGATTTTAATTGTGTGTACATATAGGATCCATACATGCCTTCTAGATATAGTGACACAATACATATGTGTACAGTGCATACTGACACATGTAATGCTTGGATGCATGAGAACCACACATGTTTAAATTGACATAAACTTTATTAAAATACATATACTGCCAATTTACAAGATAGCGTACAGTTAAGCAGACTAATGAAATTGCAAAGGTTAAAACAAAATCAGTAAGTACAGGCTTCTAACTAAACAGCAAAACAGCAGCAGCAGGGGGGAAAGCCCCTACACTTGATCAAAGACCAAAGGTCAGTTGATCAACACTTTTTTACAAGACCCCATCTAAAGTAGGTAATAGCCACTATGGTATTGGTCTGTTAATTTGTTCTGAACAGTCTCCAATATTTTTACTATTCTAGAAAGAAAATTTGGATGGTTTTGTGGCTGAAGTTTGGAGTCAGCTAGGAAATCAAAAGCAAACGTAAGTGCAGGATTTGCAATATGCTTCTGTTGTTTGTGTATGTGTGTTAACAGAGATTATAAGCTTATGTGGAAGAAGGTTTCACTGAAATTAATGGGATTCATTTCAAAGAAAACATGCTCAGGAGTACCTTGTTAAGTAGATTATGGTCAAGAATCCTGTTGGCAAGGTAGGTACCCCAAGGGTCATTTCTAATGTTATTGTAGATATGGGAGCTCCTTCAGTGTGTCCTGTACTAGGAAAACCTAGGCCACATGGTAGGAATCCACAACTGTGATTGTAGGAACTGGAGTAATGCTTACATGGAAAGATGCTGAGTCTTGGGTTTCTTCCTAGATATTCCTAAGTTACTAGAGCAACATGGGAGAAGCATGTGCTGCAATAGCTTTTGTGTTTCTAAGGTGGGTCTAAGGTGGGATTCCAAACAAAGGGGATTGCAGGGAATGCAGTAATTATCAAACTATTGCCTTAATATCCCAAAGTAATGCTCAAGATTCTACAGCAAAGTCTCTTACCATATATGGAGCAAGAAATGCCAAGCATCCAAGCTGGAGTTAGAAAGGAAAGAGGCACCAGAGATCATATCGCAAACATACGCTGGATAATGGAATGGTCCAAGGAATTTCAGAAGAAAATCACCCTGTGCTTTATAGATTACAGCAAAGCCTGTGATTGTGTGAATCATGAAAAACTATGGAATGCTTTAAAAGAAATGGGGGTGCCACAGCATCTGATTGTCCTGATGCACAACTTATACTCTGGACAAGAGGCTACTGTAAGGACAGAATATGGAGAAACCGATTGGATCCCCATCGGAAAGGGTGTGAGACAGGGTTGTATTTTATCACCCTATTTATTTAATCTACATGCAGAACATATCATACGGAAAGCAGGATTGGACCAAGAGGAAGGATGTGTGAAAATTGGAGGGAGAAATATCAATAATTTAAGATATGCAGACGATACCATACTACTAGTAGAAACCAGTAATGATTTGAAACGAATGCTGATGAAAGTGAAAGAGGAAAGCACAAAAGCAGGACTACAGCTGAACGTCAAAAAGATTAAAGTAATGACAACAGAAGATTTATGTAACTTTAAAGTTGACAATGAGGACATTGAACTTGTCAAGGATTATCAATACCTTGGCACAATCATTAACCAAAATGGAGACAATAGTCAAGAAATCAGAAGAAGGCTAGGACTGGGAAGGGCAGCTGTGAGAGAACTAGAAAAGGTCCTCAAATGTAAAGATGTATCACTGAACACTAAAGTCATTCAGACCATGGTATTTCCGACCTCTATGTATGGATGTGAAAGTTGGACAGTGGAAAAAAACTGATAAGAGAAAGATCAACGCATTTGAAATGTGGTGTTGGAGAAGAGCTTTGCGCATACCATGGACTGCAAAAAAGACAAATAATTGGGTATTAGAACAAATTAAACCAGAACTATCACTAGAAGCTAAAATGATGAAACTGAGATTATCATACTTTGGACACATAATGAGAAGACATGATTCACTAGAAAAGTTAATAATGCTTGGAAAAACAGAAGGAAGTAGAAATAGAGGAAGGCCAAACAAGAGATGGATTGATTCCATCAAGGAAGCCACAGACCTGAACTTACAAGATCTGAACAGGGTGGTTCATGACAGATGCTCTTGAAGGTCACTGATTCATAGGGTAGCCATAAGTCATAGTCGACTTGGAGGCACATAACAACAAAGTTGGCAACGAAGACATTGAACTTGTCAAGGATTATCAATACCTTGGCACAGTCATTATCCAAAATGGAGATAATGGTCAAGAAATCAGACGAAACTAGGACTGTGGAGGGCAGCTATGAGAAAACTAGAAAAGGTCCTCAAATGCAAAGGTGTATCAATGAACAGTAAGATCTGAATCATTCAGATCGTGGTATTCCCTATCTCTATGTATGGATGTGAAAGCTGGACAGTGAAAAAAGCAGGTAAGAGAAAAATCAACTCCTTTGGAATGTGGTGTTGGAGGAGAGCTTTGTGCATACCATGGACTGCGAAAAAGACAAATAATTGGGTGTTAGAACAAATTAAACCAGAACTATTGCTAGAAGCTAAAATGATGAAACTGAAATTATACTTTGGACACATCATGAGAAGAAGGCATGATTCACTAGAAAAGGCATAATGCTGGGAAAAACAGAAGGGAGTAGAAAAAGAGGAAGGTCAAACTCCGTAAAGGAAGCCACAGACCTGAGCTTACAAGATCTGAACAGGGTGGTTCACAACATATGTTGTTGGAGGTCACTGATTCATAGGGTCGCCATAAGTCATAATCGACTTGAAGGCAAATAACAACAACAAAGATGGGACCTCGAAATGAGTAATTTTCCCACTTTTTCTGTGTGAATTCATAACTCAAAATTTCACAAAAGTAGTATCTGCTGGCACTGATTGTGATATCTGTGAAATTAGGTAACGTGGGAAGGGAGGATATGGAAAAATAGTTTTAGCAAACGTGATAAATGAATCAATTTTCTTCTTTCCCATTGTCATCTTTACCCTATTTCTTTCCCCCTTTTGGTTTGACAGGTCTGGCCCCAGCAGGTCTTAGTTTCTAACATTAGAGACATCAACAAAGAAATCTTAAGTGTTATAATCAAGGTTCGAAATGTTCTCCTGATTGTCTGACAATTTCAGGCCACAAAAGACCTGTCACCTTGTTGGAATGAGTAATGTTGGTGGTTTTTGTTGCTGCTTGAGGAAAAACAATAATTAAGTATTACAAGTGGAATTACTTTGCCTTAACGTGACTCTTAGTTCTGATAGTGGGATTTTAACAATGACTGTAACATTTTCAATAGCTGTTTTCCGTGAAGGTGAGCAATAGAAGTTGTGCATCCAGTATAGGGAGATCATGCAAGTTCTTTGACGGAGGTGTATTACCTTCTGAAGGGTAGAATGTGCTTTTTAAAGGGGAAAAACCTGTTCATGTTGTTGATATGGTTTGATTCAGGACACACACACACCCGTGGTGTCCAATAATATTCCAAACCAACATCATCGTTAAACAAGCTGAAACATTTAAAATAGGGGGCAATCTTTGGCCTTCCAAATGTTGCTGAACTAAAACTCCTATCATCCCTAGCCATTGGCTTTTCTTGCCAGGGCTGATAGGTATTATAATTGATGGGAATTGAAGACAAGGCTTCCTGAATATTGCCAGTTTCATTGGAGTGGCAGGGGGAGATGGTGAAAGGAATTTTCATTTGTGAAATTGACAAGCCTTTACTGCCATGCTTCCATAGAACTTAAAATATGAAAAAGCCATTCCCAGTTTGTACAACTAGTCTATGGAGGAGAAAAATAAAGCACAATTGTTCAGATATGACACAAATAATGCAGGAAACAAGAAATTTACATTCCTGCAAGGCCTTCATGTTTTAAATACAGGCTTGCTTAGAACTGCATTTCTGTCTTTCATGCATGCTCATCAAAAGTAGGAGAAATGTGTGGAATCTATCTTTGAAACTGAGTTCAGAGCAGATATGTTAGCAGTATTTCTAAACTCAGATCAATCCATCTGGTTCCATGCACTCGAGGGGGCTCTGGATGTGAACGATGACAGTCTCAACAAACATTGTTTGTTTCTAAATCTGGGCATGCCAGTTCATGTAGTAATTATGAGTAAAGGAGAAGTATGCATTTGTTTTCTACACATACAAATCTGGAATTCTGCCACTTGAAATCTGTCTTGCTATTCTTACTCTTATCCACACAGTGGCAGTATTGTTATAATTCCTGTTGATCTTTTTAGGGAATCATAACTTTTCTTTAGTCTTGACAAGTTAAGGAAAGGATCTGAAACCATAAATAGATCTTTCCTAGATTAAGGGTATCTTATTTCTGTTTCCAGCATTTACTATTGATGGTCTTAATGAGGCTGAAGTGATCTGAAAAAGAACTCCTGGTTAATTAGGTTCTGATTAATTTTTATTATTATTTGGGATAAGTGATAATGTGAACAATATAATTGTCATTATCTCAGGTAAACTGAAGGGAGTGAAGGTCATATGAATGACCTAAAACAGAAAACAAAGATGTGTACCTGAAACATGAAGGAATTAATTTCTACCATAATGAAGATTTGCTGATCTTATTGGCAATATTTAATCATCAGCCTTGTAAAGAGAAGGAGAAGGCTCCTGGAACTTCAATAATAATAAATGTATAGAAGGGAAAGAGATCTGTAAGTACAGGGATAAGTGTCAAGACAATTGTAGTTCAGGACAATTGTAGTAATTGCTATTGCATATGTTAAGTACAAGGTGTCTACAATCCTTGTAAGTAAACTTACTATAGATAAGCTTGTGTCTTAGTAAAGAGAGCTTCAAGAACTGGATCTTGAAAAATCCAAACTACCAGGGTGGTTTGGTATAAGTGGACCAGTGTGGACACTAGAACTGGCTGACATTAGTGGGTTTTTTGATGAATTGGGCATCTTGTCTGTGGCAAGATGTTGAGTTACTGGAATCACATGTAGCTCTTGGAGTGACTGCAGGTGAGACCCAGGAATCCCACTTTGACACATTAAAGCAGAAGTGGGGACACTGGAAGCCTTTCTGTTCCACTAAGGTGTTGGACTAGGACCTGGACCAGGGTTCGAATCCCCACACAGCCATGAAGCTGACTGGGTGACCTTGGGCCAGTCACTGCCTCTCAGCCTCAGAGGGAGGCAATGGTAACCCCCCTCTGAATACCGCTTAGCATGAAAACCCTATTCGTAGGATCGCCGTAAGTCGGGATCGACTTGAAGGCAGTCCATCATCATCATCACTTTTTGTATCCTCATGAACCTGTTTTGAGATGGACAAATCTCAACCACATTAAACAAGGTTTTATTTTGCTGTTGTAGGAAGGATAGAGACCCAGACAGATTTAATGCTAAACCATGGCTAACCTGTGGATGATCAGAGCTACCCTTCTCCTTCACATGCATGGGGTGGAAACTTGCACACATCTTGGCGCAAAACTGTATTCTGCTGCACACCTGAATATGGAAAACTGTGGGTTTTTTCCTAATCACTGCTAACAAGCAAAACAAAGATCTGAGCTAGAAAATTTCCCATATTCAGACATAATAAAGGGAAACAACATTTTGTTCAAAACTGAAAACAAAAACTATAAACGTCCTTCTCTTGCAGATGAAGGAGAGGAAATTATGTGAGCCCAAGGATTACCATGGTATGCTCTTGTCACAACTAAAGCAGCTAATCTTTGATTCCGTGCAGAAAAGGTCAGATTTATATAATTGTATTCGGGCTGATTTTAAACAGTAGATGGTGCCACCATCACACACTTTAGTGCTGCCTTCACTCTGTGCTGCAGGAACATCTGCATTTGACCTTCAGGTATCTTATTAGCTGTGGGAGGAAACGAACAAAACTTCTGTAGAGACATCAGTACTTCAGTTTGAGCCTTGGAAATTTAACCTATTAATCAATGGCTTACTGTAAGTTGCTTCTTTCCTTGGTATTACGTAGGACAGTGAACTAGGCAGTTCAATAACTCGTTCTTGAACTAAGATTGACTTTTTAAAATATATATATATATATATATATGAACGTAATTGTGATTAACCAAACAGAGGTTTTTATTGTATTAACAAAATGTTTCAGCTTCCGCCTTCATCAGCTGCCAACATACAAATGCTGTTACCAAGGTGGCAGTTATAGAGCTCAAGGTGGCAGTTATAGAGCTTTGATGATGGAATGCTCATAGGGGCTTCCTTTGCAGAAGCTAAGTAGTGGTGGTACTGTCCTCCAGGTTCAGGCCATGTGGTGCCAATATGTCCAGAGAGTAAATCCAAAAGTTCTCCCTTTTAGTCAATGCTGCTGGATCTGCTGGCATCTCTATCGCTGTAATGGAAAAGTCCAACAGGCTGTGACCCTCAATGTTAAAATGCTGCAACTGGTTGCTCCACTTTTTTTGTCAAAATTGCTGACTTGTGGTTCCTGAAGCGCGTGCGTAGGTCAGTTGTGGTCTTTCCTACGTATTGGATAGGACATCCTGGTCTTTTGCACTCAATGATGTAAACTGTATTGCAGGATCTGCAGGTGATGTTCTGTTTGATGTAATATGTCCTGCCTGTCCTAGTGCTTGTAAAAGTGGCTGTCTCCCTGAGGTACACACAGGTGATACAGTGTTTGGAGTGACAAGGATGAGACCCCAGATTGGTGATAGGTGGCTTAAGCACAGCTCTCACCAACAGTCTGCGCAAATTAGGAGGTTGGCGAAATGCTATAACAGGAGGCCTGCTGATGGCTCTGGTAAGATGTTCAGAGTTTGCCAGCAATGGGTAGCTCTCCTTGATTGCTCGGTGATAGTTAGGAGATGCTGGATGGAAATCTACCACAAATGGAATCCGTTGCTCTCTGCTCTTTGACACCTCAGTATGGTGGAGGAGGTGTTCTCTGGACAGAATGGAGGCTTGGTGGATGTTGCAATTCATAATATGTGGAGAATATCCTCTTCGAAGAAGGTGTTCTTTCAGTTCACTGATCCTTCTCTGGTATTTATCTTCAGTGTTGCAAATAAGTTTGATTCTCAGAGCTAAGCTATACACAATGTTCTTCTTTATATGCCTAGGATGGCAGGATTTCCAGTTTAAATAGGTGTGGGCATCAGTGGGTTTGCTGTAGAGATCAGTGGCTATTTTGTTGTTTTCAATGGTAAGAAGGACATCCAGAAAAGGGATGTTCAGATTGTCATTTGTACTATTAAATGTAAACTTAATAGAGGGATGGATAGAGTTGATGTAATTTTTAAATTGTTCCAAACTCTCTTTACCATTCGTCCAGACCATAAAGATGTCGTCAATGTATCGCCACCATATAAGTGGTTTGTTGATGGCCTTTTTGAGGATCTCCTGTTCAAGTTTACCCATAAAGAGATTTGCATATGATGGAGCCATGCGAGTCCCCATAGCTGTGCCTTGTAGTTGCAGGTAGTGTTCTCCATTGAATGTAAAGTTGTTACAAGTCAGGACTAGCGTAGCTAAAGTTGTGAGAACCTCTGTTGGAGGATTGTTCATATCTCTGGTGTTAAGGAACTCATTTAAAGCCTGAATCCCATCATTATGTGGTATATTGGTGTAAAGAGATGTTACATCTAAAGTAGCTAGTATAGTATTGTTGTGGAATTGATACTGCTTGTTTAAACACTCAATTTTAAGCAAGAAGTCCTTGGTGTCTTTGATATACGATGGGAGGTTTTGCACCATGTTTTGTAAATTTAAGTCAATGTACAGAGAAATCCTTTCAGTAGCTGTGTTGTTACCTGAGACAATTAGGCGACCAGGATTGTTGGCTTTGTGGATTTTAGGCAGCTTGTAAAACCTTCCAGGGGTGGGATTTGGATTAACAAGGAGATCAGCAGTTTCCTCTTTAAGAAGTTTCCTACTTGTAAGGTTTTGTATAGATGTAATGATTTATTTATTTAATTCGACTTTTATACCACCCATAGCAAGGCTCTCTGGGCGGTGTACATCAAATAAAAACACTTCACATATAATTTAAAAACCAACTGGTCATCAAGTTACAAAAGGATGTACCATATCACTGTCTGTTAAAACATCAAATACAAATACTAAAATATTAATATATTGAGTGTTAAAAATATTAAACATTAAAACATTAAAATACCTGGGCAAAGAGGAAGGTTTTCACCTGGCGCCGAAAGGATAGTAATGTAGGCGCCAGGCGAACCTCATCAGGAAGGGTGTTCCATAGTTCGGGGGCCACCACCGAGAAGGCCCTCTTTCTTGTAGTCGCCTTCCGGGCGTCTCTGTGAGTAGGCACCCGGAGGAGGGCCTTCGATGTTGAGCGCAGTGTACGGGTAGGTTCATATCGGGAGAGACGTTTCATCAGGTATTGCGGGCCCGTGCCGTGTAAGGCTTTATAGGTTAAAACCAGCACCTTGAATTGGGCCCGGAAACATATAGGCAGCCAGTGCAAGCGGGCCAGAATCGGTGTTATATGCTCCGACCGCTTGGTTCCAGTTATTAATCTGGCCGCTGCATTCTGCACGAGCTGCAGCTTCCGAACCGTCTTCAAGGGCAGCCCCACGTATAGTGCATTGCAGTAGTCCAATTTCGAGGTTACCAGAGCATGAACAACTGAAGTAAGATGTTCCCTGTCCAGATATGGGTGTAGCTGGGCCACCAGCCTAAGTTGGTAAAAAGCACTCCGTGCCACCGAGGCCACCTGCGCCTCAAGTGACAAGGACGGGTCCAAAAGGACTCCCAAGCTGCGCACTTGATCCTTCAGGGGGAGTGTAACCTCATCCAGAACAGGTCGAACATCCATCTGGTCAGGGGATCCATTTACTAACAGCATCTCAGTCTTGTCTGGATTGAGTTTCAATTTGTTCGCTCTCATCCAGTCCATTATCGCGGCCAGGCATCGGTTTAGCACCTTGACGGCCTCACCTGAGGAAGATGAAAAGGAGAAGTAGAGCTGCGTATCATCAGCATACTGATGAGAACGCACTCCAAAACTCCTAATGACCACACCCAACAGCTTCATATAGATGTTAAAGAGCATGGGGGACAGAACTGATCCCTGTGGAACTCCATATTGAAGCGCCCAGGGCATCGAGTAGTGCTCCCCAAGCACCACTTTCTGGAGACGGCCTGCAAGATAGGAGCGGAACCACCGCCAAGCAGTACCTCCAACTCCCAAATCCGCAAGCCTCCCCAGAAGGATACCATTGTCGATGGTATCAAAAGCCGCTGAGAGATCAAGGAGAATCAGAGTTACACTCCCTCTGTCTTTCTCCCGACAAAGGTCATCATACAGGGCGACCAAGGCCGTCTCCGTGCCAAAACCGGGCCTGAAACCCGATTGAAATGGATCCAAGTATGATACAAGTATTGAGATCTGTGGTGATGTCTTTGTCAAGAAATCTATATGTTGTTTCATCCTTTAGTTGTCTTTGACCTTCTGCTATATAGTCTGTAGTGTTAAGTACCACAACAGCACCACCCTTATCTGCAGGCTTGATGACAATATTCCTTCTCATCTGAAGGTTCCTTAGGGCTATTCTTTCTTCTTTTGAAAAGTTGTCGTGAGTAGGAGTTGGTGTGTGGTTGTTGATGACTCTGTTTATTGATAAGAGAAAGGTTTCTAGGACTGGATTCCTGTTAATGTTCGGTGTCCAAGTTTTAGGTGGCAGAAACTGTAGCAGAGGATCTCTATTGTAGAGGTCTATGTTGTTCTTAGAGTCATCATAAAAAAATTCAGCCAATCTACATTTAATTCCTCCTGGAAGGTCCTTGATTTGGAGGGAAACTAACCATCAAGCTTGAGTATTAGCTATAAAACTGAGACTCTTAAAGAGCATCCAACAAATACTGTGTGTGCTGGAATAAATGCTCTGGTGAGGTCAGCATCATTAGCAGCTTCAAGAATGTCCTGTGATGCCCAAAATGTCTGAACAAGAACATAATGGAGTTGAAGGTCAGAAGGCAGAGGAGAGAACTATAGCATTGTATATTCAGAAGTCTGGCTTCATTTAAGAGAGCTGTGGCCGGAAAGATTAACAGACAATAGCACCTTTTAATTCGGTCTGGATAGATTCTGAAAGAGGTGTGTGCCTGAGAGGAACCTCTAAAGTTAAATTTGACAATACCAAAGTACATAATAAATATTTAACTATGTTTGGCCATGAAGACAGTTTTCTCTTGACTCATTATATTTTTAAAAATACAGTGCAGCTTGTGTATTTTTCTCCCTCTCCAAGGTGCCAGTGGTAATATGGAGAAATATGGTTCTAAAACACTGAAGACTATTGTTGAGACAGGCACATATATAATTTAGTGGATGCTTTTATATGGGCATTCAGCAAGGGCTGTTTGGTGGAGAACACACAAACTTGATTTTGGGTGACAAATAGGAGTACACTTCAATGAAGTCTGAGCATTAACGACTAATCCCTTGAATTGACATGAAGCGCTCTTAGACCAGAGGGATGGCTTGACAAGTTAGTCTGCCAGTGCTTTAATCTTCCTGGTGATTTTTTTTTTACAGAAGAAGCTGCCATCCTTCTCCCACCTTTGCTGTAAATTGGGTACACTGCACAGTACCAAGTTTAGTAAAAAACATATGTCACATTGATGGATGTCATCTCAAGAGTATAAAATCTCAGTGCGTGTGGGTAACATCTCTTTTTGACCTGTATTTTAGAGAGAAGGTGGTGTTATGTATTTTGTTGTCCAGATAACAGTGCTGAAATACAAGCGACAAAGTCCAGATTGTAGATCCTATTTTTTTGTTTTATTTTGGGTTTGTCATTGTGCGCTCATTTACATAGCCCAGGAATACATGTTACCCCTAATCAAAGTTGCAAAAGGAAAAAGAAAGAGAGAGATCGGGACAGCCAATAACAGATGACCTAAGGCACATAACAACAACAAAAAATACAAGGAGGGAGAGGTGCATGTATTTATTTATTTATTTGATTTATATCCTGCCCCTTCTTCCAGTAGGAGCCCAGGGTGGCTCTGGTTCCCCCCTCATTCTCGGTGAAGGGATTGGTCACATGTCTCTTTGGATTGCTCTTGAATTTAGGAATGACCATGCAGTTTTGGCTGGTCAATTAAATCCTTTTGGGGGTATTCAGTACTAGTTCCACTCAGAGTAGACCTGTTGAAGTTAATAGACATGAGTCACTTAGGTTTATTAATTTCACTTGGTCTGCTCTGAGTAGGATTTAGTTGAATGCAACCCGTTGATACAGACAGCTAATTCACTATTTTCAGCTGAGTTAAAAGTCTGAAGGATGCCCAGTACAATTAAATAATGGAATATTATTTTACTCCCCACTGTAGAAGATGATCTCGTTTTCCCACGCACCCTTTCGATATATCATTTATTTAATGTTTTTTTGATATTTAATAATAAACCCTTCGAGTGGGGCTATTGAAAATTTAATTCCTTTTGAACATAACAGGAAAAAATGTAGGACAATGATTTCTTCTCAACTGGTTGTTTCTAGGCATTACTGGCAAAGCGTGGATTGTTAACCACCTTTAAAGGCCTCTAACATTAATGAACTATATGACTCTGGTGATGGTAGTGGAGGAACTGCAAATCTGTCATAGTAGTGGCAAATTGGGGATGAGGAGAAAGAAGCCCAACACTGCCAATGTTGCAAGGCACAGTCACAACTCCAGGAAGAGGAGAGTCCAAGTTGGCTTTCTGATCCTAACTAACCCCAGGGTAGGGCATGCAATTGCTAGGGTACTGTGAGAGGTCGGGAAGAAGGGAAGGGCTGGGTGAGTTTTCTTACTTAAGGAAGCAACTGGAGGAGGGGACATGTACCTTAATCCTAGAACATTAATGGGAAAACGTGTAGCTCTCCAGATGTTGGATTTGAACTCCCATGAGCCTCAGCCAATATGGCTAATTGTCAGGGATGGTGGAAGCTGTAACTCAACGACATCAGGAGAGCCACAGGTTCCTTGCTCCTGTTCTACTCATATACTGCTGCCCATTTCATTAAAGGCACTGGTGGCCATTGTGCTCACAAACTGCTGTTGTCCAGCTTGATAAAAGAAGGAGACTGTGTCCACATGCTGATGCATATACCCACCTCAGTCACAAAGAAACTGTGCCCATATGGTTCTGCTTCTGCCAGCCTCCATATATGTATGTAAGAGCAGCATTGTGTCCACGTGTTCCTGCTGCTTGGTTTAAGGAGGGAGACTGACCAATGTGTCTTTATGCCTGATGAAGGCAGACTGGCCATTGTGACCTCTTCCTGATGCTGCCTGCCTGAAGAACAGAGACTGTCCACTGTGACCTCTCTGTGATGCTGCTGCCCTGAAGGCTGGACATTGTGACCTCATGTTGATCCTGCCTGCCTGAAGAAGAGGGACTGGCCATTGTAACCTCTTGCTGATGCTGGAAATTGTAGTCCAGCAGGGTCAGAAATTCTGTACCCGTCTTAGAATTGAGTGAAAAATTGTGCCTCTTCTGTCTCCTGTTGTTACATCCTATTTCAAGGGAAGATGGAGCATGCAAGGCCTGGTCTTATTACAGTGTATCTTCAGCATTTAACAAAGGAAATTTCGTGGCTAAAACATAGATGTTTACGCTAAGAATGTTTAAAAGGGGTGTGGTTTCATTATTATTTTTAGCTTGTAGACCTAATGCCATGTTCATATTTCAGGGGTCTGATTCACCTGCTCACTCACCTCTCGGAAGCTTTTCATCAGGTGCAACTGAAGATAATACTTGTCATCCCTCCTGCTGTCATGCCAGGGTGAGTGTCTTATTTTGAAAGGAAATCCCAGATGAGTCTATTTTCAGCTTCATTCAAGCTATTTGGGTTTAATGTTTGCAGAAAGCCCAGCATATATGCAGCCTAAAAAGCCAAGTGTATATTCCCACTACACTCCTGGTGAAAAATGCCAGGCTTAGCACCTGGGGAGTGGGAGATGGCCACAGTTAAGAGACTTGGATTAGGAAATGTGTCTGTGCTGAAATGTAATCCCACCGGACAAGGATCATGTATTCATTGTGAAACCCCAATCAATGTACTTTGTCATTTAATAAGTGTTGAGGGAAGTGAGCGAAAGAACCATTAAGTAGGACATATACTGAATGTGCTGTAGAAATGACTTTAATGAGAGTGTTTGTATTGATAAAGTGGGTTATAAAATTTTGGAATGAAATAACAGTTGTGATGGTATGCAAAGCTTCATCTAAACCAGTGGTGGATAATGTAATGCCCTCCAGATGTTGCTGGACCACCATGTCTATCATCTCTGAACACTCCATGCTGGATGTGGCTGATGGGGGAATTAGAGTCCTTATAGAGGTTAGTGCCCCCACTCTGCCCCCAGCTGTATCCTCAGCCTTCATGTATAACTGCAGCAAACAAGTCTAACGAGGAGACATAAGTACAAATGCAGCCTTCCTATAGGAACAGAGACCACCTTTATCTACTTGAACTTCCTTTTCTGCCTGTCACATGTTTACTTTTGTGTATGACGACTTCACAGTGAATTGCTCTATAATTATTCAGCAAAGGAACTGCCTCCACCAGTGCGAATCACTTGCAAAAGAAGTTCTCAGTCTGAAAAACACGTCATTTTATGAATTTGCCAATTGTACAGTATGTTGCGGCATTTAATCTATGTGTTCTTCATCTCCCTGGTGGGCTGGATGAGGGCCAATAAACTGAGTCTGGATCCTAGCAAGATGGAGATGCTGTGGGTTGGAGGTTCTCAAGTTCAGATAATTGGTCAGTTGCCTGCTTTGGATGGGGTCGTACTCCCTCTGAAAGAGCAGTTTGTAGTCTGGGGGTTCTCCTGGATCCATCTTTGTCGCTAGAGGCCCGGGTGACCTCCGTGGCTAGAAGCACCTTTTACCAGCTTTGTCTGGTAAGACAGCTGCGGCCGTTTCTGGACCAGGATAGCCTGACCACTGTTGTCCACGCACTGGTAACCTCCAGGCTGGATTACTGTAATGCACACCATGTGGGACTGCCTTTGAGGTTGGTCCGGAAGCTGCAGCTGATGAAAGATGCGGCAACGAGACTGCTCACTGGGGCAGGGTATTGCCAACAAGTCACCATACTGCTGAAAGAATTGCACTGGCTGCCCATTTGCTACCGGGCCAAGTTCAAGGTTCTAGTTTTGGTGTACAAAGCGCTATACAGATTGGGACCAGGATATCTGAAAGACAGTCTTATCTCTTATATACCCAGTCGATGATTGCACTCTGCAGGTGAGGGCCTCTTGCAGATACCATCTTATCAGGAGGTCTGTTCTGCACAACATAGGAAATGGTCCTTTAGTGTAGTGGCACCTACCTGTGGAATTCCCTCCCCTTAAATATTAGACAGGTGCCATCTCTGTTATCTTTTTGGTGCCTATTGAAGACCTTCCTCTTTCAACAAGCCTTTTTAAGTTGAGACCTTGTATACCAATCTGCATCTGTGTTGGAATTGCTTTTTAATATGTTTTTAAACCTTTTTTTAAAACAATATGTTTTTAACCTTTTTTTAAGATGTCTTGAAAGCTTTTAAAAATGTTATTAGTCTTGTTTTAATGTATTTTAAAGTCTGTTTTTATGATGTTTTAAAAGTGTTTTTAGTGCTTTTGTTTGCCACCCTGGGCTCCTTCTGGGAGGAAGGGCAGGATGTAAATCATATAATAAATAGATAAGTGCTGAATTGCGTCTGATGAGAAGGATATGGAACTTACATAGTTCAGTATTGGCATTTGAAACTGAGTTTTGAATGGATATTTAAAATAACTTCAGTCCCCTTCTCAGTATACAGACCTATAGCTCAATCTACAGCTCAGTATACAGAGCTATAGCTACCTGCTATCGAGTTCATAGTCTGGATCCTTATGCTTTTGTGTTGGAGTCATGTGCTGCACTGGTGGTGTCGTATTGATGGGCTTGCCACTCTGATCCTATAATGCATCACCTATGTCTGTCACTCCTCTTGTGTAAGACCTGCAGAGCACATCTGTGGTGGCCTTTGCTTCTGCACATTTGAAACTTCTGTGCTGGTCATGATACATCAGTGCAAGAGCCCTAGGTCTTATCACCTTGTACAGTATACGGTACAATTATTATCTATTTAAACTATTTTTAAACTGCCCTTCATCCTTTTAGATCCCAGGGTGGTATTCAAAGGGCATGACCAAAATAAAATACAACCTCCCCCACCCCCCCAGTTGAATAAAACATATTTCAGAACAGTTGGAACAATAGAGCAGCTGATAACCCAATGGTTAAATTCCTTCATTGGGCAGCTGCATATTTATATTTGTGTTGGTGTTGCAGCAAGAGATTATGCAGAAGTAAAGTTTGAAAAATGTTATTCAAAAATGCTTGTTGAGATTCTCTGTTTTTCTCAAGTGCTTATATTTACCTGTATTTTATTATTTATTTATTTATTACATTTCTATCCCACCTTCCCTCCAAGGAGCTCAAGGTGGCATGTGTACATTTCTTTTAACTGTTAATAATAATAATAATAATAATAATAATAATAATAATAATAATAATGCTTGAACTTAAATCTCACCCTTCCTCCTAAAGGAGCCCAGGCCGGCAAGCATAAACAAAACAATACATAGCACAATTCTTGTCAATACAAAATATGAGGAGGGACAGTAGACCTCAGTTAAGAGCTGCAGAAACATGGATCTCTCAGGTCTTTGCCTGTTTTAGATTTAAAGCAGGTTGTTCTGGCTTGCTAATTGTAGTCTGCCACAGAAAGGAAATGAGTGTTCTTAAACACATTTGCAGCTTCTACCTTATCAGTCATTATTAAACAAAGCTTCTCATAAAGCTAATGCATTCTTTTCAAGATCTAGGATAATTGCAGCAAACAACAGAGTTTTTAAAATGCATTTATATATCTTGAATGTTAAATAGAATGTAGGCAATTTTTCAAATTTAATATTCTCTTGCCCCCTAACTCTATAGAATTGGCTAGAATTGCTAATAGAATTAACTAAAAGATGTATTTTTCAGTGGGCATTTGTGAACTAGCCAGCTCTGATGAAATGATTTTTAAAGAGCTTTAGCTGCCCCAAAGAACATTATTACTAAGTACTTTTACATGCACAATCACAAAAGAAAAGTCTAACCCTTTTTGAGTTCTGTAAGCAGCTTTCTGGTCTCGAGCATATTTTTGAGCACTTCCACCTGAGTCTATTAATATAATTTGACTTCCAGTCCATAAGATTTATCATAATTTATAATCATTCCTTCTAACACTACACTTGCATAGTCCACGTGGTGGTGGAGAAGGCCATCAATGGCTACTAGTGACAATGGCTATGTATTACCTCCAGTATTAGAGGCAGTATGCCTCTGAATACCAGTCACTAGGGAACATGAACAGGAGAATGCTGTTTCACTCAGGTCTTGCTAGTGGGCTTCTCATAGGCTTCTGATGAACCACTGTGGGCAGTTTCAAATGAAGTGCTTCTTATAGTGCAAGGCTTTCCACTTGTGCAAAGGAACTTCTCCTTCCCTTCTCCATGTGACCCCACGTCCTCCCCAAATCTGCTCGGGGGGGGGAACCCTAGAACAAATTTAGGGGCATGTGGAAAGAGGAGATGGAGGGGAAGTTCCATTGCATGGCCAAAAGTCCTTGTGCTACCAGAAGCACTTGGTTAGATACTGCCCTGTGTGATGCTGGACTTGATGGAGCTGTGGTCTGATCCAGAAGAGCTCTTCTTATGGTTTTCAAGTGGCAGAAGATTTTAGGAAACTGGGAAAGGAAAACTGTTCATCCAAAATAGCAACAATTCCTATGTCACTCAGACAAGATCATACAATTGCCTTGTTCTGGTTCCCGGGCTGGGAAAATGCTGGCGTATGCTAGCTGCAGGCATCTAGAGGTAAGGAGGGACTTCCTGTATTTTGCACTGAAGGAACAGAAAAGTATATGCCTAGGTAATCCAAATATTGTGGTAAGAAAGCCAGAACATATCAGTCTATATAAATCATGCAAATTAAGTACATTTTCACAATTTCTTATTTTCCGTAATGTATGAGATATTATTTACATAATCCTGTATAATTCAATTGTAGAGGGCATGAATTGTGGAAAGCTACTTAAGTCTCTCCTGATTAGTCAGCCACCTCTCTGAGATTTCAGTTGGCATTGCCCCTATACGATCAAGTGTATTTTTTCCAGCTGTAAGGATTAGAAACTCTTTGTTTATGTAATGTAAGGAAAATTTTTCAAGAAGCTGTGTTCTGAACACATTGTCCTATTTTTGCTCCCACAGAATTGTAGCATACATACAACCCTGATCATGAACTCCTTGGGGCAGAGACCTGTGGCTTTTGGTCTTGTTATGCGGTAAAACACCATGCACTTTGGTACTATATAGATACAAAATGGAGTTATTTGCTTCTCAAGGATAGTACCCTCCACACCCAGCATCTTGAACTTGGGGTTCAGCTGCCTAGCTTGAAAATTCTTCCTCTTCCCTTGTAGGTGGAATCCATAAAAACTCTCATTATCTGTTTGATTTTGTTTTAACTGCTAGATTGGTAATATGTGATATATTAGATTCATAGAATGACTGAGTGCCTGCTGAAATCTGCTTTTCATTGGCATATTTAATACTATGTCATCTTTATTCATTGTCACTTTAGAATCAATTTGGGTCTAACCTTTACAAATGATGGAAAGTGTACTTTTAATAATCTAATACCCTTCATGTGTTGGACTTGGAGTAAATTTAATCAACCATTCAGCAAAAGGCATAAAAAAAGATACAGTGAAGAATCAAATAACATTTAGATTCCATATCTGGTGAAAGCCTGATAAGGTAGACTGAAACTGTTTTGTGAAATATCATCCTTCTGAGCAGGACCCCCAGTGGCTAAAACAGTTCTCCTTTTGTGTTTTGTCCTGATGGAAGTCTAAAAGAAGAACATAGTTTAATGATGTTTTTAAGGGCTTCAGTGCACATTAAGATCAAATTAGTGAAAAGTGCTATGTTAAAAGTATGTGGGCTGGGAAAAAACCCAGTTCACTTAAGCAGGGGGAATAATCATCTGAAAAATGCAAGATGCTGCATTAAATTCCATTGTATGATATGGGAAGTACCAAAACTAGGTTATCCATGTAGTTTCTTACACAAGGTTTTTGCACAAAGTGTATTCAGGGTAGTATAATAACCAATATTTATAGTGGATTTAATGCTTGTGTCCTGGCCAACTCTGTTGGATTCAGACTCACTGATGTGTTTTTCTTCTTTATGTTTAATGTGAAATCTCACCTTACAGCATTTCATGATCAGCTTGCAGATTACACAGAACTCTGCATCTCTACTCAGCATAACTAGGCATGGCTACTTAAGCTAAGACGTTGTCGCAGCAATTAGACACACCCCTTGAAGCCCTTTAAACAGTCTTGGGGTAGGTCTTCTATTTGTGTGGGAAGGGTTTCTCTGAATGGACTGGGCTAGCAATCTGGCACTCCTGCGAACAGCTCGAAAAGCTGACACCATCTGTGAGCACCTGCACACCCTTAGCAATGGCAGTGATGGTACTTCACTGAGAACCTCCTCAGACATTGCCTCTGGTTGAGCCTCTGATCCCTCCTCCAGAGGAGGCACAATCGACAGTGGCTAAGGCAACAAGGGACGGCTGTGGGGATGGAAAGGGGCTGGCTCATTGTCAGTGTTTCTTCAGTTGTAACTGGAACTACAGGGGCAGAGCTGTCACTGTCAAGTGCTGAAGACTTCTCCTGTTTCAGCCCCTTCCTACCGCAAACCACTGGGCTCCTCCCTAGGATCCTAGACTTCCTCCTCCTCCTCTTGATCACTTCAGGAATGCTCCATGGCGCCCATGACAACTGGCTTCAGATATGTGGTTTTTTAAAAATGGAAAAGCGATATACAAAAACCAGGAGTATACCACTTCAAACTGCAAGTGGGAGTTCACATGAATAGACGTCCATATATATATATATATATAAGTGGTATACAAAACACAGGCACATACCACTTCAAACTGCAAGTGGGGGTTCATATGAATAAACATGTATCTGTCTGAGGCTTGGTTAGAACCTTTTCCCCAATGTGCCAATTTTCTATGTACAGGATAGGCAATTGTGTATGCAAAAAGTGCCAGTGTCTTACCACCTTCTCCTCCCACACGTTAGTGACTCTCATTGACTCATCTAGGGAAAGTTTAGGGTGCTGCCATGAGAAATGCTGTGGAGGGGAGGGAGAAGAAATACCTGGGGAAAGAAGGAAAGTATTATCCCATTCAGAGAGAGTCTCCTAGGATGAGTGGAGTGGCAAAAGGTTTTGCTGAACTGGAAGGACCTTGGTCTTGGCCCTGTGGCTACCAATAATGCATTATCAAAGAAGGACTCTCTCTCCCCCCCCCCCCCCGCTGGCTTGCTCCACTGTTCCCACAGGCAGTGTGGAGTACTCTGTTCACACAAGTAGCCTTTAAGATTCCCAGTCGACTTTGCTATAAGCCTTCTGAAAATGGAAAATGTTGGATTGTAAAAAGCTTAGGCAGCTATATTGGCTGTGGCTAAAAAGACTCCCTCCAAGTCTGTGTCTCGGTTCTAATTTCATCAGTCCAGTGTAGCTTGAACAGGCTGTCGTATTGTGCTGATGGCTCACACATCTGAAGCAAAAAAGTGAATATGAAATGCAAACTTATCAAACTAAAAAAGAAGAAAAGCTGATCCTAAATATAACTAGGATGGTGCATGTCACAAGTTCAAATGGGCATATGAGCACTGAAGGCAGTAGAAAACCTACTGGTGGATAGCCCTAGGTAAAAACTTCTTAATATGCAGACCTTGGCTCTGACTATCAGTTGTCCTGGGACTGCAAAGCTGAAAGGCAGCATATTGGTCTCTACCATCAGCCAGGGTCCAAAGACTACTGGGAGCCTGCATCCCCAGCTCCTCAGAAGAACACCACTTGGCCCAATCCATCGGTCAGGGAAGGAGTAGCTGTAAGAAATTATGCTCGAGTTTACTGTTTTTTCTCCTCCCTCCCCAATCTCTTTTCCTTTTGTGTTGCTTCTTTTAGTTCATTGTAAGCTGCCCTGAGAGCCTTTTTCAGCTGACTAGGCTAAAATGGTTTAAATAAATGAATTGAAAGGAAGGATATAGAAAAAAACCAAGGAAAGGAGGTTAAATGTGAAGGAATAAGATTCCATGATTTAGATTGAAACCAGGTCAGATGACAAATTAAAGCAGGTGTGATTAATCTGTGGTCCTCTATATGCTGTTGGACTCCTGTCATCCCTGACTAGTGGCCATGCTGACTGGGGCTGATGGATGCTGGAATCCAACAACATTTGGACTGTTGTTAGCCACCACTGAATTAGAGACTTGCATCCTTGCAGGCACTGTGTATATGGTAAAATAGGCAGAGTTGGTAGAATGATGTATCTCTTTGCTTTTTATGGCCGACCAGATTCAGAATACAAGACCAGCTAAGTTCATCATGGTCAGTGTTTTCCCTGATAGTCCCCCCTAGATAAAGCAAATATTTTGGTGCTAGTAGGAATTCTTTATCTGCAGCCACCAAATCTAGTGTGCTGATGAGTTTATTGTATATTTTGTAAGCGTTTAGAAATGCCTCTTGTCTGTGTCTCTTCTGCTCTTTTTACTCAATGCAGATAAAAGAGCAAAGGGGGGAAATGGCAAAAAAAGAGAGGAAAAGTAAAGGATATGAGAAAGGGCAGCATGAAAGTAGAAATATGGCAGACAGAGATTGATAGGATATATGAATTCAGAGCGTTGGAGGAAAATACCTATTTGGATGAAAAGCTCATGAAAATTCAGATTTTCTTTTCTTAATATAAATGTGGTAAATCAAATAAAACAAAAGAGGCAACGGGGATTTCAATAGTAGTGTAGGTGCAAATAATAGTGTATGATTATTTAGGAAATATTAAGAAATAGAGGCTATTTGACTTTTTCTGATTAGAGGGCCTGGAGCAAATTCTGTTAAATCCCCTTGCAGTTTTCTTTCTCTGCTGTGGAAGACTTCCTCTCATAAAAGGTAGACAGTCATCATTCTTTCCCCCTATATTTAGTGTTTTTGGAGCTCCAAGGACTCAGAAATATCAGACAGCTTTAGCTAAACCCTAACTGCTGTACTGCCACCACCTGTGTTCTGTATCAGGTTTTAGTGGCCTCATTGGATTAGGGCACTTGGAGTTTTGTGTTTGTGTTTATATGTCATTCGCTCCTGGAAAGATGACAGATTGGACCAATGGGATCGAACAGTAAAACTGTAGCAGGCAAATTAATTATCCACCCTTCCTAGACTTCCTCAATATTAGACTTTCTGAATGCAGGAACCATAATATAGTTATAATGGCACAACCCTTTTGGTTCATTTCTCCATTTCTCTTTGAGAGAGTTGACTGGTTGGTTACTTCCTGAAAGACAAAATTCTAGGACTGGGTCCGAATAGGCTGAAAATGTATGGGTGGAGACTAGACAGGTTCCCCAAAAGACTGTACCACAAGGAAATCAGTGCAGATTGGTGGCTCTGAAACCCAGGCTGTCTTCTTCTCTCCTGTCTTTTGCCAGTTTCCCAAACTCTATGCTCTGCCCATCTGTTGCCATCTAATATATCATTGCAGTTTGATTTCTTCTATCCCTATCTAGAGATGTGAATCCTCCCCCTCACAAAAAAAAACACTTCTTGAATGGCACTAGGATACCACTTAGTGGGTTATTATCCACCAATTCTGCCTCGCTTGAACAGGTGTTTCTTAGCTTAAACTCTTCTGGCCCTTTGAATCCTTGCAAGATTGTGAGTGAGTTCAGTGATAAAGTGTGGGAGTATTTGGATTTCTTCTATCCCTACCTAGATATGTGAAGCCCCTCTACAAGAAAAACCCACTTCTGCTCCTTTTCATTTCCCCCCAATTTTTATGGGGGGAAAACGGAAGAATTAAAAAAAACCTGAACCCACATTTTTATCCTAATTTCCTGTTTTTTCCGGGCCTTTGCATTTCTGTCCCTAACTCACCAGAAGTGGTGGAAGTGGCAGCCAGTGCCAAACCTTGTTAGTTTATTTAAAGATGTATTTAAAGATATTTTGTTTTAATATATTTTAAAGTCTGTTTTTAAGATATTTTAGGATATTTTTAGTGTTTTGTTTGCCTCCCTGGGCTCCTCCTGGGAGGAAGGGCAGGATATAAATTTAATAAATAATAATAGTACAATGTCCCTCTCCCACTGCACATTATGTTAAAAGGACCTGGCAAAATATCTGAAAACAGAAATGGCACTGGAACCTGAAAAAGCTACAATGACTTCATTTTATCAGGGTCAATTTCTTCTTTCTGCATCTGGTTGATGGCCTGTTCCTAGAATGATGCTGCAGTGGTTGATTTCTAATTTAGCCTATCTTATTTACCAGGCTAATAACCATCCGGCCAGCAATGGGTAGCCTTGTTGCTCATAGCCTTTCTTGGATCAAACAGTTGTCAAGTTCCTTGCAGTCCTTAATCTTTGTTCATTATGACGCTGTTGAGAAGCCAGAGCTTTGAGCACCCATGTATGCTACTAAGCATGCTGTGATGCAGGTAACCATGAATCATGTGTTGTGAATTAAATTATCATGGAGGGTTCAGTACTGAATTCATTTTGTGAACAAAGCAAAGCTGTAGAACTTGGTATGACAGAAAGGAAATCTTAGATATCTTCTGATGGTCTTTGGGCGTGCCCTGTGTATAGTTCCTTTGCTCCCTGTCTAATATCATGTTATGCCTGAGAATTAAAGTTCTGATCTTGCTGAAATCAAAAAGAGATTGAGCAAAGATCCTGGTTCTTGGGCTGTCACAAGAATTTATTTCATGTTTTGTTGTCTAACAGCTGGTTGGCAGGCATTACTTGGTAATTTAATGCTTGCTGGCTCTTAGATGAGTGTGTAAGGATTCTCCAGTGAAATGTTTGAAATTGAATTGAGTTCTGACCATGGGGATTAATCTGTGATGTCTGCAAATCGACTAGTGATAAATCAATCTTAAGTGCTATGTGACTTGGTTAGTAGTATCTAATTGTAGCAACTAAAAATATTTGCCTTGATAACTGTGTGTGTACACAGGATATCTTTTTCCTTTGAATATCAGCTTTATTTTCTGTGAAACTTGAATGTACTGTTACATAGTAGGTGGAGCTGGTCAAGTGAAAAATACCATAGCAATTTGGAGTGCCATACAGCACATGGCTTATTAGGAAGGAGAACTGGAATACTGAACTAGATTGTGCTGGGGTAGCCTGCAGTTCATCCCAGTAATTCAGGAAACGATAATCTACTTCTTGTGATTTATACTGGAGGTTAGCAAGTGTTGAGGATATGTTTATTTAGAAAGCAGGGGCGTTAAAGGCTGCTTTCAATTGAGTGTACATCATAAATAACGTCACAGTTGAAGACAGGTTGTCTGTGTTTTTTTTATAGGAATTTTTATTAACCTCAAGGGTGAATCAACTTGCAGACTAGCTGTAAAACAGTAATATTTGTTCAGCTATTAAAAGCAATGACATAACATGTTGCTCTCCTTTGTCTGTCAGAAAATGTCCAGTAATCTGTAATAAAAACTTTCCATGGCTTGTTGGGTTCACTGAAAATGCTTCTTCCATTTGGAAACAAACATAAGTAGTATCCTGAAGTATAGCCTTCCCATCTAAACCTGAAAGGCAAGAGAGTTGGCAGGCAAAAGATGGTATCAAACAGTTTCTTTGGGAGACCAGTGCAGTCCTATACATATTTACTTAGAAGTAAATTGTATTTGAATGAGCTTACCCTCTGTAAGGCTGTCTAAAGAATGCATCCCCAGATGACTCTAGGACAGGGATGGGCAGAAGGTAGATCAGAATCTCCTAGTGGATTTCTGGCTGATTTCCAGTAGATCAGCGAGGGTTTCTAATTCCGCAGTTGTTTAAAATAGTAACAGCTTATTCTTCTGAGTTGGGCCTTGGACGTCTGCCCTAAACCCTGCCCTGCAATGGAGACTAGTGGCTCTAATGTCAGTGGGGCAATAAATCTGCTCCAGGTTTTAGTCTTTCAGCACCTTGAATGGCTCCTTGAAAGTTCAGACTAAAACCCAGAGGGGATTCACTGCCCCACTGATATTGGAGCCACCAGTCTCCACCACTGCCCTGATGGCACCAGTATGTTGTTGCTGCAGATTTATTTGAAACTGATCCATTGCAAAGATTAATGCCATGCAATGTTACAGATTCAGTGTGAAATCATACAGGTGAGTAGATGTTCAATCTCATCACACCTGCAGTGCTCTAGTTTAACTATAGTGCAACCCTCACTCAATAAAAAGTATTTGTAGGGAGCTTATTGATTGCACAAAAGAACTGTCCATCTTTGTGGTTTTTCAAAAGCAGGACAAGGATTGCTGAGATTTAAAATTCAGCAGCTGTCTTTTATCTGATTGTACACCTCACAACTTTGAAGAAAGCACATTAAAGCTATGCAGTCTCAGCAAAATTATTCTTATCAGATTGTTAGCTTTTCTCAGCTTAATGACATGAGCAGCAGTTCTGCTTCCTGTTGATGTCTTTTGAAAGTGAGATAAACAAACAAAAAAGCCCTCTTCCTCTCAAACTGTTGTTGTGTTTTTGCACGTGTTTGTGATATATGCATGTTTTGCCACATTTATTGTATGAAGTATCCGTGACTTCTGGTGTCCAGTTGGTTCTGATGAGTGTGGTTCAAAGGAAGTGAAGACATAGGATTTTACTTGGCATGCCATCAGTTTTTCCACAAGCTTTTAAATGCTGAATGTTCTGTCCCTCTAACATAAAGAATATCTGTGCAGTCTGAACACCAAATAATCAAGGGCATATCTACACTAAAAATTGTTACTGTTACTAGGAGCTTCACCCCTGCTTGCTTTGCTTGCCAACCCTGCCTTCTGTCACCAGCACACTTCTCAAATGGGTTGCCAGCACTCTCCTTCCCCCCATGGGTCACCAGTGCTCCTCCTCCCTCCCCTTGCATGTGGGTCACCAGTGCCTCTCCCCCCACAGGTTGCCATTGCTCCCCCTCTCATGGGTTACCACTGCTCTCTCCTCCCATCCCACAGGTTGCCACTGTCCCCTGTCCCCTGGGTCACTACTGCTCCCCCTTCTCCTCTCATCACTGCTCCTCCAACAGGTCACCAACCCTCCAAGGGCCAGGGTGGCTAGTCCCAGCCATTTTTGGGTGCCTTGCTTGCTGCTGCCCCACTTGCTCACCTGCTTGCCGCAGGCACAAGTGCTACTGCTACCACCAAGTACTGGGCACCTACTACCGGGTGCCATGCACAACTTGTGCGCTGCCATTGCCACCGGGCAACTCGAACAAGTGGCAGCTCCATCACCACCCCACCTCACCTCACAGCATCACGCTACACGGGAACACTTCTACGCCTGTGCAGAAGCATGTAGCGTGATGCTTAGAAAAATATTATGTAGGAAGATTTTTACTAGTTTGTCAAAGCTTCTCCCATAGTTTCGTGACTGACTCCCTACTTTGAAAATGAAAAGTCCCAGGTTCAGTTTTTGGCTGGGAAAAGCCTTTGCCTAAGTTGCTGAAGAGGTGCTGCTATTAGAGAACACAGTACGTGTTGACATGAATCATTAGTTGGATGGTTCTGCCCTCTTGATGACTTCGTTTCATTAAAGCCGTGCTAAATTTAGTCAGAATCTTGGATTTTAATTCAAGACTTGGCGGGGGGGGGACTTTTCTTTCAATGTATTTCTGAATATTAATGATAGACTGCACAGGGTAAGACTTTCATTTAGAGCACAAGTTGAGACAAATTGACCTCTGTGGCAGAGGCATGAATCCCTGGGGTAATGTGCAGTTCCGCTAGGCAGCTGTCATGTGCTTGCATCTTCTGAGCTATTACACACACCAGTATTAGGCCGAGCATTATGTAAAATATAGTCAGTACTAGTCACTAGTACCTATATTAAGGAGTATTAAATTAGACATGCAGTGTTTGGCATTACTTGGAACTGTGTAGCACCTAGTGACTGCCTATGGCCAGGGTCACCAACCTTTTTGGATCTGTGGGCACATTTGAATTTTGAGAGTGCTATGGGTGCCAGTCATAAAATGGCTGCCATAGGGATGTGGCATACCACAAAATTAGAGAGAGTACCTGCACAGTCATGGCTTCTCCCCAAGAATCTGGGAACTGTAGTTTGTTAAGGGTGCTGAGAGTTATAAGGAGGCCCATATTCCCCTCACAGAGCTACAATTTTCAGAATGATTTAACAGCAAACCCTCTTCCCAGGGAACTCTGGGAATAGTAGCTCTGTGAGGGGAATAGTTAGTCTCTTAACAGTTCTCATACCGTTAAACTATAATTCCCAGGATTCTTTGGGGAAAGCCATGACTGTTTAAAGTGATATAATACTTCTTTAAATGTATAGTGCATATAGCCGCATCTCAGGTATCGAACTCTTTCCCTACTGAGATCAGACTGTTCACATTATTTCAGATAATGAAAGCCCAAGACTTACTTGTTCCAACAGATGGTTGGAGCATTGTAAGTGTGACATTATTTGCATTTGCACTTGTATTTGTATAATTTAATACTGACTTGTCTGCTGTACTTTATACTGTGTTTTTATTTTGTTTTTAATGCTGTACCTTTGCTGTTAGCCACCCTGGGCTCTCATGAGAAGAAAGCCAAGTTAAAAATAATAATATATGTATTGTACAAACCCTCTTTTAGTGAATTTTAGCTGCTGTCATTGCTTTTCAGAAGATAGTTTATCTCCAGAGAATGTTCGCAGGACCCCTAGGAATACTAGAATAAAATGGGCAGAAGCCACCATTTCTTTTAAGAAAACCCAAAGTTTGCAAAATGGTTTTATATGATAAACTAAAAAAACCGTTATATTATTCATGATGCCATCCATTCTAGTTAGTGTTAAGTATTTGTTTTGTGCCATTAAGATGTTTCAAATAGTTAATCTGAATTATCTCTTTACAAAGAGAAGGCAAGATGCTTTTCTTGAATTCCTCCTGAAGTTCCCTGTGCTACCTTCCACACTTCTGGAGGGTTGCCCAACCCTCTGGAACATGGTTTTTTGCAGGGCAGGGGGAGGATGTGGGGAGCTACAGTGTGACAGGGAAGTTGGCAAAAATCACCTCCTCTTCTCTTACGTTAACGGATGCCTTGCCGTACTGCAAATGGAACAGCAGCAATGAGTTCACCCATTATTTCTGTGGAGAATATATACCACTGAGTTGTGAAGATGTGGCTTCAGGATCTCCTTTCTGCGTACTTGCTTATTGTAGGCTGTTGCACAGCCAGGTTGTTCTTGTGTATTCCATTGTTATTTCCTGTAGTAAGCATGACCTGTGTGTCCTTGAGGGCTTACACATGTGCATCTGCCCTTGACAGCTTAACTTTTCCACTGTGGGAAACCCTGATGGAAAACCGGTGTAACCTGGCTGCTACATGAAGTGTGATGCTGCACATCCTTTTCTGGGAGTGTGCCAGTAGGTGATACTAATTTCCATGACAGGATTACATCAAGATCCCTGGCATTTATCCATGAGCCACTTCCAATACTATCTGTCATGAGTACAAAATATTTGCCAGGTGACCACAATTTCAGGTTCTATTATGTCTTGCAGTCTCCTTTGAATTGCAATGCAGCAATTCATCGTATCACTGTTATCAGCTGTGTCTGATTGCAGCCATTAGTGCACACCCCCTCTGCTTCAGCAGAGAAAAGGATCTCTCTCCCACCTTATAATTTACATACATATTTGCAGGCATGGCTGGTAAGAGTACCAGTTAGATATGAAGCAGCTTTAAAAATAACTGATCTTCTAGCTGTTAGCAAAAAGGAAGAGCAAGTTAAAAACAGCAGCAGCAGCAACAACCTGAAATCAAGTTAGATATGGTATGGTGATGAATTGAATGCTAAAGAAGCAACCCTTTTAACAATATTTAAACTTTTTAAAAGGTAATTTGAAGAAGTAGTAATTCATTAAAAAAAAAGGCTCTGAGAGAAAAGCCATACAAGCTACCAGTGTTGGGAAAACATGAGGAATCATCATCTCTATCTCCTATCAGCTAGTTGGCCAGCTGTCTGTTAATTAACTGAAGAGGCTTCTCAAGTGCACTGCTGGATCCGCGACCATAAAAGCCCTGAGGATGAGGGTGCTACCCCCTTCTATTTTTTGTTTTTTAAACCCATCTACAGGAGATTGGTAGTGGGGAAGATATAAAGCACATGAGTGGTTCCTGCGCAGGGTGAAATCCTGTGTAGTGATCTATATGATAGAACAAAGTTGCCAGATGCCTTCAGAGTGAGAGCTTGCAACTGGCAGAAGGCTGCCGTTCCCTGGGTGTGAGATGGGGAGGGGAGTAGATGTGCCCTGTGTGAAAGGTATTGGGTGTCTCTGGTTGTTCCCAGTTCTCTCAGAGGTGTACTGGGATAACTAGTTCTGGTAGGTTTTCTTGGTGCGCTCTTGTTGTCTATGTCATGTGTTTAGGAGGAGTATTGGAAAGGAGGAACATGGGTGATGCCACCCCAATTTCAGTGATCACGGGTAGAGGGCGGTATAGCCATGGGAGGCAGTGAGCTACCATGGAAGACAAGGCTATCTGCGCCTTGTTCCTTGCTCCAGGAAATGGAGTTTTAGACCCTTTGGTGGCTCACTGTGAATTGTTTGCAAGGCACTTCGAGAATAAAATATTTGCCTCCATAGCAATCTTGTTGCCCCATCCACATATGCTGTAGTCTCCAGTGAGGTGTCCAGTGCAACATCTGCTGCAACTTCTTGGGATCAGTTTCAGTTGATGCGGCCTGATGACATGGATAAGATGCTTGCGACAATGCGGCCAGCAACATGTCCTCTTGACCCTTGCCCTTCTTGGCTTATTAAAGCTTCCCAAGGGGGGTTGACCGATTGGATCCAGGGTGTGGTCAATGCATCTTTGCAAGAGGGAGTAGGCAATCACCCTAAAAGAGGCGGTGATCCGACCGCTCACCCTGGACCCATTGGTTTGTGAAAACTACCATCTGGTTGCAAACACTCCCTTTTTAGGGAAGGTGATTGAGAGGGTTGTGGAACAACTGTTTCATCCAAGAGTACTTGCAATTGATTATCTTGACACATTCCAATCTGGGTTCAGGCCTGGTTATGGGACTGAATTAGCCTTAGTCACCCTGATGGATTATCTTTTTCAGGAGAAGGACAGGGGGAGTGTGATCCTGTTGTTATTGCTTGATCTTTCAGCAGCTTTTGATACCACTGACCTTGGTATCCTTCTGAAATGGGTATTTGAGTCACTGTTTTACAGTAGTTCCAATCCTATCCAGGGTTGTTTCAGAGAATAGTACTCTCTCACCAAATGCTTCTGCATAAACTTAGCAGTTATGGGATAGGAGCAAGCCCAGCACCAGTGGTTGGCCAGCAGCTCAATATCATTGCCCCTCACTGGCCAAACCAGCTGTGCAGCCTTACTGTTCTCTTTACTGGGCAGCAGTGCAGAGTTTGAATGGGAGCCAAGCTCGACTCCCATCATTTTAATTCATCCAAAATGCAATGCCCCAGTCAATGTATTTCAAAGAGCCAAAAATTTAATAGATCTATGGATCAGGGCATTGCATTTTGGGGAAATTAAAATGGCAGAAGACCATTGCAGATGGGAGTCGAGGTTGGCTGTCATTCAGAAGCAGCACTGCTGTCTGCTCAATGCTACAGTATGCTGTCTGGGAGCCCAGCCAGGAGAACTGTAAGTGGTGTTGCTGCTGTTAGTGTGGCAGCGATTGGGGGGGTGGAGTGTAATTGAATTGTGGGAGAGAGGGCGTTGGTGGTACCATGTTGAGGGCCCCTTAAAATGACAGACCAGTCCTGGATAACGGTACAGATCCACTTAACCATGGGTGTGAAACCTCTGGCCTTCCAGATGTTGTTGGACTACAGTTCCCATCCACCCATTCTACCCTATCCAGCATGACCATTCATCAGGGATGATTTAGTTCAGCAACATTCTGAGGGCCAGAGACTCCCCATCCCTGCTGTTTGGGGTTAGTATGTGGCTAAATAAGAATCAGAAGGTAGGAGTAAATGGATAGAACTTGGAATGAGAGAAGCAAGGAGTGTGAGTGTTTCCCCAGTGATCTGTACTGGAAATAGTGCTGTTTAATATTTTCATAAATGATCTGGAGTTAGGGATGAGTGGCCAAATATACAGGTAACAACCAAGAATTCAGTAGTTATGAAAACTGCAGCAGACTATACAGAGTTCCAAAGAAATCTCTCCAAACCAGGTGAACGGGCAACAAAATGGCAAAGTCCTTGTAAGTGTAAAGTGATGCTCAGTGATGGGGGGGGGGGAAAGAGGGATAGCTCCATGAAAATATCAACCCAATGTGTAGCAGCTGTGAAAAGGGCAAATTCTTTGGTGCAGATTTCTTAACGAAAGGAATGTAAATAAAACTGAAAGTATGGTAATGCCCTTATACGAATTATGATGGGCCACCTTCAGAATACTGTATACAGTTCTGGTTGACCCAACTCAAAAAGGATATTGTAAAGCTGGAAATAATGAAGAAAGGGGTAACCAAAATATTAAGGGAACACCTTCATGTGGGCACAGAATAAAGCCCTCTTCAGGTGCCCAAAAAGAGCATGTGAGGCTTCTAACCGGGCTGTGAGAGGGAAGGTCTGACGGGGGCTTCTAAATATGTTCAACTGAATATGCTTGGAAGCTGCCTCCGTACGAACTAACAGTCGATCTCTGATCCCAGGAACCTCTGGGAATTGTAGCTCTCTGAGGGAAATAAGGGTCTCTTAACAAATCTCAGCACTCTAAACAAACTACAGTTTCCAGGATACTTTGGGGAAGCCATGACTGTTTAAAGTGATATAATGCTGCTTTAAATGTATAGTGCAAAAGGGGCCTGGGTCACAGTCACATGGATCTTCCTACATGTAGCACAGTTGCTTTCAGTCACTGTCATCATAGTGATTGCTATGGGCTCTTGATAGGTCCATTCCAGCATGTAGTAATAAAATTTTGTATGCACATTGTGTTTATGTTGGATTACCAAATAAACCTAGGATATTTTAACTGGAGAAACTAAGCATCAGCTAGCTTATAGGCTTAATTATTTATATGAAAGAAACCCTTCAAATCAGCATAGAATATGCACAGAAAATTAGGCCTTCACTTTCGGTGTGTTTGAAAAAGGAGTAAAAAATTAGTTGAAATTATGTAAAAAAAACTGTATAGAGGAACAACAGGTAAAATTCACAGCTTTTTCTTCATGCTGAATTGTTTTAGATTTATATTTGCTGTTTATAGTTTATTTTTGTAACATCAGAAATGAAAACTTTTTTGCTTCTTTAAAAAAAAGTCACCTATTTTGTAGCTTGCAGGGCTTTTCTTTCTAATTCACCAAAGAGCATCTGTTTCTTTGACATCTTTCTCTTAAAATTTTGAAAGGAGCTCCAAACGGGCAGAGACAGCAGTTAAGGGGCAAGGTTAATTCCATGTACAAAGCTGTTGAGATAGCTTAATACAACATAATAGCTCATTTTATACGTGCATGTACACAGATAACTGTCCCCTGTACAATGGTGGTTTTGAGAATGTCATGAGTCAGATAATTCATAGTTGGTTTGCCTCTAAAGTGCACATTGCAGTCTCCGATTAAGCAGCAATAATATTTTTTTTGCATTAATCTTTGACCTCCATTTCAAAAAAACATACATTTCAGTGAAAGGGTAGATTTTCAACAAATATCATACAGTGTAACTATATCTTTAATGCCTCACACAGATAGTTTTGCTATTCAAGCCCATTGGCTCAGTTTTTCATTTAGCAGCTTATGGGAGGTCTTGGTTTTAAGGAAGAATTTGCTTGGCCTTCATGTAAAAATTCCACCATGTATACTGCACATGTTCTCCTGTCTTTAAATTTATTATTCCTTAGGTTAAAAAAAAAAAGACAGGTTTTAAGGCCAATTAGATATAGAGGTCAAGGAAATTTTGCCCAGCAGAAATTCCTTACCAAGTGTTTTTCTGTGTTGAAATTGTGTATTTTTGGTTTGGTATCTGAAGTGATTAGTTTGATTCCCTTTGAGGCTCTTCTTTCTCCCCCACCTGCCTCTCATATTTTCAGCCATGTCCGAGCCAGTGTTTCTCCTTGCACAACATGGTGTATGTGCAGCCTACTGCTTTCTGCAAAGAAGTGTAGTGTGTATCACTAGACAGACATTGGCATTAGAGAGAATCAGAACCAGAAACCTTCAAGCCATCCTAAAATATCATCAAACATCATCAAAACAAAACAGCTGCTGTTCTCAAATCAGCTTGGGATGATGGAACAAGGAGGAAAGCAGTTACTCCCACAATCCAGTGTAGCTTTCTGAGTGTCCTGTGCTAAGGGCCATTCAGTCCATTTCTGTCTTGGCTGGTGGTGGTGGAGGAAGGATTCATCTGCCTTCACATCCTTTCCTTCCCTTAGTCTCCTTCCCTGCCCCAAGAGTTCAATGCCATCCTTTGAGAACGGTTGGCATATGCTTTAGGTCAAGGGTCATCAACCTTTTGGGGCCTGTGGACACCCACCTACACAAACTGCAACCAAGTACACACCACAATTTACACACTTTTGCAGGTGCATGTGTGCTTGCGGGCATCTCATTGATAGTCCGCACTTTAGACTTTGTAAGCATTTAACCTTTTGCTTGCAATAATGACACATTTTGTCATATGTACCTGTATAGGTAGTAGAGTTGCAGAAACTGAGGAAGCTACACCTGGCTTGGCCTCAGCAACTAAGGGCTGCTTTCTATCCTCCAATGATGCGATGACAGCTTCTGACATAGAATCACAGAGTTGGAAGGTGCCTATAAGGCCATTGAGTCCAACCTTTTGCTCAGTGCAGGAATCCAAATTAAAGCATACCTGACAGGTGACTGTCCAGTTGCCTCTTGAATGCCTCCAGAGCCCACCACCTCCCTAGGTAATTGGCTCCATTGTCAAGTCGCTCTAACAGTTAGGGAGTTTTTCCTGATGTTCAGTCGAAATCTGGCTTCCTGCAACTTGAGCCCATTAGTCTGTGTTCTGCACTCTGGAACGATCAACATGTTTACACGGAAGCTACAACTTGGAGAGAACTACCATAGGCAGAACCAAAATATTTGTACTCCAGTGCAAATTTAAAGGTGGTTTGTGGCAGTGTTCAAACGGTTGAGTATGCATGTAGTAGCTACTTCACATATTGGCTGTGAGAAAGAGAGAGAGAGCAGTGGGTATCATTGCCTGAGGTGGAAATATATATGTGTGAATATATATGTGGGGGGGTATGTGGGGGTGGAGAGGACTAAAGGAGAAGGCTAAGGTTAGAATTTATCCTGAACAAGCAGAAGAGAATTCCGAATGGATAATTCCATAGCACTGGCTACTGTATGAGCAAACTTAAAAGCCTCTTTCATTTACCTACCTAATAAATTTATTATGCCCCCTTTCGGGACAAAGCCTAGTTTCCGTTAATGGATGAAGTGGTAAGTCTGTTCATTGACAGTATCTCTTCAAATTACAAGGGTTACTTACATGGTTGCAAAGGATGAGGGAGTAGACTAGACAGGACTCTTCTCCCTGTCACATTTTTTTCCACATGTAGGTTTGTTTTAATACGGAGGCTCATCCGGTCATAGAATTCCTCACCTGCAGTGGTATAATCCAAGGGCAGGTTTACTATTATCATTATTATCATCCCACCCTTCACCAATAGTTCCCAGGGCAGGTTACAAAATCTAAAATATGGCCTCACCTCCTATTTGAAAATACCCAATTAATGTCTTAAATTGAGGACTTGGGTGGGAATAAGACAGGGAGGGAGCCAGGAGAGGCAGCTGTCATAACATTTACCACTGCTTCTTTCTTTGGAATCTCACCACTATCACTGCTGTCCGTTCACCTGTTCTCTCAGTCTTAGGCCAAATAACACCACCGCCAGAGGGGGAAGGCAAGGAGAGGGGAGGCTGTTGCCCCTTGCTGTTGTCATTTTTCATACAATTACAGAGGGCAGGTGAGCAGGCATGGAGAGTATGGAGGAGCAATAGCAGCAAGGGACTCAAAGACTTGGCAGCGCCCTTCCTTCTGTGGAGTGGGCCATTGATAATGGCTTTGCCCTGCTGCTGTGTCCATTGGATGCAGGGCCAAAAGTAGTGGAGACTGATCTCTGTGTTTCACCTCCACCACACATAACAGTTCCCTGCTTCTGTGTCCTTGGACTCCAAAAGCCCAAGGGAAGGTGGGAGGGGTGGATTTGGCTGTCGTTCCACAGTGTTTCCATTGTAGTACAGCTGCCTCCTGCCTCAAAGGGCTAGTAACAGATGTGAGACAAGTTATATAATTTATATAATATACAATTTATATTCACTAATAGGCAAAAAACCTTGTGGTTTAAGAATGTACCTGTAGCCCACAGCTATTTCTATCAAACTTTAAAAAGCAGTGAAATTGGGCAGCTATAGTGAATGCACCAGGAGAGCAGGAGACCTGAGCTCTGCTCTGAGATATTGTACTGCCCTACAAATTGGTCAAAATGCAAACACCATTTGGGTTGGTCTTTCACAGTCCAATCCACTTCCTGTGTAGCTTGGAAGAATTTGGTAAATTTAATAAATTAAAGAAATAAATGCTGCTGCTGCTACAGTCAATTTAAAAGTTCTTTTCAAAAAAGAAAAAACAAAACCAAGAGACTGAACAACACTGGACTACACTTCAGGGTTGTCATACACAACTGCCTCTCAGCCCCCCCATATATCTGTACAGCCACACTAGACTACTTTGCAGGGCTGCTGTAACCTAACCAGCACTATATCCACTCCTCCCCACTGCTGCATTATGCATATACTAATGAGAGAGTGTGTGTGTGTGAGAGAGAGAGAGAGAAAGATTTAAGAACCAAGAGCTAAATTCAGGATTAAAGTGTTACAAAGAGTCTCATACAATTTCAAAATAACTACAACAATGTTATGAGCACAGGTCAAACAGCCACACATACTGCAAACAAAAAGTATTTGAGCTTTTGTAATTTATAAACCCATTTAAGGATAGGGGGTGGCAGGGCGATTGAGCCAGCGGAAAGAGCAGGCTGCGGGAGACAGCGGGGGTGGGAACACACACACATATCACCGTCACTCACCTCCATTCTGCTGCTGCCTTCTCCGTCATCCTTGCCTTCTGGCTTTCTCCCTCCACCGTCCATTTTTTCTCTCTCTCTCTCTCTCTCCTGACTGTCTGGCTCTTCATTTCCTCCCTCGTGCTTCCTCACACAGAGCATGAGGGAAGAGCAACGCCAAGCAGAAGTCCAGTGTGAATCACATGTCTGTTGCCCACCAATCACAGGAGCAGAAGACTTCCCCTGCTTCCTCCAAGTAACTGGAAGGGGAGGGGGGAGGGGGAGTGAAACGAAAGAACTGGTTTCTACTGCGCCTGCGTGACGTTATAATCCACGGTATTGCATTTTTATCTATTAATTAAAAACAAACCATGCCATTTTTTTTACTTTAAACCTACTGAAGATGAAGGTCTGTGTTTGGGGCAGGCTTGGGGATTTGATTAGAGATACTGTACAGTCATCTCTGAGTTTTAATGAACGACAACAGATTATGAGAACTTCTAAAAAAAAGTCCAAAAGTCTTCTTGTTTTTCTCTCTCCCGTTTTTCACTTTAACCTGTGAATTATCCGGGGGGGGGGTTGTGTATCACCAAGAAAACTTTCAGAGTTGTAGAGCAAGCAATTCTGAATCCAACAGTATAAGACAAGACATGTAAGTTTTTGTTTTGAATTGGGACTATAGAAAGCACCAGAAAGGTGTGTGTGTGTGTGTGGGGGGGGTATTTTCATTTAACATGGTAGAATGCGAAAAAATCCCTACTGACTATAATATACAGCCACTCTTGTGGCTGTTTAATTCCCCATTTTTTGCCCACAGCATAATTAAAGCATGTGCAGTTCTCTCTCCATCTTGGCAGCATCCAGTCCTAGCTCCTTCTTGTGTAGACTTAAGGCAGGGATGGGGAAGCTGTGGCCCTCCAGAAGTTGTTTGTCTCCAGTTCTCATCAGCCTCAGCTTGTGTGGTCAATAGGCAAGGATGATGGGAGTTGTAGTCCATCATCATGTGGAAGGCCATAAGTTCCTTAACTCAGTGCTACTTTCACAGTACTGCCAGTATCAGGGACACTGGTGGTCGTTGTACCCACATACTACTACTGCTGCCCACCTCAGTACTAGAAACATGCCCATGCATAAACCCACCTCAATGACAAAGAAACTGTGCCCATATGATCTTGCTTCTGCCAGCCTCCATATACAGTATGTATGTAAGAGCAGTGTTGTGCCCATTCTGATCTCTTAGTGATGTTGCTGGCTTGAAGACTCCATTGTGACCACAAGCTGATCCTGTCTGCCTGAAGAAGAGAGACTGGCCATTGTGACCTCGTGCTGATGCTGGCCTGAAGACTGGCCATTGTGACCACATGCTGATGTTGCAATTAACATTTTTAACTGCCTTTTAACCCAGATGTTCCCAGGGTGCTATACAGATGTAATCAATAAAATACAGCATATAATTCCTAATCACGTAAACCAGGGTAGGGAACCTGTGGCCCTCCAACTCTCTGTAGGACTCTGACTTTCATTAGTCACAGTCAGCATGTTCAATAATCAGGAATGATGGGAGTCGTAGTACAGCAGCATGTGGAGAGCCACAGGTTCCCTATGCCTGACTTAAAGGGATTCTCAGAGGACGAGAATATGCCTTTGCACTTTGCGCCTGAAGGCAGAATTGATCCAAACTAAATCTTGTGCAGAGAATTACTACAAAGGCTCATTATTCATGTCATTCATCTGGTGAGAGTTACTGAAAATACTTTTTCTCTTCAGCTAGAAAGAGGGGGGGGGGAAATCTGGGGTAGTTATGCTTGTACTTCAAGTAATTAGTGTAATCAATAATAAAGTAGGTGGGGAAGAGTTAGTTAGGTTATAAACTGCCTATTAAGATATTTTCCTTGGCTTAAAAAAATTGCTTCCTAGCTTCATTAAAATACCATTCTCCTTTAAACTATGTAAAGTGATATAATGCACAATAAAATGCAGCACATGATAAAAGAAAACTATATTCTTCTCCCTCCCTGCTCTGAAATGATAACAATATATTTATTGCATATGTGTATTGCCAAGTTTGGGGGAAGAAATTGTTTTGCCTCTAGGCATTTAGGTTATTGTAACATAACGTATGCCCTTCATTTTATACATTCGCATAACGTTTGCCATTTAAATGTGCAGCAAATGCCAGATAACTACTCTGAAGATGGATGGGTACAAGTGAGTCCCGGAAGGGATGACTGCTTTTAATTTATGTTTGAACTTCTGTTGGGAAAGGGCTGCTCCTTAATATGACAACTAAATTATTGGTTCTTGGAACATGAGGTAGCTGCAGTGTACATAAAAAAGAAAGTAGTCACCTGCACGTTAAATTCTGTCAGCGGTGAATTGCCTTGGTTGCCTTTGTGTTCTTTGTGTATTGGGCTTGCCGATCTGATTGAAAAATGTCGCTCAAACATCTTTTTAGTTCAGCATCATTGCACATAGTTTTTTAGCCCAATGAGATGACAGGGCAAAATCACATTTGTGTTATCCCTTTAAGCAGGTAAGTGGTTTTAGCTTGTAATGCAATGTCTCAGCTGGTAATGTTCTATTTTTCCCCTAACCTTTCTCATTTAACTAATTTATATATTGAGGCTAAGCTTTTGGGCTCCTTTTTAACTATAAAAACAAGTTTGCCCTAAAATGTGTTTGCTTTTAAGATGCAACAGGAATCTTGATGGTTTTTACTGTTGCAGACTAAGATGACTCTCCCTCTGAATTTCTTTTGGGGCTGCTTCCAACATAATACTGCAGTTTACAACCCCATTAAATGGTAGCACTTTGATATAAAGTGACTTGTACTCATGCCCTAAACATGTCCTTGTGGAAGTGCTTCTTGTTTGTTTCTGCAACTTTTGTTTCCGAGTGTTTGTACTGTAGCCTTGCCCCTGTTGAAGTCAAAGGGAGCTGTTATTGCCAAAAGTAGAACGTGACATGAGACAGCTACATTTAAAGATCAAAGCACCCATTGAGAGGCTGGTTTTTGGATCAGAGCTGTGCTCTTGGAGTATGTATGTTAACCAGTCCCCACTTGTGATTTCCCCTAACCTTCCTTCCCCACCTGTTATTTGCTCCATGGGTCAAAACATTCAGGCACCATATAGATCTGTGCCTGTAATTACTACCATGTAGAGATGGAGGAGAAATTTGATTTCATGCACATTTAAAGCCAAATCTAAGAAATTCTCACTTTTAAAAGTTTTTAACTCACAACCATGGGTTTTTGGCGACTAATTATCTTGTGACAGCCCGCAATGTTCTGTTCTACGCATAGCTCTATTCAGCATTTGGTATTAGGTACCCATTAGTGACAGGTGAGCTTAGCCATACTAAATTCAGACCCATTCTACACATAACACAGAGGAGACAGTCTAGGTCTATTCAGGCATCCAATACCCATGGGTGATGCATAACTAATGCATGATGGGGGTAGTGAGAATGCTAGAAAGCAGTGTGTGTCCCAGCCATACATTTCTGCCACTGTGTGTTTGGCTTCATTCTCCAGGGGGCCTATACGAGTGCAGATGGATGCACATAGAGCTTCCTCTACAGGAATGGGAATACGGATTGACCAGAGTTCTCACTTCTATGGAGGGAGCCCTACATGCATACATCTGTACTCAGGTAGGCTCCCTTCAGACTGACGTCATACATGTAGTAGCAAGGAGGTGTGGCCTGGGTGCACTTCAGTGTACACTCAGTACTAGGACCTCTGCCTTTTTCTTGCTAAGCACTGAACCCACAGAGTTTAGGGCCAGGGCCAGCTGATGCAGTCCTTCTCCCCACTCCATGCATTCAGTGCATGCATGTTTGAGGAACATGTGTGTAGACCTCACATCTTTATTTCAGTACACTGTGTATTTTCACTGAGAAATGCAATTTATCTTTTATAAACAATCATTCTGTCAGTGGGTTGTCTGAATCCATGCTTCTTTTACGACCTATGACAGTTAGTGGGCAAATGTGCCAGCCTTCTGTAGTTAAAAATGGGAATGGATCCTGACTTATGGTGATCCTACGAATAAGGTTTTCATGGTAAGCGGTAAGATCATTAATAATTCTAATTTTGCCATTCTGTAAGCAGTTGCTGGCTGTAGTTGAAGATTGCATACCCTACCCCAAATGACCTGCTATGCAAGAAAGGCAATAGATATGCAGTGTAATCCTAGGCATGTTTACTTAGAAATAAGTCACATTGTGTTCAGTGGTGCTTATTCTGAAGAAAGCATTGTTAGGATTGCAACTTTAATACTTTGTTCTGGTTTGCTTTTTTTAAAATGGTGTTTCATGTCTAAATTAATACCTCTGGAGACTGACTTTAAATAAGAATCATATAAGAGTCGAATGTTTAAAAAGGGTTAGATTTTATTTTAATAGCAGTTTAAGGTTTCAGTATTGGAAGTCTTAATTGAACAAGGCCAAAAAAATAAAATTTTATGTAAGTGAAGGGCTGGTAATATGTTGGCTTCTATTTATTTAATGTCAGTTTCAGACTGTTCTTATATTCAGTAGAAAAACTGCTGCCTTGCTTGTGTTTGGTCTGTTAGATTTAACTGTAGATTGCCCTGAATGTTTTGTAAATGCACTTGGATAAATTTTCTTCTCTCCCCCCCCCCTTTTTTTTTAAAAAAGCTCAGTTTGAAGGAATATATATATTTATGTACTGGTAATATTTTGACAGCATATGTACTTCAGAAGTACGCTCTACTAAAACTAATAGGATGTATTTGCAAGCAAATATGATTAAAGAGGTTGTTCTGAAAGTAGCCCCCTTTAAGCCAAGGTGTCCTTGGATCCTGCATGGCCCACATGGTCAGGGCATTTATCCAAAATAGGCTCTTTAGTACCTTCCCTATAAACATCCACAACTTTATTTCTGTCTTTCTCTCCTATCTCTCCATAGGCTGCTTCTGGAGTACAGCCACACACTGAGGCATGAGGGGCAGAATTAATTTATACTTGCTTATATAGAGCTGGTATAGCACAGTGGGGAGGAGAGCCTGGCTGGAATTCCAATCCAGATCTTCTTCTCCTCTCCCCCAGCACCTGATATTTGCACTGGGAAGAACACTCCTATTGCCGCCAATGGAAGTTTTCCTTCCAGTGCAAATAGCAAGCATGGAGGGCCCTCTCTCTGGTTTTTGTCATCTCCAAAAATGCTGTTCACAAAATTTCTGCTAGCTGCACTTGCTGCCAGTTGGTTACCAAGCTAAGTTTAAAGTGTTGGTTTTGGTGTACCTAGTCCTAGTTTGGACTAGGTTACTTAAAAGTTCATCTCACCCACTGTATACCAGTCACTGCACTCTACAGGAGAGGGCCTCCTGCAGATACCATCTTATCAGGAGGTTTATTCCATACAATATAGGAGCTGGGCCTTTAGCATGGTGGCACCTACCCTTTGGAGCTTCTTCCCATTACATATTAGACAGGTTCTGTCTCTGTTGTCTTTTCAGCATCTACTGAAGACCTTCCTCTTTCAACAAACTTTTTAAGTAAAGATCGTAACCATCCTTTCTAGGAAGTAAGTTCAACTAAGTGTAGTGAGAGTTTTGAATAAGCACAGGACTGTTGGTGCCTTGAAGACAGTTCGGAAACTACAGTTAGTCCAGAATGCAGTGGCCAGATTGTTGACGCGGACCAGAAGGTCCGCTCATATAACACCTGTTCTGGCCCGTCTGCACTGGCTTCCTATTTGTTTCCGGGCTAAATTCAAAGTGCTGGTTTTGACCTATAAAGCCTTACACGGCATGGGACCGCAATACCTGGTGGAGCGCCTCTCCCAATATGAAACTACCCGTACACTGCGCTCAACATCTAAGGCCCTCCTCCGAGCACCATCCCATCGAGAAGCTGGGAGGGTGGTGACTAGAAATAGGGCCTTTTCGGTTGTGGCCCCCAAACTGTGGAATGGTCTCCTCGATGAGGTGCGCCTGGCGCCGACGCTGCTAACTTTTCGGCGCCAGGTGAAAACCTTTTTATATTCCCAGGCATTTTAATGTGTACTATTAATATTTATTGATGTATTTTGCTGCTGTTTTGATTTTTGTTTACATCTGTTTGGTTTGATTCCATTGTATTATTGTATTTATATATTTTCTGATTGTTTTATTGTTATGTACACCGCCCAGAGAGCCCTTGGGCTTAGGACGGTATATAAATAAAATAAAATAAATAAATAAATAAAACAGAAAATCCAAATGGTGCAACTTCATGTTTGCGCTGTGATTCACAGATTTTGCTGGCTATAGCAACTGGAACTTTTCAAGCAAATATGATTTATGTTATTGCTGAGCTCTGGTTTGTTGCTCATGCAAAATTATATTAAGAAACCAGGGTATTTCTCTTGGGAAGTGGGTAGTTTCTGGGATATTTCAACCAGAATTGCTAACGTAAAAAACCACAGATAATAACATGATCCAATCAGCTTGCCTTACGTGTCTAATTTGAATGTCTTGTTATAAAAATGGATGGAGTCTATCAAAGGCAAACAACATGCAAGCTTGTGTGTGGCTCATTCTCTGTGACTGGCAGAGGCAAGAGTAGAAATCGTAAAGGTTATGTTGGCTTGGCTGGGGAAAGCAGAGTGGGAGTGTCTGATTGGACCACCTCAGACTTTTTTTCCCCTGGCAGTTAACAGATGATCCACATCTGGATTGAGGGTTTGGGGCTTTAGAACCGTGATGTTAGAAGAGTGTTTTGTTTATTTACATTACCATTTTCTGATGTTTACCTTCAGCCTCTGGGAAAGGATTGGATTCATTTCAATTTTTAAGTGAAAGTTCAGAGGTAACCAAAATACTAACCAAGACTCTCCTCTTAAGGCTGGTATCACCAGCAAAATGTGGAGACTGAAGTCAGTTTAATAGCACTAGCAGAAAGGAATTGTAGCAGTCAAATATTTAGAACCAGAATGTGAAATATTTCAAGCGCAGAAGCAAAGTTATCTGACTACTACTTGTTCAAAGAACCAGGCTCAGGATTTTCAAAGAAGCAGCACAGTGATATATGTTACTGTGGTGCTCAAGCACATTCTCCCTAGCACCTGTTTTCTCCCTAGAATATCCTAGCCCCTATGAGCCAAGGCAGTTGGAAGTGTGGTTGGTACCCGAGGAGGAGTTAGAGATGTCCAGTTATCTTCATTTGGGTCCATGCCTAAGGGGATGAAGGCAGTCTTCTCTAGGCCTGGGACAAAGCTGTTTCCAGAGTTTCTCAAAGTTCCACATGAGGAACAAATGGGAAAAACACACTTACTTCAAATCTCCTTAAAAGCCCATATTTTCTGTGAAATGTTTGGCAGTAGTTCCTGTAAATAAGCTCGTGAATAAGCGAGAGTGATACTGGACCCTTGTCCTACTTGTGGGCTTCCCACAGGCATCTGGTTGGTCACTGTGAAATCAGAATGCTGGACTAGGGGCTTTGGTCTGATCCAGTAGGGCAATTCTTATGTTCTTGTACCTAAACACGTGTAACTGAAACAACTGCATGTTGGATCCCTGTTTACCGTTCTGTTGATTCCCTGTGTAAAACGTAAAGATTGTAAGCTCCTCAGGGCAAGGACCTGTCCTCTTGTACTCTGTAAGTGGCACACTAATGGCTCTGTATAAACAAACAGTTCTTTTATTTATTTATTTCTTTTAAAGAACCAACCAGTTGGGAAGATTCACAAGGAAAGAATTTGATCAGCTGGCCCCGGTAGTAGACAGCTTCAGCCTCATGACATATGATTATTCAGCACCGCAACGGTAAGGCAATAAGAGTGGGAAACAATAGTACACTGCAGTGGCCTCTGTGATATCAACAAACATACCTGGAGCTCACAGAGATCCTAATTATTATCCCTTAGAATTTGGGCAGACTTAGGCTTTATTTACTTTATTTTTACTTTATTATTTATTTATTTATTGAATTTATTAGTCACCCATCTGGCTGGCTGTCCAGCCATTCTGGGCGACGTACAAAATAGGCATAAAATACCTAGACATTAAAAATCTAAAAACAATGAAGATAAAATCTAGCCCACCCCAAAAGCCTGCCTGAAGAGCCAGGTCTTCAAGGCCTGGTGGAAACTCATCATGGAAGGGGCATGGCGGAGATCATTTGGGAGGGAGTTCCACAGGGTGGGGGCCACAACTGAAAAAGCCCTCTCTCTAGTCCTCACCAGTCTGGCTGTTTTGACTGATGATGCTGGAGGTGCTCCTTTAGATAGACTGGGCGAAAACCGTATAGGGATTTAAAGGTCAAAAACAACAGCTTGAATTGGGCCCGGTAAGCAACTGGTAACCGGTGCAACTCTTTTAGTGCAACTCTATTATGTTTTATTTACTTTTTACTAGAGCAAAAAGGCCGCCAATCAGAGCTGGTTGGAAAATGGTGGTAGTGATGGTGGTGGGGCAACATAAGAACAAGGTATTTCTGAGCACACTCTCAGCCCAGGAATATGTTTTCAGTACTTGAACTAAACTCATAATCCTGTCAAAAATCTACTCCTGGTTTTCCCATCAACCTTTGTTAATCTCAGCAGCCCCCCTTTTTTTGCAGTTATTGAACAATTGGGAGTTAGAAAACCTTGCTGATCTACTGTAAATTAGGCAAATATCTACCTTCATCCCACCCTTGCTTTAGAAGTAATAGTGTTATTATCGATTAAAAGCTAAAAACTTTTAAGTGTTCAGCTAAAATGTTTGCCCAGCATAATTTCTACAGTTGGATACAATCCTTAGCAGACTTTCAATTGGTGATATACAACTCAATGCTAAACATGTTTATTCAACGTAAGTACTATCAAGCTCACTCCTTAGAAGTGTGTGATTTATTGTTTTTAAAATATATTTTAGTATGTTAACTGGATTTTTACTGGAACAATAAAATGCTTGCGGACTGGCAAGATACAGATATCTTTGAACAAATACTAAACAACCAACAGATCAATATGTCTAAAGATAAGGTAGTATGTCTAGAGAACTCCTGTTGAAGTTGAAGCAATACGAGCATTCATGTTAGAGTAAACATATTGGGTCATACCCAGCATTATTATTTATGTATGAGATTTATATCTTGCCCTTCCTCCCAGTAGGAGCCCAGGGTGGCAGTAGGAGCCCAGCATTAGCCATACTCAGAGCAGACACACTGAAATCAATGGACAAATAACTTGTCCACTGATTTCAGTAAGCCTGCTGTGAATATGGTTTTGTGGAAATCACCCTTTGGCTGCCGTTCCTCTTGGTATGCATGTATTAGCTTTAATACCTGTTTTCAGGTATAAAAGAAAGGCTCTGAAATCCCTGTCCAATGTGGTATTAGAGGATGTACAATTAAAAAAGTAACCCTGCATTTTAGATTTTTCCCCTCCTTGTTTTGACTCAGCCCTGACAGTTGCTCACTGTAGGCACCATATTTTCTTCCTACTTTATCAAACTGTGCCTTAAATATTTGTATCTAGCTATCTTGTGTGCTATCTTGTGTGCACACAAGCTAAGGAAAATCATCCAGTGGCTTGTCTGAGAAATGTACAAACAGAATACCATATTGTATAGAATGTACCCCTTTTTTCCTTTAGAATTTAACAAAATTCAGATGTCTCTAGCCCAGTGGTTCCCAACCTGGGGGTCGTGAAGTAATCCAGAGGGACTGCGAACAGTAAAGAAAGGAATTATTTATTAATTGTTTTTAAAAAGTCTTCATTTCCTGGATACTGTCTGCTCCCCGCTGCTGCTGCAAATGACACCTCCCCCTTGTTTGCCTACAAAACATGTGACAGATGCCAAAGGAAGCTGAGCATGGAGCTACCACTGAAGCTGCTGACGATGCCCTTACTCAGAACTAGAGGAGAGGGCTTTTCGTGAACCAAAAAGAAGCAAGGCTGCAAGGAAAGGCTGCTTTCTCCCTTCCTTCCTGGCAGCCAGTCTGCCTGTCTTTCTTGACTCCTGATTCACTGCCATCTCCTTTTAAAAATGATTCTTAATTGCAAGGCCTCCCAGATCTCGTCTTGGGCCCAGATGGAGCCAAGGAGCAGTGAAGAAGTTCAGGACTTGCTCGCCCCCCATCTCTGAGGCTAAGTGTTTGTGCCAGTGTTCCCCCCTTTCTTCCACCTACACTCTGCCTAATCTCTCTCTCCAAGATGTTGTGACAGTTGAGGGCTCCCCCCTCCCACGTGCTTGAATACATGCACTCCTCCAGATGCTTGCAGGAGGGGTAGGTGTGTTTGTGTGTGTGCATGTGCTGATCCGTCTTCTGCTCCACTCTCATCTCCCAAGTGCACATTAACCAAGTAATCAGCTCTGATGATCATCCCAAGGCCTAAAAGCACTAACCCCCCTCCTCAATCTATCCACCTTTTTCTTTTCACAATCTAGCCCCCCACCACTACCATATTGCTGCTTTGTTATTCTTCTTATTATTATTAATAATATTATTTTATTATATTTTTAAAAGCTCAGCAGGTTGGCTGAGGCTGGGGTCTACACACTGCAGCTGAAATGTATTTATTTATTTAATTATTATTGCATGTATATCCCACCTTTCATCCAAGTTGCTCAAGGTAGTGCACATGGTCCCATCCCCCCCACTTATTTTATCACAGTCCCTGTGAGATAGGGCAGGCTGAGAGACTGTGTCTGGCCCAAGGTCACCCAGTGGGCTTCATGGCTGGATGGGGATTTGAACCTGGATTTTAGGCCAAAACTGTAATCCAATGGTGTTGGGAGACAGGGCTGTACATCTTCAGATTGTGTATGTGTGTGTGGGGGGAGTGAGTCCCAATTTGATTGGACCTTTGCATTAAGAAAAGAAGCAACACCTCCCTGTCTGCAAGGAGCTTTTTATGGAAAGGGATATTTAGAGATGTGATTTTGCCACGCACCATTTTTTTCAATTAGCGTGGGGGAGGTCATGAATTTTTTTTAGTTTATAAAGGATGTTCCATACTCATATGGAATGCCTTGGTGGATGATATGAGGAGAGCGTTGGATAAGGGTGAATGCACCTTCTTCGTCCTCCTGGATCTCTCAGCAGCGTTTGATACCGTTGACCACGGTATCCTTTTGGACCGATTGGAGGGGTTAGGCATAGGGGGCACTGTTTTGCAGTGGTTGCATTCCTTCCTTTCTGATAGGTACCAAAGAGTAGCACTGGGGGATGAGGTTTTGGACCCTTGGCCTCTCACCTGTGGGGTGCCTCAGGACTCCATCCTCTTCCCGATTCTATTTAATATCTATATAAAGTCGCTGGGGGCTATCATCAGGAGATTTGGGCTGCAGTGTCACCAGTATGCGGATGACACGCAGCTTTATCATTTAAATCTTCACCGAGGTTGGCTGTAGAAACCCTATCCAAGTGCCTGGAGTCGGTGAGTGCCTGGATGGGAAGGAATAAGCTGAAGCTGAACCCTGACAAAACCGAGGTACTGTTCGTGGGAGACAAGGGAAAGTTAGGGGATTTGGACCTGGTGCTCAATGGAGTACAATTGCCCCTGAGAGACCAGGTTCGCAGCCTCGGAGTCATTCTTGACTCCCAACTGTCCATGGAAGTCCAGGTTTTGGCTGTGAGCCAGGCAGCGCTGTATCAACTCCATCTGATATGGAGGCTATGCCCCTACCTTCCCAACCATCTGCTCCCATCGGTGGTACATGCCCTGGTCTCCTCTCGCCTTGACTACTGTAATGCGCTCTACGTGGGGCTACCCTTGAAAACGGTCCGGAAGCTGCAACTGGTACAGAATGCGGCGGCGTGCCTGATTAAAGGCAGCCGCCGGCAAGATCACATAACTCCAGTGCTCAAAGAGTTGCACTGGCTACCAGTTGCTTGCCGGGCCCAATTCAAGGTGTTGGTTTTGACCTTTAAATCCCTACACGGTTTCAGCCCAGCCTATCTGTAGGAGCGCCTCCAGCATCATCAGCTATGCCGCCTAACAAGATCGGCCTCAAAAGACCTCTCTATCCCACCAGTCAAAACAGCTGGACTGGTGAGGACTAGAGGAAGGGCTTTTTCAATTGTGGCCCCCACCCTATGGAACTCCCTTCCAAATGATCTCCGCCAGGCCCCCTCTACAATGAGTTTCCGCTGGGCCGTGAAGATCTGGCTCTTCAGGCAGGCCTTTGGGGTGGGCTAGATTTTAACATCATTGCTTTTTGATTTTAATGTTATTGTATTGATATGTCATTTTGTGCTATTTTGCTTATTTTGTATGTCGCCCAGAGTGACTGGTTAGCCAGCCAGATGGGCGAGTAAGAAATCCAATAATTAATTAATAATTAATTAATAAACATTGGGAACCACTGCTCTAGCCAATGATGGGCATATTGAAAAGAAAAACATGACATCAGAAGGCAAACCATCAAGGATGCAGCAAGAGCCTTTAAAAAACACCCACCCACAAACCACTTTGTTTGAAATTGCTGAAGCATGAACAGTTGAAAAGTGTGAAATACAAAATGAGACAACTGGAACCTAAAAAAACAGTAGATATGAAGAATGCAGTGCCTACATTTGTTCATGCATCTACTATGTGCTTTGAAAAGCTGTTTGTTCTTTATGCCTTTGGACACCTCATGAGATACTGTAACCAAATTTTGCATGATGGTTCCTGAGATGAGGGAGCAAGTTTTTCTCTATGTTGGATACAATTGGGCACTGTTAAGAAAGCTTGAATGTAACATGGCTTTTGTGCAAACAACTGTGGGATTTCATCTTGTCTAAAATGGGGCCTCTGTGGAGAGCAATAATTTTGCAGTTTTGTTTCCCAGCTGAAGTTAATTAGGAGGCCTCGCTGAGAACACGTGCTTATCTATTAAGGGTCTGGTACCCAAGGTCAGCCTTGCCTGGGAATGGTGGGGAGTATGCTCCAATTAGGTGCGAAGACTTGAAGAATATTACATCATGGGAAAGCCCCCTGATTGGCTAATTAGTTCTGGACTGTTACTAGGGATTTTCCCATAAGTATAGGAGTGAAATCTTTAGCCTTTGTTCCCCTGGGTTCCATCTTGTCTATAGGTGGGTACCTGTGTGAGTTCTGTTTCCATCTACTGCCCAAGCTGTGCATCTCTGAGGAGATGTGGGACTATACAACAAATACCTCTTTGTTAGTATAGAACAGGTTACATAGATTTATTGCTTTGTGTTGTGACTCAACTCTCTGTATTTTTACATGGCCCCATTTGAGTGTGGGTTTTAAGGAACCATTTTTCTGCTATTAACTGTGCACTTATATTTTATTCAATAAAGCTACTTCTATTTACCAGTGTGTGTTCATTGCAGGGGGAAATTGGCTCTGAATCTGGTACCTTGCCCACAGACTGCCGTGTATTTGGTTATTGCCTAAGGCTCCAGGACAAGGAGTGCTCTTTTGGCTCTTGTCTTTTGGAATCCTTGGCAGATTTAGTTCTGGGCTCTGGGTTTCCCCTTGACTCAGAGTGGTTAACCAGTTTAAGGGGTGGTGGCAGTCTGCCTACCTTGCAAGGTTGTTGTTGGCTTACTCAGCCCTGACAAGGGGAATTTTTGCCAGGATCAGTTTCCCTGGGGTTTGGGAAGTTGAGTCCTGGGATGGACCGGGTCCAGTTTAGGATAGGTCCATGACAGACACCATTTTTAATCAAGATGGTGGACAGTACCTTTCAAATTGATTTTAACCACTCATTTCAAAACTGCATTGATTTTTTGGTTTGTTAGAAATCCCAAGCAATGCCGGGTAAGAGGCTGCTAGAAGGTATCCAAATAGAACATGCCATTTTTAGAGAGATGAGACTGTATAATTTTCTAGATTCTTTTATAAAAAATGCTCCACGGCCATTTTTTTACTTATTTATACTAAAATTCATACCCTACCTTCTTAGTCAAAATGCACAACAAAGGTGGCTTATAAGATAAAACAATGTAAGAAAGTAATGTAAAATAGAATCAAACATTTAACAAACAAGAAAAATGAAAGAAACAGAAGAGCAAAAGTTAATTAAGAAATGTTAGCCAAAATAATATAAAATGGCTGGGCGTGATTTGGGCTGTATCCAACTAATTCATTCTTTCAACCCAAGGATTTCCACTTGCATTATAGAACATTCCTGTCTTCCCCTGTGCTCCTTAAATCTGTTCTGAGAGTTCCCTCAACTCTTCAGAGCAGATTTGGGGAGAGTGTAGGGCACATGCAAAATGAGGAGAGGGGGAAGTTCCATTGTGCAAGTGGAAGTCCTTGCACTGACAGGAATATTTAGCTGGATACTGCCTTTTGTCTCTCACAGATGTGAGTGTGACAAGTATCCATCCACGTCTGTCTTCTGGCAAATAATGTAATCCGGGAATTACGTTGTTTGTTTCAGGAATTATAGTTCTCAGAACAGAGGTTCATTGAAAAATGTTTTTGCTTCATTTGGGACCCTGTTCTTTGACATCAGATTTAATTTCTTTGCTGTTTCTCCAGGCCTGGCCCCAATTCCCCTCTACCTTGGATGCGAGCGTGTGTTCAAATGCTGGATCCAGAAGCCAAGTGGAGAAGTAAAATTCTTCTAGGACTGAATTTTTATGGCATGGACTACTCGGCACTCAGTGCTTCTGGGGAGCCAATACTTGGGAACAGGTAAGGCTTCTAAAAAGTTTTGTTGTTGTTGAAAGTATTACTGTTTTTACTGTCTTGAGTACATGTATTGAAATACATATTACTAGAGACGAGCCCCCCCCCCCAAGGATGCACACAATAACATGGTGAGGTGGTTTGAGAGTATTGGACAAGCTAAGAGCAATGCCGTCAGGAGTCCAAACCAAGAGGCTAGATTCCTAGCAGGGGCACCCAACGCCTTACTGTCCCTGTTTGCTCAGGGATGGGGAACCTGTGGTCCTCCACTTGTTTCAGACTCCAGCTCTCATAATCCCTGAACACTGATCATGCTGACTGGGGCTAATAGGAGTTGGAGACCAACAACATCTGGGGGACCATAGGCTTCCCATCCCTGCTTTAGCTCTTTAGTCCGCAGTCCCTTAGCTTCCCTTACCAAACCACTTATTTCCTGCTAGCATGTATATCACATTTTGTCTTCATAGATTCTGTGTGAGTTTTTTTCCTCAGCCCTTCTGTCTTTCTGATCCCTCCTCATTCTCAAAACCCTGGTCTCTTGCTCAGTCCCACACATGGAATGTGTGCTGAGTCTGAAACCTTCTAGAGCTGGGAGTTAAAACACTGTTGGTGAGAAGACCACCCCCAGTTGTCAGGGTATGAACACAAAGGGGTGTACTTCTGCCTTTCCACTTCCCTTCCCTTTTTTCCTCCTAATTGCAAAATTCCAAAAGCAGCATTTTTCAGGTTTGTCTGAAGTCCACCAGTTAAGTAGAACAAGATGTAACTATTTGCCCTGTGCAGCAAAGAGAGAGGCACATGAAAAGTTCCACAGATGAACTTCAGTACAACTGCAAATGTGATAGTTCCTTTTGTGCTGGTGAGGACATTTTGAATATCTTCAAGAGTAAAATCAGGCTATGTGCCCTTAACTTCTTTAAAAGAATCTTGAATGGGTCTTTTAGGCTGGTTTATACACTAAAGAAGATTTGATATAACTTGTCAGTTGAAAAATCTAAGAGATTTGACATTTAATTGTGCTATTCAACGACCAAAGAGGATTCCTTGCAAACTTGTAAGGATGTAGAATTCCTCTGAGAGCTTTATTGGCTGCCTGCCATGCTGTAAATAGTGGGTAATAAAATTTTATACTTAGACTGTTAGAGGTGAGGGCTTCCTTGAAAATTATAGCAATGAAGCACAATAAAGGGATGGCTGCCGTGATCGTGCAGGGGAAAGACCTTTCAATGTTTCGGACCGTCAAGGCATGTGCCTGTGGAATAGTTGGCTTGTTTGCAGCAGCTTATCTTAGGGGAGATATTAGGGATGTGTCCAAGGTCACAACCTGGAAAGGGATACAAAATGGATCTCAAATTAAAATACTGTTAAATTGCATAATACTTTTATTTTCATACTGGAATAAGTAGACATAGCTTGGAATTCTGTACCTAGTTTCCTGGGAGTAAGCCACATTGAACTCATTGGGACTTACTTTTGAATCATCGTGTTTAGGATTATGCTGTTAGGGAGGCTTAGCAAGGACAGCTGGAAAAGTTGAGATGCACACTTGCGTATTCATACTGATAGTTTTCTCTTAGATTTATGCAGTGAATGAAGCACCTAAAACAATTAATTGTTGGGAATATTTTTGCTAACTGCAACTTATTCAATATCAGCAGCCCAGCAGACTTTGGTAGCACTATTGGCAATTTTGGCTAACAGGATGAAGTTACAGGAAATTTGTATGGAAATTTGTATCCATTCTCAGCAAACTTGCACAGGATCCCTCCCTTACCTCCTGGATTAAAAAGCAGAGAAATTCACTAATAGGCAAAAAAATCCTTGCGGCTTAAGAATGTACCTATAGCCAATATATATTTCTATCAAACTTTAAAAAACAGGGAAATTGGGCAGCTGTAGTGAATGCACCAGGGGAGCAGGAGACCTGACCTCCTCTCTGAGATATTGGACTGCCCTACAAATTTGTCAAAATGCAAACACCATTTGGGTTGGTCTTTCACAGTCCAATCCACTTGCTGTGTAGCTTGGAAGAATTTGGTAACATGTGCCTCTGAGCATATGGTGAGTGGTGGCAACACCTACAATCAGCCCAAATAACAGAAACAAGACAAGTGCTGTGATGATTTTGTTTTAGCAGGGAGGAAGCAATAATATTAAGACAGGTGATATAGTTCAAGTAGTCACTTTAAATATGTTTGATTTGTTTTGCAATTTTAGTGAAGTTTCCTATAGTAAATAATTTTCCTTTGCTTTTGTTTCTGTGAAAATGTGAAGTACACTAAAAAAATCCAAAGTCAGTTGTGAAATAATGGCACTGACTATTCTGCAGAACAGTCTCCAATGGACATGAGGAGTGTCTCAGTTTGCACATGATAAAACAGTGGGAGGTGAAATACATTCTAGCAAATTTCTAGGTGTACTCTATGTTTTTAATTGACCATGCCTACCATTCCTTAAGTGAAGTGGTTGAAACATAACAGGCTGAAAACCTGCATCTTGGGCAGGCCAAGTTTGTTATTTCCAACAGCTAGATTCATTGCTTAAGTAGCAACATATTATAATCCATCTAATTTTACATCAAGCTGCAGTTTCAGATTCAACTGTTAATGCACCCAAAATAGAAACAGAGCATAATCTCCAGTTTGAAGTACAAAAGGCTGTCTTCACCATCATATGACACTGACCAATAAAAAGGTTTTGAAATTAATAAAAATAAATTTGACACAGATTTCTAGGATGAATAATGAGAGAAATATAATTTTCTGGGTTAGATTCTCTGTAGAAACATTAGTAACACAAGAAAGAAGCAAAGTAAGAACACCCACAAACATACAAAAATGTATCTATCTTTGGAGACAGCAGATGTTGCCACCACTCATCATATGCTCATAGGCATATGTCACCAAATTCTTCCAAGCTACATGGAAGTGGATTGGACTGTGAAAGACTAACCCAAATTGTGTCTGCATTTTTACAAATGTGTAGGGCAATATAATATCTCTGAGAGGATAAAGCAAGATAATATTTACAAAATTGCTTTTGCTGCTGTTATCCAACAAATTGTTATAACTGGTTCAGGCTGTGAATCTGGGGTCCTGTAAATGGTAATTGAAACAAGTCAGTTTGAAATGTACCTGAGAGAATCCAGTTGTAAAGTGTGGTGATTGGTTACATAGGCCAAGCTGAGTCACAATGGCTAGTGTTCTTATTAACTGTCATTTAGATAAACCACTATTCCCTATGTTTGAATGTCATGGGAAACTGAATTGTTTGTTAAAGCAGAAGGCGTCCTACCAGGCAGAAGGGCGGGATATAAATCTAATAAATAAAAAATAAATAAATAAAATATGTTTCTAATCACCTTCTCGTGACTATGAAAGAAAGAAGAAGGGAGAGATGAGGATGAGTTTGTGAGGTTCACTGTAGTTCATTCATGTAGTGGGAAACTGGGTTCGCGTTGCATCTAAACTGTTCCGTAGTCCTGTTTCCCAGATCTGGGACTCAGAGTGGCTTACAAAAATTAAAACAAATGCAGATAAAAACATATAAAAAGTTATTTTTAAAATGTAAGTAAACTATCTATAGAATTAAAACCATTTAAAACTTATCCTTTAAAAAAGCCAAAGATAAAGTTAGGCAAACAGCACACTATTAAAAGCCCTTGCATTCAGTTCCCCAAAACCTTTTGGAATAGAAAAGCTTTCATCTACTGGTGGAAGGACAGCCAGGAGGGAGCTAGTCTAACCTCCCTAAGAAGGGAGGCAGCCACAGAGACGGCCCTCTCCCATGTTTCCACCAGACGTACCTATGAGGGTGGCAGGACATTTACAGGTTTTGGTCTGAATATGTATCACCAGTTGGGAAATGCTATAGTTAAATGTGCATTGTGTTTCCTTTCATAAAGTAAGCGAAGCTTGTTATACGTGCTGAGGCAAGAAAATTCCTTCTTTAACATATAGCGTATGGGCATTCCCTTTTATAATCAAAGCACTAGTGATGGACTAGTCAACTGCACTGTTTTGCCGGTTTTTTAATAGTGAGGTGAATTTTTTTAAAGCAAAAATCTGCCCCCCATCCTGTAAACTTTATTAGGTTTCATAATTGCTGCACCCAACAGATGGCTCTGTATCTTGGGGTTCCAGAGAAACAGATGTTCTTTGGTCATTTAGTCCTTTTATTCTCTAATGTTCAATTAACTGAAAAAGAGAAAAACCTTATAATTGCCAAATCTTGCATTTACAATAACTTTGGTGTACACTTTATAGCTTGTGTCTCATGCACAGTCTTTACTGTGGGTAAATCCATGCTCTGGTAACTGGAACTACAACCTGAAACACAGGATGACTTCTGATTCTCTAAGAACCAGTTCACACATGCATGTACTGTAGAAGCTTGTTATATGTGGGGGTTGAGGGACAAAGGATGCACACGCATTATAGGGCTTCTGTGTTATAATGAAAACTACACTGAAAGGCACTTAGAATGATTATTTTTAATAAAATGGATGAGAGGTAAAACTGGGAGCAGATATTGGGCGGTGGAGAAAAAAAGAGAAAAAAACCACTTGAAAAAGGCAAACTGTCATCGCTGAGGCCGAGGGATAGAATGGGAAGGGAAAAATTATAAGGGCATAAGAAGAGCCTGCTGCATCAGGCTAGTGGTCTATCTAGTCCAGCATCCTGTTCCCACAGTAGCCAGCCAGTTGCCCATGAAAAGTCCACAAGTAGGACCTGAGCACAAGAGCACTCCCCCCCCCACACTGCAGTTTCCAGCAACTGGTATTCAGAAGTGGGAAGGTTAATACTGAGGGAAGAGCAAGTTAACAAGTTAAACTCCACAGACTATAGCAGAAGGGCTTGAGAAGTAACCAGAACTGAGGAGAAGGCTTAAGTGATGAACATCCCCTGGGAAAAAGCTGCCAGGAAGGGAAAAGGGCAGGGAATTGGAGGGGGGGGGGGGATCGGGAGAAAAATTAAAAGAATGCTGACAGGGAAAAATGGCTCAAAAACACCCAGGGAAGCAAATGGAAAAACTCATTATTGAAAGGAACACAAGTATGAATAAGAAAATAGAACAGAAAGCAGATCTGATTTAAGAGTAAATGAGAGACCTTCCCTGGTTGAATTTTAGCTCAGGCACCCTTAAGGTTAAAGCCAGTGAGTGCAGTACTGATTTCTAGACAGGCACTGAAGACGACCCTGAAGGAGAGAAACCAACTGCGCTTTTGACCTTGTGAGTTAAAAGACATGTGAACTACTATACTGTATATTGTATTGAGGGGTATGGTCATACCTGCAGTATATCCAATACCACAGTACATTGAGACATGTTATATTGAGCTTCCTTGTGATAGCTAATTCATGTGTGCAAGCCATCACATGATGTTGCAGTCACTAGCCATGTTTGGATAATCATCTCTCAATTATCTGAGATATGAATGAGCCTCATGCCATACACAGTCACTACATTCCTCCCGTTGTATGAGCTAGGAAGCAAGCCAGGAAGTATTCAGTTAACTATAGTTTCCTGTTACATTCAAACTAGGGAACTTTGGCTATCAGTTTCCTAACAAGCCCAGATATGAAAACATGTTTAAAATTGGCTTAATATCTTTGCTTCTTCAGAAGCCATTAGCCATAGTTTCCTGGTTCAGAATTAGCTGAACACTTCCTGCCTTTTTGGGGAGAGGGGAGGAATAAATCAGCAGTGTGCAAGTAAAAGAGGCTGGTTCATATCTTGACTTACTAAGCCATGATATGATCATCTGGATACAGACATATGTGAATGAACCCTAAAAGAGTTGGAATACGTATTTTCCAATTTTTCTATAAAACAGTGAAGGCTAGAATTTGTTTTCGGTGGGAAAGGATACTGGATTTCTTAAGAGTAGTATGTGCTAGCAAGCTACATTTTTTCTGTACTTCCAATATTAAATGAGCTTCTTTTTAATGGAGAACTGCATATGGATTTGTTAGAGCCCTTGCTGTCCTCCCTTTGTGTCTTGGCGGCATGTATGTGCAAAGATCACTGACCACAAAGCTAAGAAACCAGCAGATAAACTATATAGCATTTAGTGGTCAGTTAATAGGTTCACCTTTGTTGGATGTTTGGAGGTCAAGGAAGGCCTTTGAGGATATCTTTGCTTTTTAGTATTTCCTCTGCATGGAGTTCAGAGGATGCACTGCAGGCGCATCTTGCTATACAGTTATCTTTAAAACCTCTGAAATTTCAGCCAAATGGAAATCTTGCAAGTGAGAGTCAGTAAATGCTCCTTTATTTGTTATGTCTGAAATCTTGAGAGTGCTTTCTACATCTCCTTGCAAACCAGTTTTGTTTCCTGGCTGCTTCAGGCTACAGAAGATATGATCTTTCCACACATACCCCACATTTTTTTTTCTTAACATTACAAGGTGAAATTCAGATTCTGTTGGCCTCTGGCATTTGCTCACTTCCTAGTTAAGCATCTTGGGCCTCTGCTGCTTTTGCATGTGTGTTTGATCACACAGAATTCTTTTGCATCTTCATTTATAATCTTTTCTAGTAAGTGATTGCTCAGTCTGTCCACATTTAATTGTCACATTGGCAAGCATAATTGTTATAAAGAAATAAGACTTAGGAGGCTTATAGGCATTCAAAAGCTAAGTACATTAACTTAGTTTCACATTAAAATTATAATTGGAAATCCTGCATTCCAAAGAATTTATAATATTTCTAAATACTCTTAACATTTATTTTAATGCTTGTTCATTTGAGTACAACTGATCTCTCCCAAAATACAGAAGCTACAATATAGCGAGTCCCAACACAAGCACAAACACACACATATAGGCATGCTAAGGGGTCTGTTTTCTCTCACCCCCAAAGTAATCTCTCTCCCCTTGCTGTGCTGCAAGCTGTTTTTCATGTCAGAATATATTTTTTTGTAGAAAACCTTATGATGTGGCACTGATAGGATGTGGTACCATTGTTTAAGGGGACAAAAGAGAACTAAGTAGTGCACGGATGTCTGTCCAATGCTGTTTCTCTGGATTGCCGTCATTGTTTTCTGCTTCTATTCAGCAGCTCAGTAACAAACCCTTTGGCTGAAAAGCTCTAAAATCTAAACAAAAGAATTAGGTTTTGCTTTATCCTGCATGTCTGAAAAACATGACTTAAATCTGATGTTGGGATGTTAAGGAAGGAATCCAGTTCACTGGAGCTGAAGGAGCGATTGACCCTGGATCAGGCTCAATACCATCATGCAACAGCAGCAGGACTGGCCTACAGTCCAACAAATCCCAGGCTGGCTCAGCCCTGCCCGCCCTGTCCTGCCCCCAGAAAGCACATTTGGCAGGCAGAAGGGGGTGTTCCACACTGACATCATTCTGCAGGTGGCGGTCAGTGAGAGGCTGATGGTGGCTGGCAGCTTTGAGCAGAGGGATGCCTCCGCTCAATCTTCACACATGCCAGCCTGGCGCAAATGGGGTTTGGATTGCTCTGTAAGATGAGCAGAATTAACCCTGCAAATGCCCACCCGTTATTGATTTTTTTAATTTGTTTTCATTGACAAGGCTTAGGCTTGTGTATCAAAATTTTACTAGAGTTACTGTGTCACCACCACACCTGGGCAGCGGAATAGGGCTGACTACCTTATTAGAGCCATGGCTAAGCTTCTTCTGGAGCCTTCCTGGGCCTAACTACCACCTGCAGAGATCTCTTGGCAGAGCAGAAGAGAGGAAGAGGAAGCCTGAGACCCAGGGAGGGGCCCAATGATCAGCAGCTGGGGGGGGATGGAACTGAGGAGGACTTCAGTAGTCTGCCCAGTGAGAGCCCAGCTGCAGTAGACAGGACTGAGTCTGAGAGTGTCCCTCTCATCACTCTGTCCTTAGACTTCTTTGAGCCTCCAGAGCTGCCTCCTGCCCCGCCAGAGTGAGAGGACCGTGCAGAGCTGGAGCTTGGTGAAGAACTGGTTCCCCAACACCTCTGGTTGAGACATCTCCACAGCTGCTTCCAAGGATGTATTGCTATCTGTGCAGGTGTGAACAGACTAAGCCCACTTTTCAGCCTGTCCATAAGAGTGCCCATTTGCTAGCCCAATCCCGATCTGGGAAACAGTTTCTGCGCAAGAAATGTACCTGCCCTGAGATTACTTAAGGAGCTTCAGGGGGCATGTCAAATTGTTGTGACAGTTGAGTAGCCATGCCTAGCAATGCCATGTAAAGACCTAGACACATGTATAATCCATAACCTAATCTATGTACCGCTCTAGAGTTAAGTTTCACATTAAAAATAATGGAAAAAAGCATGTCAGTGACCCCAAGTCTGATTCTGAGGCGCTGAGCCAGGACAGACTGCAAACAACACAAAGCAAAGTGAAACTAAAGTAATAGCTTGACCCCCAAGGGGCCATATCAAAATTACTAAAAGATGTATTTGGGAACATCCTCAAATCCTAATAAGAAATATATATCATGATGTAACACTTACTGTTCTCAGCTATTTCAGGTCATATTACAAAGCCCATTTTCTTGCTCATTTGTTGTCTGGAAATCTCTCAGCTTCTACTTTGAATGTGCCAGTTTTTTGAAATTCAAATTTTCGTTCCAAAGGTTTGTTTAAGATCCTTGGCTACTCCCAGGAAGGAATTCTCCAAGTTTTCTTAAGGGAAGCATAACTGTTAAACCGTTTTAAACTCATTTTTAAAGTTTGCAGGTCTGGCCTTTTAGGTACATAAATGATTTCTGTGGGATGTCTTAGGTCAGCTGATGTCTTTTGATCTCCTGCTGTTCCAGAGGGGTTCCTTACTTCTGTGTTTGTCACGTTCTGGCTGAACTTTCAAAGAAGTGCACTGACTTTTTGTTGCTGGTTGCCACCAACAGAGATTGAACTTGAATGTTTAATGATTTTCTTTCTTGCTATCCCATCTCCTGTCTAATCTTTACTTCCAATCAATAGAGCCAGTAATTAGCTGTGTAGTATCAGTGGGAGCAAAACCTCTTCAGCCTGGTGCAAGGCATGATAGAACGAAAGAACCAAGATCAGACATTCCTCATTGTGAGCAGGAGTAACAGAGACATATTATAAATTCTAAGTATGGATTTTTTGGTATTTTGTCTCCTTTTTAACGAAACAAACAAAAATGTGATTTGAATAGCATACCGTGTTTGGAGTCGACTTGGTTCTCTGGCATTTTCCATTTGCTTGTAATTTGTTGTTTCCCTTGAACACTGAAATGTCAGAATGAACTTGGTACACATTTTCATGGAATATGCCTACATTTCAAATTCAGAATGTTTTTGATGGACCCACTCTTTATATGTGTGTGTGGGGGGAGGGTTATAACAGAGCAAAGTTTTTAGGGTATTACCATGCCTTTGGGCAGGTAAAAAAACAGTTTCTTGTTGGCTCTACAGAAGCCACCAGAAGCTGTCAGAACCAGACAGATGGAAAATAAATACTCCCCCTGTCTCCACACAATATGAATTCACACAGAAATTAATTGAGTATGCTTGAAGAGGACCTTTAGATCAAGTTGACTAATATGTTTAGAAAAAGTAAACTATTTCAGTAGAACAGATCTAAGCAAGCCACAAACCTTTATATATTCATGGTTGTCAGACTAATATTGTAAGTTTTCAAAATGCTCTAGACTGATGGAGTTAATAGCGATTACATTAACCTTTTTAATTTTAGCGTTTATGGTGCTTCAGCCAATCCAACATCTTGAGAAAGTATCCATACCTCTAAAACACGGGATTCTAAATGAATGGATCAAAGCTTTGTAAGTGAAGGGCAATTAGGAATAAACATCTTGCAGTGAAGCACAAGATAAGGTACATCAAGCTTTCAAGAAAGTAATATTTATGGAGAATTGTGTGTCTTAGATTAGGGTCTTTTGAACTAACAAATGCCCACAGACTCCCAGTTCATCCAATTTACACAACTATATGGATGTGCTTTATGGAATAGGAATCTTCTTGAAATATTTCCTCATACTCCCTAGAAATTATAAGATAATTTGAAGATGATAGAACATGATGAGTGACTAGAGGATCTTTTTTTAAAGGTGTTGAGAGAGAAGGCTTATTGCCACAGCTGCCCAAGACATTCTTCTACATAAGACAAAGAACAAGATGGTGCTCCAATATTCAGTGAACAAAAGCTGACTGGACAGATGGTAGTTGTTATACAAATATATAGACTGCTTCACAGCATAAAGCCTTCACAGCATAAAGCCTTCAAAGCAGCGTGCAAGTTGAATCTTACCTCCTGCACTGGCAATAGGATAGCATCCTCCTGGCAATAGGATAGCATCTGTTCAGTCCAACAGAAGGGAATGGCCAAGAAGCTTAGGAGGAATGGAGGGGGGGATGAGGCTGCCACTGCTACCCCCTCACAACTGCTGCCTAAGGTGTTTGCTTCACTCTGCCTAATGGGAGGGTCATGCCTACCTATAGTGATGCAAGACCATCTAGGGAGGCGATTGGATCCTTGGATGATAAGGGAGTCAAAGGTGTACTAAAGAACGATAAGGGGATTGCGGAGAAGCTAAATAAATTTTTTGCATCTGTCTTCACAGTGGAAGATATAGGGCAGATCCCTGAACCTGAACTAACATTTACAGGAAGGGATTCTGAGGAACTGAGACAAATAGTGGTAACGAGAGAGGAAGTTCTAGGCTTAATAGACAATATAAAAACTGACAAATCACTGGGCCCGGATGGCAGCCACCCAAGAGTTCTCAAAGAACTCAAATGTGAAATTGCTAATCTGCTAACTAAAATATGTAACTTGTCCCTCGGGTCCTCCTCCGTGCCTGAGGACTGGTAAGTGGCAAATGTAACGCCAATCTTCAAAAAGAGATCCAGGGGGGATCCCAGAAATTACAGGCCAGTCAGCTTAACTTCTGTCCCTGGAAAACTGGTAGAAGGTATTATTAAAGCTAGATTAACTAAGCACATAGAAGAACAAGCCTTGCTGAAGCAGAGCCAGCATGGCTTCTGCAAGGTAAAGTCCTGTCTCAGTAACCTATTAGAATTCTTTGAGAGTGTCAACGAGCATATAGATAGAGGTGATCCAGTGTACATAGTGTACTTAGACTTTCAAAAAGCGTTTGACAAGGTACCTCACCAAAGACTTCTGAGGAAGCTTAGCAGTCATGGAATAAGAGGAGAGGTCCTCTTGTGGAGAAGGAATTGGTTAAGAAGCAGAAAGCAGAGAGTAGGAATAAACGGACAGTTCTCCCAATGGAGGGCTGTAGAAAGTGGAGTCCCTCAAGGATCGGTATTGGGACCTGTACTTTTCAACTTGTTCATTAATGACCTAGAATTAGGAGTGAGCAGTGAAGTGGCCAAGTTTGCTGATGATACTAAATTGTTCAGGGATGTTGAAACAAAGAAGGATTGCGAAGAGCTCCAAAAAGACCTCTCCAAACTGAGTGAATGGGCGGAAAAATGGCAAATGCAATTCAATATAAACAAGTGTAAAATTATGCATATTGGAGCAAAAAATCTTAATTTCATGTATTCGCTCATGGGGTCTGACCTAGCGGTGACCGAACAGGAGACAGACCTCGGGATTGTAGTGGACAGCACAATGAAAATGTCGACCCAGTGTGCGGCAGCTGTGAAAAAGGCAAATTCCATGCTAGGGATAATTAGGAAAGGTATTGAAACTAAAACAGCCGATATCATAATGCCGTTGTATAAATCTATGGTGCGGCCGCATTTGGAATACTGTGTACAGTTCTGGTCGCCTCATCTCAAAAAGGATATTATAGAGTTGGAAAAGGTTCAGAAGAGGGCAACCAGAATGATCAAGGGGATGGATCGACTCCCTTATGAGGAAAGGTTGCAGCATTTGGGGCTTTTTAGTTTAGAGAAAAGGCGGGTCAGAGGAGACATGATAGAAGTGTATAAAATTATGCCTGGCATTGAGAAAGTGGATAGAGAAAAGTTCTTCTCCCTCTCTCATAATACTAGAACTCGTGGACATTCAAAGAAGCTGAATGTTGGAAGATTCAGGACAGACAAAAGGAAGTACTTCTTTACTCAGAGCATAGTTAAACTATGGAATTTGCTCCCACAAGATGCAGTAATGGCCACCAGCTTGGACGGCTTTAAAAGAAGATTAGACAAATACATGGAGGACAGGGCTATCAATGGCTACTAGCCATGATGGCTGTGCTCTGCCACCCTAGTCAGAAGCTGCATGCTTCTGAAAACCAGTTGCCGGAAGCCTCAGGAGGGGAGAGTGTTCTTGCACTCGGGTCCTGCTTGCGAGCTTCCCCCAGGCACCTGGTTGGCCACTGTGAGAACAGGATGCTGGACTAGATGGGCCACTGGCCTGATCCAGCAGGCTCTTCTTATGTTCTTATCTTCTTAAGGAACTCACAGTGATTGCAGGTGGACACTGAGCAATTTTATTTTTATTTTTGCACGTGTTGCTTCTCTGTTTTATCTAAGTGGAGCAAGCAGCTAGATATCATCAGAGTGGTTCATGGCCATTAGACATAGTTGCAGGCACAAAAATGATGAGCACACAGAGATTCTGGGATTTAGCAAAAGTACTGGGTTGCAGAGAAGGCTGAGTGAAATATGGTGACAAACAAGGATCCTTAAGAAGAAATAATATATACGTCTGGAGGCGGAGATTAAAGGTCTGGAAAGGAGTTTTAGAAAAGCATGCTTGAAGTTATGTAGTGTTTGTTTGCTTGTTTTGGGGGGTGGGGAGTGGGGGTCAGTGATAGTCCCAGAGCAGTCATTACAAGGGCCATCCTTTCTGTGTGGATATCAGTGGTAGCAGTCAAGATTGCTAGTTTTTGCCTGAATTCCCCATTCCTCATGTTCAATGAATTTGTAACTTGGTAAATAATAGCAGATGGAGTAAACAAACTCTTTCTTAAAAGGTGCCTTTCAGAAATGTGTTCAGGCATTTTATGAAATGGCCCGTATATTATTTTTACAGTTAGAAAAGACTTATTAGAGCTTAATGTAGCCTTACCCCATTTTGGGTCCCTAGATGTTGTTGGACATAGTCTCCAACTAATGGGGATGATGGGAGTTGTAGTCCATCAATATCTGGAGAGCCAAGGTAGAAGGCTGCTAACACATTCTCCTCATCAGTGCAGGAATCATGTTCCATAGCTCATTGTGGAACTTTGAAAGTGGATGAACCAAGCTGGCCAGCTTTCTCTCAAAATGGTGATGGCACAAAAATCAGATTTGGTTTTTGACCGTCACGCTTGCATGATCTCCATCTTAATGAGGCAAATAAAGTAAATTTTATCTATTCAATATTTTACTGTACTGAATTATAGTTATATAAAGGCAGTGGTGACTCTGGGGTGGGAGCAAACTGGGCAACTGCCAAGGGCCCCCAAATATTGTGCAAAATCTGATTCCTGCCTGCCTCCTTTATAGTCAGTCAGTCCGAGTGTGCCTTGTTTATAACTCAGCAGCATTGCAGGAAAGGAAGTCTCTCCCTACAAAAAGGCAGAGGTCCTTTCCCCCCCTAAGCTGGGCTAATTCACATCATGCATTAGTAGGGCACTAGTTCCTTGGCCAGAAACTATGCTTTTTTTCCTGCACATGCCCAACTGCCCAGTTCATTCAAGACATCAGGAGTATTGTTTGTTTGTTTTTGCAAGAGGGGAAAGGAGAAGACACTCACAATTTCACAGGTATTATTTCACAATGAAATCTCAGCAGAGTGGAGAAAATATTATCCTTCAGCTTTTTCCAAGTGACTCTGTTGCCCTGGATCCCAAAAACCTTAGGGTAAAGGAGACCTATTGAGCACTTGATTTGAACATTCAAATGAAGGATTTTAAGAAAAAATGGCCTAAGCCCTTGGATATATGCATTGTAAAGTGAAAAACTTCATATTAAATCAGACTTTGCACCAGTGAGGAAAAACAGCCATAATAACATTGCAGTTATAAAAGCCATTTTCATTATTTAGGGAGGGTTTGCACTTCAGATACATGTGTGGGAGGAGAGGAACCATTGGTTTAAAATTTTGGGTGGCTTTTATGGATATCATTTCCTTCAGCTGAAGCAATTGTGAAAAACTTTATATAGTACACTATTTTATCCCCCAAGTTGCATCTCCTTTTAATGACAGTCAGACTGAGAGGTTTTGAGTAAGACTATAAAAGGCACGAGGTTACACACACACACACTGTATATTTACTTCCTCAGTAGATCAAATTCTGTTCTCAGAATTTCTCCATCTCTTAAATTAAAGAATAGGTTTATTCTGTTTTTCTAAAGTTTAGCTACCTTTTCATGATATCTTGAGAAAAGTTTTCACCTTTGAGCATGTGTGCTAATACATTGCCTTCCAGTGAAAATAAAAATAACTCTTTAACGGTTATGTGGAGGAAGTGAGATACTGTAAAATGCCTATCATGATGAGTGTCATGGGAAGAAATTGCCTGAGTAGGTACAATTGCTTAGCCACTGGTGGAAATTAGGCCACCATTGTCAGACATGGCTGGAAGATCTTTGCTGCTGCTGTGATGTTATCCCCTGGTACTGCACTTTTTAGCGGGGCGAGGGAGGACAGAAATAGAGTGAATGCCAATAATCCCCTCTTATGGGATAAGATAAAAGCATGTCCTTGGAATATTTACTTACCTTTATACCCTTAGGAAAAGGGTTAAACCTGCTTCTAGAAACATCAGTGTCCTAATTCACATTTCATACTAAGCTAAAGCATGGCCTTAGCACAAGGGTTCCCAAACTAGTCTGCGAGCTTCATGTCTTCAGCATGTCTTTAGCTATAAAATTAAAACCCATACAGCCTCTAGCACTATGCATTACAATTGCTACAACAAGCAGAAAAATTATTAAGTGGTCCACCAAGAACCTCAGCAATTTTCAGTGGTCCTTGGAGGGAAAGGCTTGGGAACCACTGGCTTAGTGTGAATGTGCAGCTTCTGGGCAAGCAGATTGCAGCTGCTTTGCTCCTCCCTGGTGGTTCTGCTGCTGTACCGTGCTGAGCTAAGCCATAGTTTGGCTTAGTGCGCTGTCCAAAAACGGACTCTCCTGGACAAACCATGAGCCATAAACCATAGGACAAACTTTGGTTACAGCCCATAATTAGTCTGGAGGGAGTTAGAGCTCCCCTCTGAAGGCTCACATGTTCACACTAAGCCATGGTTTGGCTTAGTGTGACGTGCAAGCCAAACCAGTGCCGGATAAGCTTCTGTTCTTGACTCAGATTGCAGCCTGTTCAATTTTATTCCAGAGAGCTCAGTAGGATCCTGTTCTGGTGTGTCTAGGCAAGAGAGAGAGAGGCTGGTTTTGTATTAAATTTTAGGATGACCTACTGAGCGTGCAATTTATTTATTATTTGATTTATATCCCGCCCATCTGCATATCTTATTGATATTTCTCCCTCCAATTTTCACATCTCCTTCATCTTGGTCCAATCCCGCTTTCCATATGATACGTTCTGCGTATAGATTAAACAAGTAGGGTGATAAAATGCACCCCTGTCTCACCCTTTCCAATGGGGAACCAGTCATTTTTGCCATATTCTGTCCTTACAGTAGCCTCTTGTCCAGAGTTGCGCATCAGAACAATCAGATGCTGTGGTACCCCCATTTCTTTTAAAGCATTCCATAGTTTTTTATGATCTACACAGTCAGAGGCTTTGCTGTAATCTATAAAGCACAGGATGATTTTCTTCTGAAATTCCTTGGTCCGTTCCATTATCCAACGTATGTTTGCGATATGATCTCAGGTACCTCTTCCCTTTCTAAATCCAGCTTGGATGTCTGGCATTTCTCGCTCCATATATGGTAAGAGCCTTTGTTGTAGAATCTTGAGCATTGCTTTACTTGCATGGGATATTAAGGCAATAGTTCGAAAATTTCACTCTCACTAACTTGTAGCAACTCTATTGGTATGCCATCTGTTCCTGGTGATTTGTTTCTTCCAAGTATTTTAAGAGCAGCTTTCACCTCACATTCTAAAATTTCTGGTTCTTCATCATATAGTTCCTCTGTGAATGAATCTGTCATCCTTGTATCTCTTTTATATAATTCTTCAGGGTAGAGGAAGGCAATGGTAAACCACCTCTGAATACTGCTCACCATGAAAACCCTATTCATAGGGTCGCCATAAGTCGGGATCGACTTGAAGGCAGTTCATTTCCATTTTCAGTGTATTGCTTCCATCTTCCTTTTATTTCATCTTGGTCAGTCAGTGTGTTCCCCTGTGGATTATTCAACATCCCTACTCTTGGTTTAAATTTCCCTTTAATTTCTCTAATCTTTTAGAATAGGGCTCTTGTTCTACCTTTTTTGTTGTCCTCTTCTATTTCTATGCAGTAACTATAGTTGTAGTTCTCTTTGTCCCTACGTACTAGTCACTGTATTATTGCATTTAGGGTTCTGATTGTGTTTCTATCTCACTGTAGTATATTCTTCGTTTGGTTAACCTTTAATTAGAAGCCTAAATGCTGAAAATCCCAGAGCAAGCATGTTTTGAGCTAAAACATTGAAGAGTGATTTAAAGTAGAACATCTTTACAATCTTTAAAGCACACACACAAGCAGATATTTTTTCACGATTTGTGTATATTTGTATAGTATCCTTAACCTAGTTTTGGTTAGTAGCACAGCAATCATGATAGATCTACTTCATGGAAGTTTTATTTCTTTTGAATAGCTTCATCCATTATCACTTAAGATTGCTTTATGCCTGGGCTCCCACTCTGTTATCTGTCACTGCTGGCACTGACAAAGTGAAAAACATGAGTTTTTAATAGATATAGCGTCTCTCAAACCCTGGATTCTCAAATGAAGATCACTGAGTCACCCCTATTTCTCTCCCTTGTAAATATACAAGAAGAGTTGTGTGCCCTGCTTTGCTGCCGCTAGGATAAAATTTCAGAGGTATGCACACCATACTTTTAAAGCACGTGGCTTCCCACAAAGAATCCTGGGTACTGTAGTTTACCCCTCACAGAACTACAGTTCACAGCATCCTCACAAGCTGCAGTTCCCAGGATTCTTTTGGAGAAGTCATGTACTTTAAATGTATGGTGTGTACGCAGCCTTTCACAGCTCCCCTTCAAGATTTAATCAGGATTCCTAGAGATCCTGCATAACCTTTCACCTTGAGTTGACATGTCTCTCTCTCTCCCCTCTCCCCAAATCTGAAATACAAATTGTGCAACTGTATTCAGTCCTCAGAACGATGTTCACATCTATGAGCCTTTTCACATTAGACCTCTGAAGATGCTGGTGCATAGTTATGTGACTACCTGTTTAGATATGCAATCAAACACTGTATATTTGGACTATCTTTCATTTTTTAAGACAACAGGCGGCATGACACGTTTCCCAAGATATTATTTTTTGTTGTATTTAGCAGCAAATTACAGCGCTAGAGAGTCAGTCACTAGCCCCAATTCAATAAGCTTTTGTTGAGAGTTCCAAATTGTGCAGCAAGGCTTCTGTGCTTTTCTTTCCTCTCCCCTGCCCTCCCTCTCTCACACAAACCCGCATCCTGAAACAGCACTCTACGCTGCTGGACAGACCATCAAACCGGGGTGAACCTCGGAAGCTGAATTGTCTGCAGCCTGAAGATCTATTGCTGGGAGAAAAGCACATCCTAGTGCCTAGAGGGTGTCTTTAGATCATGTCTATGCTAGAAATGTTTCTAACAAAAAATTATGGATTGAGTTTCTGTGAAGGTCTTTTAATCCAACTGCAAAATCTTATAGTTCAGCACTTTTGTGAAAGCATTTGCAGTGTGTGGCTATTATTCTCCAAGGGTGTGTGTGTGATATAATCCACAGGCAGGACCTGTATATTCTTCCCCCACCCCTTCAACCCTTATATAGTGTCTGGCAATATCAAGCACATTTTGAAATAACAAATGAATTGGTTTAAACTATGTGTTTGGTGTGGTGCTCTGCTGCTCGGGGAGGTGCAGGAGGAGCAGTGAATGTTCAGTACTTCTTCGCTAGAGCCAACTTCTTCAAAAATTATATCATCCACGCTTGTTATTCCTTTCAGAAGGCCATTGCACTCTCTTTTATTCTATGTGTTATGCTACCAATAAAATTTAAATCTAGACTATTAAGTCAACATGTCTTGGAGAAAGGAGCAATCTTCTCAAATTAGATAATTTACTGCAAGAAGACTAGTTTTATCAGAGTCTTTCCACTGCAAATTAGTTATAGAATGCATGAGATTAGGCAGCTGATTGATTATTGTAGCTGAACAAAGAAACACTCTGGTTTAAAGGGGAAATCTGCTTTACCTTTTCTGAAGCTATTGTAAAATTTTGATGATTTATAATTATTATGTTTTGAATACATTTAAGTAGCATCAGTATACTATGTTGGTTTTAACTATAAATCAAAATGACCACGTTTGCAAGTGAAGGTGGAATGGAGAACAGTGTGTGTGTGAGAACAAAGTGACCCAGTTTGCATATACCACAAACCATACACTAAGCCGTACACTAGAGATTACCACAAAAAGCAGTATGCTGCTTCTGTATGCTTAAGTTTTTGTATCTCAAGCAAACAGTATGCTGCTTCTCTATGCTCACATGATGTGACCCAGCACTTGCGGTTTTTTTCTCTCCAAACAAACCACAAACTGAAGACAATGTTTGTTCTTGACTAGGGATGAGGAGGAATTTGATTCAGTTTGCATTTAAAGGTGAGCCTACCTAATTTGCACTTTCCAAAAAATATGCAAATCAAAACAAAGGCATTCTTTGAAATTAGCACTTCTACAATTTTGCAGTGCAGTTCTCCAGCAAAGTAATGTGTGTAAAAATAAACAAAAAATGCTCATGTAGTAGGGTAGAATTTGCATAAAATGCATACATTATTGAATATAGCATACCAGAAATGCATTATATAAGGGAAATTGCTTTGAAAAAAAGTATGCATTAGGAGACGTTTGCGCTAAAATGCTGATGAATTCGGCAACAGCTGTATCCTCCAGTCCAATTGTAATGATGTTCTTCTTCATGACAAAAGTTCCACCAAATTTTGAACTTTGTTTAATCAAAAACAAGTTGGGAGACTCAGACAGAATGTTCTTGCTTTGAGTGAGATAAATATGCCCACTAAGTTAAGAACTTAAAATAGTTGTTCACTCTTTTATAACCTTAACCTGCTTGGATAATAAAAGTAATAAAATAATTTCCTGCGATACCTTTTGTTCCACAAGCCTTACATAACCTATGCAGTTTATGTTGAAACCCTTCTTGCATACACTTAACAGAGACTGCAAAAAACCAACAGACCTCTTTATATATGTTTCTCTATACCTATACCAGTTTACAGATTCCTCCACCCATGCGTATGCATGCCACTCCCCCTGACCTGAGTCAGCAGTCTATGCTCTAATCTGGACTGACCCATTTACGTAGTGCTGATCATGCACAGCACAATTGGTCAGCTAGGTCAGGCACTGATTGAGGGCCCCCAGGGCTGGCCAAGGGCCCCTGGGGCTGAGAGGCTGGAGATCCTGCTCCACAGTCCCCGCCAGCATTGGGTTGTAGGGCACAACCAGACAGTACCGCAGAGTGGGAGCTCCACTCTCCGAGGTGATGCAGGCTTAAATATGCCTAGTGACACCACTACTTGCATCACTGCATAAGTGCGCTGCATTTGCATGCCTGCCATCGGCCAAGCTGGTGGTGGGAGTGTCAATGTGTCAGTGTGCATGCCTGCTATCACCCAAGATGGGGGGGGTGTTGATGCCCCGCCATCATCTTGGGCAGTGGTGGGCATATGCGCTGATGCAGCGACACAAGATATGGCACAACTAGGTGTATTAAAGCATGCATGTAGGGGTGTGTGGCAGTCCGGTGCCAGCCCTCACACTAATAGCCTTGGTCAATTTAAAACACATACTGGACCAGTTTACCTTGAAAGACTGTCTTCCCCTTCACTGCTTGGTATGGGCTTTATGATCAGCAAACAGAACCTGGTTAGTTTTGCTGCAACCTGAAGATACTGACTTATGGTAACATAGAAGCAGGCTTTTTCACTGGTGGCACCAATGTTATGGAATGCTCTCCCTGTTGAAATATAAGAGGCCACACTGCTATTGGTGTTCCACTGGAACACATTTGTTTAGATAAGATCTCCAGACTTAAACCTTCTGTTTTGATTGCTGTTTTAACTATTATGCTGTTTTAATGGGCTTGTCTGTCATATATTTTAATTATGAATGTTTTAATACTTTGATGTAATTTTGTTACGTATTGTGTATTTTAATTATGGGTAGCTGTAATCTGCATTATGTTTGTTATTTTGCTCTTGGCTTTTGTGAACTGCCTTGGTCTTTCTGCTCGAAATGAAGGGCAGTATATCAGTTCTTTTGATGATGATGGAGGTGTGGTAGTAGTAGTATATAGAAGAGTAAAAGCCACCCTAAACTTTCACATTAGCTATTTAAAATTCTAGAGATGTTGGATCTAGAACTAAAGCATTCATTTCTTTAACTGTCATAGTTGATTATTAACTAGAGATGATGAATTTGGGGGATGGAGATGAGGAGATGTAGTTTTCAGCAGTAGATTAGTCATTTGTAACTGATCCCACCAGATGTATATTTTTAAAGAAAATACACAAATTATATTGCATTCAGATAATTAAAATGTCAAAACAGTTTTCACGTTTCATTGCTTAATTAAGAGCAATAAAGTCCATGCTAAGAATGAATCTGAAATTTCAGCACTAATCACACAAATGCCAGTGTCAGCATCATAATGGGATGCACAAATCTGGCAGTAATGAGGCTGTGGCTATTGTGGAAATTAACATGAGTGTTGGCACAAATTGCACAGCAAGTTTTATTCTAGTTGTATTAATTGTATTCCCAAGCACAGAATTTTAACAAACTACAATTAACTAGTGGAAGCCATGCAACTACGTGTGGCTGTGATAGGCTAGGGAAGTGTGTGTGTTTTTCTCTTTCTAGCTCAGTGTACAAGTATGTTTGTCTGCTCCATTTTCCTCCAGATTACCCAAATCATATCAGCTGACTCAGCTAGCTGATGTGGTTGGTTGAAACATCATGCTACACTATGGATGATAGGACTAGGAACACTGACATCTATTACTGTGTTTGTGTTTCAGCATATCCACAGGTCACTAAGCAAATTAGGTAGAACTGTAATGTGTTCATTGCAGGCTAGTAGAACTTCTGATCCAATCTGAATGCAGCCAACAAGGCATGTACTGAAGCCCATCAGGAGTGCAATAGACCACTTGTTTTGCTATCTGCCCATGACTTACAAGATTAGGAGGTGTTGCTAGAGCTGCACTAAAGGGTGCAGGTCCAGGGCCCCACACTGTCCAGGGGGGTCCCAAATGACCCACCATCAATACTTTTACCTAAATATGAGGCAGTCAAGGTTTGTGCTGCCACTTCTCCCTCCCTGTGAACTTCAGATTTGTTTTTGTGGCTCCAGTGCAGCAGCAATGCTGTCACTCTCCCCATCACTCTGAGGAAGGGGGGATGTCCTTCTTTAGAGTGATAGGCCCAGGACCTCCGCTACTTTGTTCTGGCAGCTAATCTTTTTTTAAACTCGTTATATCATTATATGATGTGGGTTCTGGAAAAGGATATGAGGGCCAGTTTGCATGTTACCACCGCTTATAATGAGATGATAAGGTCAGCATGAATTATGTCTCATCAATATAGTTTTATTGGCATATGGTAAAATGTCATTATTATACTGTACCGTCATATTAGATTCAAGTGACACTCCATTTAGATGTGACCCAGGAATCCTTGGGGGGATACTGGCAGACAAGGGCAGAAAGATGCCTTGAGCTAATACACACTTTTAAAAGAACTGAAAGAGAAGAAGGAGGATAGGTTGTCAAACTTTTACAATGGAATGGTGGGGGGCTGAAGGAAAGAAAGTGAGCAAAAGACAGAGGTCCTAAAAGGTGGATGGAAGCTAGCAGCTGGGTTATTCATTATGACATAAACAAATGAGAAGAAACCTGGGCTGATAACTTTTGGCACCCAGTCAGCTGTTTCCCTAAATTCTTCCTGGCATTCAAAGCTATAAAATAGAAAAGACAGAGTTGACACTCTCCTGTTAATCCTAGACTGCTTCTAAATAGAGAACAAATTGGACTCTTTTGAAGAGAAGTATTCAGATCTGTATGCTTTGTACCACCTTTCTACATGGAATGTTATTTTTTATTTAAATTACAGCTGCCATCACCTGTTCAGCTGCTGTTCATTGTCTTCCCTTTATAAGTATCCTGGAAGTATTAGTGTGGAATGCTCATGTTTTGTGGGTGGTAGCAGAGTATCAAGGAACTCTAAGGGGGTCTGCAGGTTATGCTGTGTTACCTTTTCTCTCTGTGGTTATTGTGGTTTTGATTCTGCTGCTCTGCATACATTGGCCCATGGCCAAAATCATAGAATTAGGCTGTCGGACAGTATGCTTCCCCTGTTTTTGAAGTTTTGCAATGGTCTCTCTCCAGAAACGAGGCTGGTGATTTAAAGATTTCTTGTGCAATAATTTGCTCCTACCTATAATTGCTCTGAGCAGAAGTTTATAGACTGAAGAGTTCATTGCTGGGATTTTTTTATTATTATTATTCATATCCCGCCCTTCCTCGCAGCAGGAGTTCAGGGTGGCAAACAAAAGCACCAAAAACACTTTAAAACATCATAAAAACAGAGTTTAAAACATATTAAAACAAAACATCTTTAAAAACATTTTTTTAAAAAAATTAAAAATATATATTTTTAAAAAGGTTTAAAACATATTAAAAAGCAGTTGCAACACAAAAGCAGACTGGGATAAGACCTCAACTTAAAAGGCTTGTTGAAAGAGGAAGGTCTTCAGTAGGCGTTGAAAAGATATCAGTGGTGGCGGCTGTCTAATATTTAAGGGGAGGGAATTCTAAAGAGTAGGTGCCACTACACTAAAGGTCCGTTTTCTGTGTTGTGCAGAATGGACCTTCTGATAAGATGGTACCTGCAGGAGGCCCTCACCTGCAACATGCAGTGATCGACTGGGTATATAAGGAATAAGATGGTCTTTCAGGTATCCTGGTCCCAAGCTGTATAGGGCTTTGTACACCAAAACTAGAGCCTTGAACTTAGCCAGGTAGCTAATAGGTAGCCAATGCAATTCTTTCAGCAGCAGGGTGACATGTTGACGATACCCTGCCCCAGGGAGCGGTCTCACTGCTGCATCTTGCACCAGCTGCAGCTTCTGGACCAATCTCAAAGGTAGCCCCACATAGAGTGCATTATAGTAATCCAGTCTTGAGGTTACCAGTGCATGGACAGCAGTGGTCAGGCTATCTCTCTCCATAAATGGTTACAGCTGTCTTATGAGCCAAAACTGGTAAAAGGCACTCCTAGCTACTGAGGTCACCTGGGCCTCTAGAGACAAAGATGGATCCCCAGACTATGAACCTGCTCTCTCAGAGGGAGTACGGCCCCATCCAAAGCAGGCAACTGACCGATTATCTGAACTCAGGAACCACCAAGCCACAGCATCTCCATCTTCCTAGGATTCAGACTCAGTTGATTGGCCCTCATCCAGCCCACCACCGAGTCCAGGCAGAGGTCTGGGCTTGCACATATTCTCCCAATTCAGATGTTACAGAGAAATAGAGCTGGGTACCATCAGTGTATCATCAGTGTACTGCTGACACCTCGCCCTAAAACTCCTGATGATCACTCCAGAGGGCTTCATATAGATGTTAAACAGCATGGGGGGCAAAATGGTACCCTGCAGCACCCCACAGCACAACTGCCAGGGGGCTGAAAGACAGTCACCCAATGTTATTTTCTGAGAACAACCTTGGAGATAGGATCGGAACCACTGTAAAACAGTGCCTCCAATACCCATCTCACCAAGTAGGCCAAGAACTATACCATGGTCAATGGTATCAAAAGCCACTGAGAGATCAAGTAAGAGTAATAGGGTCGCACCTCCCCCTGTCATTCTCCCAATAAAGGTCATCCAAATTGGCGACCAAGGCCAATTGAGTCCCATAACTAGACCTGAACCCAGACTGGAATTGGTAAAATAATCTGTTTCATCCAAGAGTACTTGCAATTGCTGCGCCATAACCCTCTCAATCACCTTCCCTAAGAAGGAGATATTTGTGACAAGTTGGTAATTGTCACAAACCAATGGGTCCAGGGTGGGCTTTTCCCGGAGCGGTCAGATCACCACCTCTTTTAGGGCAGCTGGAACCATTCCCTCCCACAATGATGAATTGACCACACCCTGGATCCACCTGGTCAAACGCCCTTGGCAAGCTTTAATAAGCCAAGAAGGACAAGGGTCAAGAGGACACGTTGCTGGTTGCTTCATCACAAGCACCTTGTCCATGTCATGAGGCTGCATCAACTGAAACAGTTCCCAAGAAATTGTAGCAGACGTTGCACTGAACACCTCACTGGGGACTACAGTAGATGTGGATGGGGCATCAAGATTGCTATGGAGGTGAGCAACTGTACCCTCGAAGTGCCTTGCATACAATTCACAGTGGGCCTCTATAACTCCATTTCCTGGAGTTGACAGTACGGAAATGCTCCACTGGATGGCTACTTGAGGATGCAATGGTGGCAGAGAAGTGGGCAGTCTTCGCCACCTTCACCACCACACAGTAGGCATGGTTATAATGTTTAACTTGTGCCCGATCAGCCTCACAGTATGTCATTCACCACTTGCACTCTATCTAACCAAGGTGCAAACCAGGTTCCACGATGCTGGAGACGGTGCTCGGGGGCAACCGTGTCAAGAGCCTTGCTGTTCCACAGTGTGACAAGGGCTTCAACAGGGTCATCTGCTCTATCTACTGGGAACTCCCCAATGGCATTCAGGAATTGTATGGATTCCATTAGTCTCTGGGGGCAGACCATCTTAATCTGTCCATCACCCCTGCAGGGGAGGATCGGAGTCATAAGTCTAAACTTTACCAGGAAGTGGTCTGACCATGACAGTGGGGTGACATCCACCCCCTCCCATCCCAAGAACACCCCTTCATCCATCTGGAGCAAAAACCAAGTCGAGGGTGTGCCCTGCCCTATGTGTTGGCCGGTGACAACTTGAGACAGCCCCATGGATCTCATGGAGGCCATGAAGTCCTGAGCTGGAACATTAGAGGCAACCTCAGCATGGACATTGAAATCAGCCAGTACTATCATTCTGGGCTCCTCCAGTACTACAGCCAAGATGGCCTCTGCCAGCTCAGTCAGAGAAGCTGCTGGGCAACAGGGTGGACAGTACACCAGCAGCAACCCTAGTTTACTGTCTCCTCAGCCTGACACCAGGTGCAGCTTTCACAGCCAGCTCCAAGACAGAGTGTTTTCCTGGTGACAGAGATGGAAGTTTTGTTGGTGTCACCCCTTTGGTGGCAACCTCACTGGTGGCAGACCCACCACCCAAGGGCAGCCGGGCTTTTATGCCCCCTGGCCCAGTCAGGAGCTGATGCAAGAGGATGCAACATTAACTGCAGCCTTTCACTGGAGCCAGGGTCAGCCAGGGGCTCCCAGTCCTTGCAGCAATCACCAGGGACTTAGCTGTCTCAAGAGACAGCAACCCAGAGGAGAGAGAGAGCTAGCACCCAGATGCTCAGATACTCCCTCCCAGGGCAAGTCTTCTCCAGTCCCCCAGTGCTGCAGCTGTTCCCCTGTTTTTCTCATAAGAACATAAGAACATAAGAAGAGCCTGCTGGATCAGGCCAGTGGCCCATCTAGTCCAGCATCCTGTTCTCACAGTGGCCAACCAGGTGCCTGGAGGAAGCCCGCAAGCAGGACCCGAGTGCAAGAACACTCTCCCCTCCTGAGGCTTCCGGCAACTGGTTTTCAGAAGCATGCTGCCTCTGACTAGGGTGGCACAGCACAGCCATCACGGCTAGTAGCCATTGATAGCCCTGTCCTCCATGAATCTGACTAATCTTCTTTTAAAGCCATCCAAGCTGGTGGCCATTACTGCATCTTGTGGGAGCAAATTCCAGCTATGCGCTGAGTAAAGAAGTACTTCCTTTTGTCTGTGCTGAATCTTCCAACATTCAGCTTCTTTGAATGTCCAGGAGTTCTAGTATTATGAGAGAGGGAGAAGAACTTTTCTCTATCCACTTTCTCAATGCCATGCATAATTTTATACACTTCTATCATGTCTCCTCTGACCCGCCTTTTCTCTAAACTAAAAAGCCCCAAATGCTGCAACCTTTCCTCGTAAGGGAGTCGCTCCATCCCCTTGATCATTCTGGTTGCCCTCTTCTGAACCTTTTCCAACTCTATAATATCCTTTTTGAGATGAGGCGACCAGAACTGTACACAGTATTCCAAATGCGGCCGCACCATAGATTTATACAACGGCATTATGATATCGGCTGTTTTAGTTTCAATACCTTTCCTAATTATCCCTAGCATGGAATTTGCCTTTTTCACAGCTGCCGCACACTGGGTCGACATTTTCATCGTGCTGTCCACTACAACCCCTGGTCGATCCTGGTCGGTCACCGCCAGTTCAGACCCCATGAGCGTATATGTGAAATTAAGATTTTTTGCTCCAATATGCATAATTTTACACTTGTTTATATTGAATTGCATTTGCCATTTTTCCGCCCATTCACTCAGTTTGGAGAGATCTTTTTGGAGCTCTTCACAATCCCTTTTTGTTTTAACAACCCTGAACAATTTAGTGTCGTCAGCAAACTTGGCCACTTCACTGCTCACTCCTAATTCTAGGTCATTAATGAAGAAGTTGAAAAGTACAGGTCCCAATACCGATCCTTGAGGGACTCCACTTTCTACAGCCCTCCATTGGGAGAACTGTCCATTTATTCCTACTCTCTGCTTTCTGCTTCTTAACCAATTCCTTATCCACAAGAGGACCTCTCCTCTTATTCCATGACTGCTAAGCTTCCTCAGAAGTCTTTGGTGAGGTACCTTGTCAAACGCTTTTTGAAAGTCTAAGTACACTATGTCCACTGGATCACCTCTATCTATATGCTTGTTGACACTCTCAAAGAATTCTAATAGGTTACTGAGACAGGACTTTCCCTTGCAGAAGCCATGCTGGCTCTGCTTCAGCAAGGCTTGTTCTTCTATGTGCTTAGTTAATCTAGCTTTAATCATACTTTCTACCAGTTTTCCAGGGACAGAAGTTAAGCTAACTGGCCTGTAATTTCCGGGATCCTCTCTGGATCCCTTTTTGAATATTGGCGTTACATTTGCCACTTTCCAGTCCTCAGGCACGGAGGAGGACCCGAGGGACAAGTTACATATTTTAGTTAGCAGATCAGCAATTTCACCTTTGAGTTCTTTGAGAACTCTCAGGTGGATGCCATCCGGGCCCGGTGATTTGTCAGTTTTTATATTGTCCATTAAGCCTAGAACTTCCTCTCTCGTTACCACTATTTGTCTCAGTTCCTCAGAATCCCTTCCTGCAAATGTTAGTTCAGGTTCAGGGATCTGCCCTATATCTTCCACTGTGAAGACAGATGCAAAGAATTCGTTTAGCTTCTCTGCAATCTCCTTATCGTTCTTTAGTACACCTTTGACTCCCTTATCATCCAAGGGTCCAATCGCCTCCCTAGATGGTCTCCTGCTTTGAATGTATTTATAGAATTTTGTGTTGTTGGTTTTTATGTTCTTAGCAATGTGCTCCTCAAATTCTTTTTTAGCATCCCTTATTGTCTTCTTGCATTTCTTTTGTCAGAGTTTGTGTTCTTTTTTATTTTCTTCATTCGGACAAGACTTGCATTTTCTGAAGGAAGACTTTTTTCCTCTAAGAGCTTCCTTGACTTTGCTCGTTAACCATGCTGGCATCTTCTTGGCCCTGGCGGTACCTTTTCTGATCTGCGGTATGCACTCCAGTTGAGCTTCTAATATAGTGTTTTTAAACAACTTCCAAGCATTTTCGAGTGATGTGACCCTCTGGACTTTGTTTTTCAGCTTTCTTTTTACCAATCCCCTCATTTTTGCGAAGTTTCCTCTTTTGAAGTCAAATGTGACCGTGTTGGATTTTCTTGGCAATTGGCCAGTTACATGTATGTTAAATTTAATAGCACTGTGGTCACTGCTCCCAATCGGTTCAACAACACTTACATCTCGCACCAGGTCCCGGTCCCCACTGAGGATTAAGTCCAGGGTTGCCGTCCCTCTGGTCGGTTCCATGACCAACTGGTCTAGGGAATAGTCATTTAGAATATCTAGAAACTTTGCTTCTTTGTCGTGACTGGAACACATATGCGGCCAGTCTATGTCCGGGTAGTTGAAGTCACCCATTACTACCACATTTCCTAGTTTGGATGCTTCCTCAATTTCATATCTCATCTCAAGGTCTCCCTGAGCATTTTGATCAGGGGGATGATAGATCGTTCCCAGTATTAAGTCCCTCCTGGGGCATGGTATTACCACCCACAACGATTCTGTGGAGGAGTCTGCCTCTTTTGGGGTTTCGAGCTTGCTGGATTCAGTGCCTTCTTTCACGTATAGAGCGACTCCGCCACCAATACGTCCTTCCCTGTCCTTCCGATATAGCTTATATCCAGGGATAACCATATCCCACTGGTTTTCTCCATTCCACCAGGTCTCCGTTATGCTCACTATATCAATGCTCTCCTCTAAGACCAAGCACTCCAGTTCTCCCATCTTGGTTCGGAGGCTCCTAGCATTAGCGTACAGGCACTTGTAAGCAGTGTCTCTCTTCAAGTGTCTTTGGCACTTGTGGTTTGGCCTGTGGTAATTTTGCTCTTCTGAATTTATATCCTGTGCCCCTGCTCTCACAATGCCTACTTCTAGGCCTACCCCTTTTAAAATTTCATCATTTCTTTGGTTTTTATCCCAGGGGGGAGGTTTATTCCGAACCGGACCTTTCTCAGCTCCTGTCGGGTTTCCCCCCTCAGTCAGTTTAAAAGCTGCTCTGCTACCTTTTTAATTTTAAGTGCCAGCAGTCTGGTTCCATTCTGGTTCAAGTGGAGCCCATCCCTTTTGTACAGGCCCGGCTTGTCCCAAAATGTTCCCCAGTGCCTAACAAATCTAAACCCTTCCACCCGACACCATCGTCTCATCCACGCATTGAGACTGCAAAGCTGTGCCTGTCTGGCTGGTCCTGCACGTGGACCCGGTAGCATTTCAGAGAAAGCCACCTTGGAGGTCCTGGCTTTCAGCATCCTACCTAGCAACCTAAATTTTGCTTCCAGGACCTCACGGCTGCATTTCCCCATGTCGTTGGTGCCAACGTGCACCACGACCACTGACTCCTCCCCAGCACTGTCTACCAAACTATCTAAACGACGGGCGATATCCGCAACCTTCGCACCAGGCAGGCAAAACACCTTGCGGTCTACACGCCCATCACACACCCCACTGTCTATGTTCCTAATGATCGAATCACCCACTACAAGGATCCCTCCACCCCCTGGAGATATATCCTCAGCACAAGAGGATAGCTGCTCATCCCCCAAGGAATGGGTCCCTTCTAAGGGATCGTTTCCCTCTTCCTCAGCTGGATGCTCTCCTTCCCCGAGACCATCGTTCTCCATGATAGCAGGAGAGCTATCATCGCTGGAGTGGGACACAGCTATAACGTCCCTGAAGGCCTCCTCCACACACCTCTCTGCCTCTCTCAGCTTTTCCAGGTCTGCCACCTTGGCCTCAAGGAAATGAAGTTGTTCCTGGAGAGCCTGGAGCTCATTGCACTGAGAGCACACCCACGACTGCTGTCCAAGAGGCAGATAGTCGTACATGCTGCAGGCTGTGCAAAACACTGGAAAGCCCCCACACGCCTGCTGGCTTCTTACCTGCATAGTTTTGTTTGAGGTTTATTACGTCAATGGGTTGGAGACTGTGGTTTAGTTGAGGTCAGGGAACAGAAGGGCAGAGTGGGGGGCCCTGGCCTCCTCGCCCTGCTGCCGAACTCGCTCTGCTGCTTAACTCGCCTTGACACTTCGTCAGCTGGGGCTCCCTCTAGCTCGTGGAGCCTAATGTAGAGTTTCTATCTTTAGTCCACCCTGCACTTCTTAGCATATATTAATAGTTTTCTATACAATAGAATGCTATCCAATAATACAGCTTTATAAAATCCTACACTTATTTTCATAAGCGTCCGACAAGTGGTGATACTTGATGAGGCAATTTATATGAGAAAAACAAATTATACAGGTCCTGTAGATCTCTTTCAGGTTTTATCACTTCACTGACTTTTCTCCTAGCACTGGGTGTTTCCAGAATGTTGCTATTTTTGGGTGGGTTTCAAACACACCAGCAAATCCAGGTTGCACAATTGTAGGTGATTAGGAGGTCTTGTGAACCAACCCATTTCCCCAAAAGGTCACACTTGTTGGATTAATGAAAGTGAAATGAAAATGCAGCAGAAAGTTTTGGATAACGCATGCTTTGGTGCAGTGCTCTCCAATACCTGCTCCACTCCCCGCAAACAAATCACAATGACTGCTCATTAAATAGCCAATGTTGTCTAACCTCCCTGCAAACAAATCAGGATGAATGTTTAAGCATTTAAGGATAACATTTTTTTCTTTAAATATCACACATCTGGAGGTATTTTAATATAGATTAACCTTCCACTAGACGAATTCCACTTGTACTCATGTAACAATCTCTAGCCAAGATCCCCTAATATTTAGGTGTCTTGTGTACTGATGCCATGCATCATGCTTAAAGCTGCACATTTTGGCTTAGTCCCCAGTTTAAATCACTCTCTAAATTGTGCTACTTTTGTGCAGAGCAATCACTTAACAAAGGTTTGAGCATCTCTTGAGGTTTGCAAAGCAGGTCTGTTAATTTGTTTTCTCTTATTTGTAAGTATGTACAGTTTGATTTATGTTTGCCCCTGATTCATTATGGAAATTATGTTCATCAGTCTGTGAAGCCTGATCACCAAGCAATATTCAACATGGAAATTACAGGCCTAAATTTTCATGCATACAGATGGGTGATAATTTGCCTGTATTTGCAGGAACAATAATTGCGGTGACTACAAGCATGTACACAATTAAACATTCTGTGATGCAATTCAGCTGAAATTTTAAACCTAATAGTTATGATCTCTAGTAAACACAGGGGCTTCTATTCCTTAACCAGTAGATAACACTGAAGTTAAGGGATAGACAGTCTAATTTTGGTTTATGAAACTTTAACAAGTTGGATATTCAATAGTCTCTTGGGGCTGATTCACTCAATACTTGTTGTCTTTCTCTCCAGGCATGAGCAACTCTGGCCTGTTCTTAGCCATGCATGTGCCCATGTGAAGAAATGTAATGTGAACCAGCTGAACACATGCATTATCAGCAGTTTCCACAATCGTAGTATTGCTTTTTTCTGGCTGATGGTCACTAAAAATTTCTATTTATTTGTTTATTTATTTGGTGTATTTATAGCTACACGTTATATCTCTGAGCTGTAACTTGATATGTTGCATTTCTCCACGTGGACATATTCATATGCCTAAGAACAGGTTTGAGATGGTTCACATGCAGCACTGCATAAACTAGCTCTTAGATACTAAGATTCTGATTCAGGTTAATTTGGGTGGGGAGCTTGGGAGCCAGTAAGATTTTCTAGGAGCCACTTCCTCACTTCACCCTCACTTCACCAACCTAGGTAGCAATGACTACTGAGCACTCTGGTTTTGCACTACTGTAAAGAATAATTATTTTTTCAGAGAATCAGCGGATAAATTTCTCTTAAAGGTAAGGACTGTTATACCAATCTGTTTATTTCCATGTGAATTGAAAAAGAATTGAGGTTGTGTGACCTGGCTTTTAGGAACAACACAGGAAGCTGCCTTATACTGAGTCAGACCATTAGTCCTTCTCACTTAATATTGTCTACACAGACTGGAAACTGCTCTCCGATGTTTCAGACAGGAGTCTTTATCTGCCCTACCTGGAGATGCTATGGACTGAATCTGGGACCTTCTGCATTAAGAACATAAGAGTCCTGCTGGATCAAGCCAGTGGCCCATCTAGCACCCTATTTTCCCAGTGGCTGGCCAGATGCCCATGGAAAGCCTGAAAGCAGGACCTGAGTGCCACAGCACTCTCCCCACGTGTGATTTGCAGCAAATGGCATTCAGAGACATTCTGGCTAGTAGTCATTGATAGCCTTATCCTCAATGAATTTGTCTTACTCTCTTTTGAAGCCTTCCAAGTTGTTGGCCATTGCTACTTCTTATGGGAGTGAATTCCATAGTTAACTATTGTCATCATTGAGCTACAACTCTTCCAATTCAGAGAGTCATTTAGATGAGTTACTGGAAGAAACCAGCTATTTTTGACCAGCCTTAAAAAAGTGATCACTAATTCATTGTGGCTCTTTGATGCTATTTTCTCCTGTTATCAGTTCCTTAAAGTTTAATTTTTAAGAAATACAGGTGCATGATGCTTAAATACCTTGACAGAATAATGTATTTGTAATTCTGGTGCACTGAAAATAGATTTAAACTGAACTTTTTTTATTCCTGTCTATGACACTGCTCATTAGCTTGAAAAGCAGCTCCCAAAATATTGTATTCCAGTACAATAATAATATAATTATTCTGCAAGAATGTATTCTAAGCCATATGTTGCTGCTTTTATTAATTCTATGAATTAAGCTGTTGCAAAATATCACTAATATAAAAATCAGTATTTTTTCTCCCGCTCTAATTGTGAGCATACATGAAATTGATGAGATGCTATAGTTATTTTGGTGCTCCTTTGTATAATATGTTTTGCTCAAATAGTATCAAATAGGGACAAAGCAGATGGAGCAGGAGGAGGAATGCTACTGATGTGTGCATTCAGTCTAGGGCAGAATTTTCTCAGATTTTATACTGTGAGCCCTTCTGTACTGAAAAACAAAATGGCTTGAGTCTCTCCAAGAGAGTAGCTTAAAGAATGCATGGCTCACCTTAGTGGTGCTAATTTTGCATGCTTTTCCCCTCTTGGAGTAATCGAAAGAAAAAGGATGTGGAGGGAGAATTACTGTGAAAGCCTTCACTTTGCTGGAAACCCTGCAAAGAAATAATTAAAATTGTTCTCATCCCTTTCCTTCCTTCCTTCCTTCCTTCCTTCCTTCCTTCCTTCCTTCCTTCCTTCCTTCCTTCTCTTTGTTGCCTACCACCTTCTGCTCCTCATTCATCCACTGTCTTTCTCCATAGCCTGTGTGTTGGGAGACAGGATTTACAATATCACAAAAAGGATGCATAATGACTTCAGCCTGACATGGAGCCTTTCATCCTGGCTGCTGACATGGTGGCAGCTGCACAGAAAGTGTATGTGTGAGACATCGGATAGGAGAGAGGAATGCAGGCAAGGATGTGTGTATTAATATAATGTATTTACACTCCAACTTCCCCTGGTGGTGATAAATACCATGGCTCGGTGGTGATGGGGAGGCTGCACTTGGCCAAGCTTGGTTTTCTTTGGAAAGAGAGATCACTGGAGACATAAGACATTTTTGTAATATTTTGGTTTATTTATAAATATACAAGGAAAGCATAGATGGAGCCAATAAACACAGCTAGAGAGGCTGCCCAGCACCCCCTAATGTGCCTTCCTGGAGCTGAATTCGTGGAATTCAAACTGTCTGTCAATCTGGCTCAAAACAACATTGTCTTTGTTCCTTTTTACACACAGGGGCCTTGGATTGTATCCAATTAAGTCAGTCTAATGAGCCTAAGTTAGTCATGTCCACTGATTTCAGTGGGTCTACTCTAAGTGTGACTAGCATTGGATACAAACCCTGGGTTACAACACCTAGGAAAGTATGCTACCCCCAGGTCTGATGAGTTCGTTTCATTCAGAAAACTCTGGCTAGTTCCTGGCTCTTGAGAGAAGATCCATCCGTTGTTCTGGGCCATTAGCGAAGCAATTTGCTGACAAAAGATATGGCCAGGCCAGCATCCGGTGCACTTTCGGGCAGCATTCATAACTCTTTCATATATATTTGATTTACCACAACATTTTAACAATACATTAAATTTGAACGCTTACATGCAAAAAATGCAGATAATCAGGCTGATGATGCTTTCAGGAGTTTCTACTATATGCACTACAAGACTCTCAAACACCACTGACAGCAATAGCTGTAGTAATCAGCCAATTAAACAGCTTTTACTGTTTCAGTGATCAGTGATGGCTAATAAATTTATCAATCAGTAAAATACCTCATGGATCAATTTTGATATTTGTTGGAGGGCAACAAAGATGATCAGGAAACAAAGCCTTATGAGGAGAGACTGAAAGAACTGGGCATGTTTAGCCTGGAGAAGAGAAGACTGAGGGGAGATATGATAGCACTCTTCAAGTACATGAAAGGTTGTCACACAGAGGAGGGCCGGGATCTCTTCTCGATCGTCCCAGAGTGCAGGACACGGAATAAGGGGCTCAAGTTGCAGGAAGCCAGATTTTGACTGGACATCAGGAAAAACTTCCTAACTGTTAGAGCCATACGACAATGGAACCAATGACCTAGAGAGGTAGTGGGCTCTCCAACACTGGAGGCATTCAAGAGGCAGCTGGACAGCCATCTGTTGGGAATGCTTTGATTTGGATTCCTGCATTGAGCAGGGGGTTGGACTTGATGGCCTTATAGGAGGCCCCTTCCAACTCTACTATTCTATGATTCTATGATATTAGCATTAGATATAAGTATTTGAGTTTCACTAAGTTATTGTTGATGGGAGTGTAAGAGGTGGGGGAGTAGTAGACTTCTCTCTTTGGTTGGAGAAAATACATTTCAAATGAATTAATACTTGCAGGCAGTCTAGAGGATATTAATGATTTACAAAGATTTCAGAAAACAGGTTGTCTGAAAAATATGCATTCATTAAATCCAGTGCTTAGAGTACCAGCAACTGAGGTGTAGTGAAGAATAAAATATGCAGTTTTGGTTTAAGTTTCCATAAAGCATGTGTATACTAATTTGTGCAGGATAACTGAAAGTCATAAGAGTATCTCTGGAAAATAATGCACAAGAAGAGAAGGTAGAGCAAGGCTGAGTTACTAGATGATGAAAATACTTAACTGGGTTAAATAGACCACTTGAATCAATCCTGCTATGGGTCTTCTGTTCTGAGGTAATCCAAACCTTTTTTAATTGGTAAGGTGCATTCCACAGTGACATGAGACATGGGACAAATTAATACCATGGACAGGGTCTCTTGCTGGAAAAAAATGACAATACTTATCTATAACTGCAGCTGTTCTAGAGCGATCCTATCCTGTTGCACAACAGTTCATCCTTTCTCAGAAATTCCTAACACAAGCATTTCCTCAATAGACCTGTCTTGTATGTGAAAGGTGTGAGAAGGGGATTTCCTACAGCACTATATGGTACAAAAATGTGTTGATTCACAATAGACCATCTCCCATTAATGTAACTGGAAAGGGCCAATCAGAAAGAACTCTGAATACAAGCAAACAACTTCCATTCCATGTAGCTTATAGTTCTGCCACAAGAAATGGTAATAGTCAGTAGTTAATTTGTGTTCAAAAATGAATGGACATGGCAGGCATTAAACTAGAGAGTAGGACACCTAAATTAAAAACTGGGAAGGGTGGGGATAAGTGAAAAGAAGATGGTGTCCTATTAATGCCCATTGTGGTTATAGCTTCTTGGATTGGTATTTGGATAATATTGGATAAAGGGAAGTAGGATGGATGCTCTGACCCATTAGATTGTTCTGTAAGTAGTTTGTGTGATATTTATGTAACATGGAAAGGGGCCACAGTGCCATAGCAGCACATATGTTGTGCATGCAGAAGGTCTCAGGTCCAGCCCCTGGCATCTCCTGTTAAAAGGATCAAGTAGCTGGTAATGGAAAAGACCTCTGTCTGAGACACACTAGATTGCCATTGCCAGGCAGAGTAGACGGTACTGGGCTAGATGGACCAATGGCCTGATGCAGTATTAAATGGTTTTATTTGTTGTAGGTTGTCCTGTATTTGAGCATGAATAAAGTAGAAAAGTTTAAGCATGCTAGAAAAAATATATAATGTGATGTATTCATTAGATATAATTTATTCCCATAGATCTCATTTCCCTTTCAAAACATGCTTAAACTCAGCCATTGTCCCGACTGGAAATTTGAATTTAAAAGCCCACTTATTTTCCTTTGCAAGGCTCCATTTTGTATTTGACCTCACTAAACTAATGAGTGTCCAAAAATTGCTTCATTCATTTAGTGTGCATTCCTCATTGAAGTGGTTAGTGCGTCAATGTCACTCATCAGCTCTCTCTTTGATTCATTCAATATTCATTAAAAAGAATCAAAGCAGAATTTGACATTCAATGTATTATTCATTTGGGGGGAGGTCACTTTAGAGGCTTGTAGTTTGACTTCAAATGTTCAGTGCATTTTTCTTCTTCTCTGGACTGCATACTGGGAATATGAGACACACCCCAAAAACCCTAGGGGTTTCAGTAATGAAGATTCAGAATTCATGAGTTGAATCCATACTTCCCATGAACAGAGTTCCACTCAGGGAATTCTCCCACTAGAGATTTTTGCAGATTCCCCATACAGTGTTTACCCTGAAAATCTGCTCCAAACGGTTGAGGGCCTTTTTCAGCAGTGTAGGATGTCACACTGGGGGAAGCAGGAATTAGCAAAAATTGCATCTCACTCCTTCACACCAGCTGCATTAGACTCCTTCAGATAATAATAGCTCCAATGGATCAAGGTAAAGGCTTGTCTAGTTCAGAATCCTTTGTCACAACAGCCGTCCAGATACCCATAGGATGCCTTCCATGAAGGAGTTCTTCCATTTGCAAAAAAGGCAAGGTTGGGTCTAACCTCATGTGTTTGAAGCTAGAATTCAAGTATCTGATTTCAGTGAGAAAGCATCACACACTCACACCCCAAATCTTCGCCCACATTTGCAACTCCACTTAAATTACACACACAAGTATCAGAGAAGGCTTTTGAATGTTAAAAGCCACAGCATACCAGAAACTAAATTGCTTTAAAATCTTCACTGTCACACAGATAATTTTAACACAGCAGCTAATATTTTAAAATAGCTACAGCTGGCAAGTATGAACGGGGATGTTTTAAATTTCCCCAGCTAACTGACAACACTCAAAAATATGTTCAGTCATCAAAAACGTCTTCCCCGCTTCCATTGCATTTTCTGCCTGCCATCCAGCAGAGCTGTTTAGATTGGCTAGAGGCTTATAGAGGCTTGCCCTGGGGAGGCGGTAGAGCCATCTAAAGCTTGCTGTAACATGTATGCTAAGCATTTTGAGGAAAAATTGCTTCCATCCACTGGGATTTAGACTCCATTGCTTATGCTCATGATCTGAGTGAGATATCTGGAGCACTTTCTTGTCCAATGTTGTTAGATGAGTTTCAGTTGCTGCAGCCTGAGGATGTGGACAAGGTACTTGGCTGGGTTTGTGCAACCTCTTGTGTCTTGGACCCTTGCCCTTTATGGGTGATACAATCTGGTAGGGAGGTGACAGCTGGATGGGCAAGGTAGATAATTAACACTTCTCTCCAAGAAGGAATGGTCCCAGGCTGCCTGAAGGAGACAGTATGAGACCTGAAGAAGCATTCCCTAGACTAAGAAAATGGGATTGCCTTCAAGTTCATCCCGACTTATGGCGACCCTATGAATGAATAGGGTTTCCCTAGACCCAGAAGATCCTAATAATTTGAGACCAATGGCAAATGCCCTCTTTCTGGGCAAGGTTCTTGAGAAGGTGGTTGCCAACCAGACCCAGGAACTCTTAGAGGAGGCAGATTTTCTAGATCTATTTCAGTCAGGATTCAGGCCTGAATTTGGTACAGAAACTGCCTTTATCGCTCTGTATGATGACCTGTGTTGGGAGAGAGACAGGGGAGTGTGACTCTGTTGATCTTCCTTGTGCTGTCAGTGGCCTTTGATACCATTGACCATGGTATCCTTCTGGGGCAATTGTCTGAGTTGCATGTTGGGGGCACCCACATTGTGGTGATTCCGTTTTTACTTGGATGGTCAGCTCCAGAAGGTAGTTCTTGGGGAGCATTGTTCGGCTCTATAGGTTCTCCAGTATGGTTCTGTCCACCATGTTATTTAACATCTACTTGAAACCACTGAGTGGGGTCATACAGAGTTTTGAGGTGCATTGTCATCAGTATGCTGATGGACACACATCTTTTTTCTCCTTTTCATGTTTTGCAGGTGAGGCAGTGGATGTGCTGAATCAGTGTCTGGTTGTGATGATGGACTGGCTGAGGGCCAGTAAACTGAAGCTTTATCCAGGCAAAACTGAGATACCGTTGGTGGGTGATTCCTCTAACTGGCTGAGTGGTGTGCAACCTGCTCTACATGAGGTCACACTTCCTCTAAAAGAGCAGGTTCATAGTTTGGGGGTTATCCTGGATCCATTGCTGTCGCTTGAGGCACAGGTGGAAAGCTAGGGAACATTCAAGGGAATTACTTCTCGATGAAATAATTTCCCTAGAAAATATGTATAAGAGGAACAACAGTATGAGGGTATATCGCATTTTGACAAAGAAAAAGGCAGAATATGGTACTGACCTCTCTGCAATATGTTAATCAGACTTTTTATGAATTTGATAATAAAAACTCAAGACTCTTGGAAAATAGGCTTTAAAAAAAAGAAACAAAGGAATGTTCTCTCCTCCTTTCTACCCTGCCCCAGTGGGCAGTCTTGCCACCGCATAGTGCTCTTGCTGCAGCTTCCAGACCAACCTCAAGGGTAGCCCCACATAGAGCATATTACGGTAATCCAGCCTGGAGGTTACTAGTGTATGGACAACAGTGGTCAGGCAAATGTGGAAGCAAAGCACAGATAGTGATGCCTACTTAGTAATACAGGGGTATGATGATAATATGAAACTTGAAATTGAATCCTTCATTGGCTAAAAACATTGGTCATCACGATATAGGTTTAACAATGCATACTGACAAAGATATACATAGTCTGGTGATGCTTTCAATAATTTCAAAAACATCTAATTTGTGCCAAGAATTATCCCTAATATGTCACACCAAGCCAAAAAATGTTCAAATGCATTTTATAATGAAGTTGGTAACTTGGTGTTCGACAAATTATCATGGCTCCACTTCTTTTCTTACATGTTCATTACAAAATCAAAATTAAAAGGAGAAATTAAGTCAAGGTCAGAAGGCATTGCGCATACAAATACCTTGTAGTTTGATTTAAACAAAAATCCCTATGAAGATCAATTGCTTGTGTACTGTGGCAACTCTTGGTAACCTTGAGCAAATAATTAAACATCTTGGCCTATTTTCTCATCAGGAAAATGGGAGTTTAGAGAGCATTAATTAGGCAATGCTTACAAAATGCTCTGGAGGACTCTAAAACACATGATTAAGGACCTTCTTCTGAATGACTCAAAAGAGTCTGCATAGAATCCTAGCAAGTAACCTGCTGTACAAAAACAATTGTATTTTTCCAGAAGCATAAATTCCAGGGAACGTGCAATTTGCTACATTTTCATCACTAATAAATACCTTTGTGCTGTTTTGCATTCATTAAGCAGTAATCAATTCTTAGGGACTAAGTTTCGGACGTATCCTGTGTGATAAATCAACAGCAAGGTTCATTAGCCTTTATAATTTCCCTGCGATGCATAAGTCATAAAAGTTATTAGTGCTTATCACACATGATGATTGCATAATTTTATTAAAATTTATTTGGGAGCAGAGTAACTTGAACAACCAATTAGTTAAGTTCAAGAGGTGCCAGAGTTAAATTATTCTGAGTTTGCTTCTAATAATGAAAGGTGTCCTGTCTGTTTCTCCTGGAAACTAGTATGCTGCCACTGTATTCAGTTTTCTCTGTAATGGATTGAGTACATGCACTACTTTCTTCTTCTTCACAAAAACCCTGTTTTCCTCTGTAAATAAATAGTACAGCCATAACATGAAGATCAATTTTCTCTCTTCTCCTAACTGGCAAACATTCTCTCATAAAGCAGTATGTTTTGTAAACTTCTTAGAGCTTTTTACAATAAAGTACTATATAAATTTTGTTAAATAAATAGATGCTATGCGGTGCGGTGCCTTGCTTTGCCTTCCCTCAGTGGTTTCAGTTTTCTTTTGAAGAGCTAAACAATCAAGAAAAGTATTGCTGGCAAAGTAATGGAGGCATTGTGGCTCCAATCCAACTAACACCTTGTTTGTCCACTGCTTCATAAACCTTGGGCTCCTGCTGGAAGGAAGGGTGGGGTGTAAATAAAATAATAAATAAATAAATTAAATAAGTAGTGAATGAATGTCCAAGTATGGCCTTGGTTATGACTACCTTGAGTTAGTTGGATTAGATAAACCATGGATTATGGAGCCATAAATGAGTACTGTGCATATGTGCTTATTTCTTGCCATTTTCCTCTTATCGCATGCCAGCTTTGGTGTGGAAATCCAAGCTTGCACTACACTCCCCATTATATCAGAACTTGGGGAACTCTGGCTTAATATTGGTTAGCAAACAAATGATCGGTCCTGGCTGTTTATCCTGGTTTGTTAACCAATATTGAGCCAGAGTTCCCCCATTCAGAGATAATGGGGGGACTCTGGCTTAATGCAAAGTAGCATACCCATGCCAAAGTCAGCACATGAGGAGGATCACACAGCTGTGGTGCTTATCCACAGCTTTATTAAACTATGATTGATTATCCAATGATAGTCATAGTCATACATTCAGTAGACCTACTGAAAGAATAATATATGTCCATAGATTTCAGTAAATCTGGTCTGAGTATGACTTAGTTGGATATCACCCCATGGTTGTAAAGTCATGGACAAATGTATGGACAGTCTAAGTCTCATTGAAAGCAATGGATTTGTTTTAAAGTTGCAGTTAACTAGTTTCATTGGTTCCAGTGTCGCTTAAGTATAACTCATTTTAGCTTGCATTAAAAGCCTGAATGTATTTGGGTTAAGTGGAATAGTGAACCTCCATTAGTTGTATAGGAATCACACAAATCATGGTACATTAAAGAGCAGGCCAAAATGATCATTTTATTTCCTCTGGCAAAACAGGTTATCTTTCTTTTCTTTCAGTGGTCTCACTGTCCCGCTTGAACTATATGCATATGTACAGTCAAAATAGCCTTGATTATTATGCAGTGTTTAAAAAATACAATATAGTGAACCAAAACATATAGGCTCATATGCCATTGGAGTAACATATCAGGATCCTGCTCCAAACAACAAATTTCTTGCCAGTTAACATCTCTTAAGCATGGCCATTAAAGCCATTTTGACAGATGAGGTTTTTAAAGAGTACAGGCATACCCTGCTTAATGTCGCTTCACTTAACGTCGCCTCACTATAACGTACATGCTCCATATGCCTGTATTTCTCCAGAAACGCAGTGCAGCAGCAGAGGCTTTAGCGCGTGGGGGTGGAAATAGATGCGATCGCGCCACCGCAAATCAGCTGGGAGGTGCGATCGCAATCAGCTGAGAGGCACGGCAGCAGCAGCAGAGGCTTTAGTGCGGGGCTTTGAGGCTCCGCATGAAGGAGAGGTAAAAAAAAGTTTTAAAAGGTGCTTCACTTTAAGGACATTTTCGGTTTACGTACTCGCTCTGGTCTCATTGAGTACGTTAATGCGAGGTATTACTGTATTACAATCATCACAAGTTCTTAACCTGGAAAACTAGTGTGGCAGAGAGCTCACTCAACCCAATTAATCACCCAAGAGTCTTTTAAAAACTCATGTTATTGATTTCCTTTTTTCAGGTTTGTCTGTTTCTTTAAAAAAAATACAATAAAGGCTTGCTTGGTACTGAAAGGTGATTTAGTTGGTAACAGTAAGCAAGCATATACCACTTGTTTTTTTGGTTCACTATATTGTATCTTTTACTCCAATGGCGTATGAGCCTATATGTGTGTTCCAACTGGGGCCAGTTCCCATCATAATAAGATGGGTAAGCTTAGTTTTTGGTGTACAATCACTGGTGCTTAATTGTAGTTGGTTTACAAAAGAGAGACATCATTGCAATGCATTTTGGCTGTAAGTGGTCCAAAATGAAATGGCCAGGACCTCAATTATAATTGAAATATATTTCCTATCAAGAAAATGATAGAAAATCAAGAATTATTGTTGTTATTTTTTAATTGCAGTATTTACCCTGAGCAGAACAAACCAGTTATATAAGCATGTACATTATTTTTCTTTAGCGAGACTCCCAAGATCCAGAAAGGATCAATACAATGGGACCCTTTTTGTTTAAAGAAGTGAGAAAACACTTACCATAGACCAGAGAACTATAATTTACAACAAAACTGTCAGTTGCCAAGGCCTACCTTTTGTCAGTTGCCAAGGCCTACCTTGTGACAATGACCAGCCCTTTTTAATTTAAAATTTGTTTTTACACTTCCCCCCCTTGGTTCTTTAAAATACGCACCAAGTGAAGCATCTGTCACCTTCTTTATCACCCTAGAAAGTCTCTGGGCTCCAAGGCACTGTATATTGAGAATCAGAGGCTGAGTCCTGCTGCTGCTGCTGCTGCTGCTGCCTGACCAGATAAACTTATGGAGGGGCAGACTCCAGGCAGTGGTGGGGATGAGACATATCAAGTGAATGGGCTGCAGCTACCACTGCTTTCTTTGTTTCCCTAGGAGATGGCGAGCAGGTTGATTTGTGGCTGTGCATGCAGAGAGCAACTTGCCCAGTGTCCCCTAAAACCTGGCCCTGGATCCTAAGTTAACTTCAGGAAAATAGTCGAAGGAAAAATTTCCATCCCCTCCTCTGCAAGTCCCTCTGGAGGCTTGGGGAGCCTCTCCTGGACAAAGTGACATGTGGTGTGGAGGTCTGCTCTCTTTGCTGCACCCCACATTGCTCAGGGGAGAAGTGGGAGGAAGTGGATAGACATAAAACTCAAGCACACCATACTGCTCAATCTGTACTGTAACAGTTCCACACATTTCCCCCTCCCCCAGCCTCAAATTATTATAAATCAGATGGATACCTGAACAGTGGATTGCAGTGGAATTTGAGTTACTGCGCACATGCGTGTACACACATGCATTTGGACCAAAGATTAATATCACACCAAATAATGAGAGAACTATATTTCCATCCTCATTTTCTGCTTCACTAGATAGTTTTTTCTGTTCCAGTCTCATGCAAATAATAAGTAATAGAATCCTTGTAAAGGTTGTATGTTTGTTGTTATGTAGGTGGATGAGAGGCAAGCACACTTCCTGTATTTTGAAGGACTGCACATTTTACCCTGGTATAGTTTTCGGGGTCCTCTCCAGGTCTCTGCGTGAGTCACCTTAATCCAACACTCTCAGCTTTCATTTTAAAAAAAATAAGTTTCTAGGTGGTCTGGTTCAAGAGATATACACCAAATCATCAGCCACCATCCCCTCAATTTCTGATAAATAAGCTCATAGCTGGCTGCTCTAACCCTGCCCTTTCAGGTTTGTAGCCAATAAGTGAAGTCAGGGTTGTGATTGACAAAGCAGCAACTAGACCCCATTGCAAGGCCAGAAAATGGTTGTTTTTTCCTGCTTATCTGAAAATCTCATATATTGAGTAAGAACATAAGAAGAGCCTGCTGGATCAGGCCAGTGGCCCATCTATTCCAGCATCCTGTTCTCACAGTGGCCAACCAGGTGCCTGGGGGAAGCCCGCAAGCAGGACCCGAGTGCAAGAACACTCTCCCCTCCTGAGGCTTCCGGCAACTGGTTTTCAGAAGCATGCTGCCTCTGACTAGGGTGGCACAGCACAGCCATCACGGCTAGTAGCCATTGATAGCCCTGTCCTCCATGAATTTGTCTAATCTTCTTTTAAAGCCATCCAAGCTGGTGGCCATTACTGCATCTTGTGGGAGCAAATTCCATAGTTTAACTATGCGCTGAGTAAAGAAGTACTTCCTTTTGTCTGTGCTGAATCTTCCAACATTCAGCTTCTTTGAATGTCCAGGAGTTCTAGTATTATGAGAGAGGGAGAAGAACTTTTCTCTATCCACTTTCTCAATGCCATGCATAATTTTATACACTTCTATCATGTCTCCTCTGACCCGCCTTTTCTCTAAACTAAAAAGCCCCAAATGCTGCAACCTTTCCTCGTAAGGGAGTCGCTCCATCCCCTTGATCATTCTGGTTGCCCTCTTCTGAACCTTTTCCAACTCTATAATATCCTTTTTGAGATGAGGCGACCAGAACTGTACACAGTATTCCAAATGCGGCCGCACCATAGATTTATACAACGGCATTATGATATCGGCTGTTTTAGTTTCAATACCTTTCCTAATTATCGCTAGCATGGAATTTGCCTTTTTCACAGCTGCCGCACACTGGGTCGACATTTTCATCGTGCTGTCCACTACAACCCCGAGGTCTCTCTCCTGGTCGGTCACCACCAGTTCAGACCCCATGAGCATATATGTGAAATTAAGATTTTTTGCTCCAATATGCATAATTTTACACTTGTTTATATTGAATTGCATTTGCCATTTTTCCGCCCATTCACTCAGTTAGGAGAGGTCTTTTTGGAGCTCTTTGCAATCCTTCTTTGTTTTAACAACCCTGAACAATTTAGTGTCATTAGCAAACTTGGCCACTTCACTGCTCACTCCTAATTCTAGGTCATTAATGAAGAAGTTGAAAAGTACAGGTCCCAATACCGATCCTTGAGGGACTCCACTTTCTACAGCCCTCCATTGGGAGAACTGTCCGTTTATTCCTACTCTCTGCTTTCTGCTTCTTAACCAATTCCTTATCCACAAGAGGACCTCTCCTCTTATTCCATGACTGCTAAGCTTCCTCAGAAGCCTTTGGTGAGGTACCTTGTCAAACGCTTTTTGAAAGTCTAAGTACACTATGTCCACTGGATCACCTCTATCTATATGCTTGTTGACACTCTCAAAGAATTCTAATAGGTTACTGAGACAGGACTTTCCCTTGCAGAAGCTATGCTGGCTCTGCTTCAGCAAAGCTTGTTCTTCTATGTGCTTAGTTAATCTAGCTTTAATAATACTTTCTACCAGTTTTCCAGGGACAGAAGTTAAGCTAACTGGCCTGTAATTTCCGGGATCCCCTCTGGATCCCTTTTTGAAGATTGGCGTTACATTTGCCACTTTCCAGTCCTCAGGCACGGAGGAGGACCCGAGGGACAAGTTACATATTTTAGTTAGCAGACCAGCAATTTCACATTTGAGTTCTTTGAGAACTCTCGGGTGGATGCCATCCGGGCCCAGTGATTTGTCAGTTTTTATATTGTTCATTAAGCCTAGAACTTCCTCTCTCATTACCACTATTTGTCTCAGTTCCTCAGAATCTCTTCCTGCAAATGTTAGTTCAGGTTCAAGGATCTGCCCTATATCTTCCACTGTGAAGACAGATGCAAAGAATTCATTTAGCTTCTCTGCAATCTCCTTATCGTTCTTTAGTACTCCTTTGACTCCCTTATCATCCAAGGGTCCAATCGCCTCCCTAGATGGTCTCCTGCTTTGAATGTATTTATAGAATTTTTTGTTGTTGGTTTTTATGTTCTTAGCAATGTGCTCCTCAAATTCTTTTTTAGCATCCCTTATTGTCTTCTTGCATTTCTTTTGCCAGAGTTTGTGTTCTTTTTTATTTTCTTCATTCGGACAAGACTTCCATTTTCTGAAGGAAGACTTTTTGCCTCTAAGAGCTTCCTTGACTTTGCTCATTAACCATGCTGGCATCTTCTTGGCCCTGGCGGTACCTTTTCTGATCTGCGGTATGCACTCCAGTTGAGCTTCTAATATAGTGTTTTTAAACAACTTCCAAGCATTTTCGAGTGATGTGACCCTCTGGACTTTGTTTTTCAGCTTTCTTTTTACCAATCCCCTCATTTTTGTGAAGTTTCCTCTATTGAAGTCAAATGTGACCGTGTTGGATTTTCTTGGCAATTGGCCAGTTACATGTATGTTTAATTTAATAGCACTGTGGTCACTGCTCCCTATTGGTTCAACAACACTTACATCTCGCACCAGGTCCCGGTCCCCACTGAGGATTAAGTCCAGGGTTGCCGTCCCTCTGGTCGGTTCCATGACCAACTGGTCTAGGGAATAGTCATTTAGAATATCTAGAAACTTTGCTTCTTTGTCGTGACTGGAACACATATGCGGCCAGTCTATGTCCGGGTAGTTGAAGTCACCCATTACTACCACATTTCCTAGTTTGGATGCTTCCTCAATTTCATATCTCATCTCAAGGTCTCCCTGAGCATTTTGATCAGGGGGACGATAGATCGTTCCCAGTATTAAGTCCCTCCTGGGGCATGGTATCACCACCCACAACGATTCTGTGGAGGAGTCTGCCTCTTTGGGGGTTTCGAGCTTGCTGGATTCAATGCCTTCTTTCACGTATAGAGCGACTCCGCCACCAATATGTCCTTCCCTGTCCTTCCGATATAGTTTATATCCAGGGATAACCGTATAAGAATATAGCTTTCACTCTTTTTCTCTTTTGTGTGGAGGAGTCAAACAAGTTTAAGTTTTCCTGGGCTGTTGAAGAGGGCAGTGTTTTGAAAACCTTCCCAGTATGAAGCTTTAATCCAATGCTCGCTTTTCTGGGAGTAAAGCTGCAATGCTAACCCTACATACCTGGAGTAGACCCCATTGAATTCAGTAGGACTTACTTTTGAGTAGACATGTTAGGATTGTGTTGTAAATTAATGGGACTTTTGAGTGAACATAACAAAAATTGTGTTTGTGTTGTAAATCTTTCTCTCCCTCTCCAATCCTATTTTTATACCAATTAGGCAGGGCTTAGTTAGGTATCACTGCTTTAATTATATAGGTAACTAATACTGATTTCATTTTTTTAAAAAAATGTTCTGCAGTGACCAACTGGTTTTGACAATAAGCTATTATATGAGGTGTATGTATTTTTACAAATCTAGTGTATGTATATATATGGAGTTTTTCCAACAACCCTGTCTTAAGTATGATGTGCATACATTAGTGAATTGAAAAGAACAATTTTAAAATATACTTTTCTAAACGGGAAGGGCTGTAGCTCAGTGGGAAGGCATATGCTTTACATGCAAAAGTCCAAAATTCAATTTCTGGAAAAGAATCCTGGGATCCTGGAGAGCCAATACTAGTCCATGTCATCAGTACTGAGCTAGATGGTATTCACTAATAGGCAAAAAAACCTTGTGGTTTAAGAACGTACCTATAACCCACAGATATTTCTATCTAACATTAAATAGCAAGGAAATTGGGCAGCTATAGTGAATGCACTAGGGGAGCAGGAGACCTGACCTCCTCTCTGAGATATTGTACTGCCCTACAAATTGGTCAAAATACAAACACAATTTGGGTTGGTCTTTCACAGTCCAATCCACTTCCTGTGTAGCTTGGAAGAATTTGGTAACATGTGCCTCTGAGCATGTGGTGAGTGGTGGCAACACCTGCCATCTCCAAAGATAGAGAATTATATTTTTGTATGTTTGTTGGTGTTCTTCTTACTTTGCTTCTTTCCTGTGTTACTAATGTTTCTACAGAGAATCTAAACTAGCAAATTTTATTTCCCTCATTATTCATCCTAGAAATCTGTGTCAAATTTATTTTTGTTAATTTCAAAGCCTTTTTATTGGTCAATGTCATATGATGGTAAAGACAGCCTTTTGTGTATCAAATTGGAGGTTATGTTCTGTTTCTATTTTGGGTGCATTAACAGTTGAATCTGAAACTGCAGTTTGATGTAAAATCAGACTGACTACAATTTGTTGCTACTTCAGTAATGACTCTAGCTGTTGGAAAAAAGAGGATACATGTATTCAGCCTGCTATGTTTAAACCACTTTATTTAAGGCAAGGTGGGCATGGTCACTTAAAACATAGAGCACACCTAGCATTTTGCTAGAATATATTTCACCTCCCACTTTTTTTTTATCTTGTGCAAATTGTGACACTCCTGAGGTCCACTGGAAACTATTCTGCAGAAGTCAGTGCCATTATTCCACAATTATGTTTGGTGTTTTTTTAGTGTAAATTTTGCAAAGTGTTGCTGTACTTTGCATATTCACAGAAATAGAAACAAAAGAAAATGATTTCCTATTGGAAACTTCATTAAAAATTGCAAAGTACATCACACATATTTTAAGTGACCATCTGAACTATATCAACGGTCTTAATAATGTTGCTTCCTCCCTGCTAAAACAAGATCAGCACAGCACGAGTCTTCTTTCTATTCTTTGGGCTAATTGCAGGTGTTGCCACCACTCCCTATATGCTCAGAGGCACATGTTACCAAATTCTTCCAAGCTACACAGGAAGTGGATTGGACTGTGAAAGTCCAACCCAAATTGTGTTTCCATTTTGACAAATTTGTAGGGCAGTACAATATCTCAGAGAGGAGGTCAGGCCTCCTACTCTCCTGGTGCATTCACTGTAGCTGCCCAATTTCCCTGCTTTTTAATGTTTGATAGAAATATCTGTGGGCTATAGGTACGTTCTTAAACTGCAAGGTTTTTTTTTGCCTATTAGTGAATTTCCCTGCTTTTTAATCCAGGAGGTAAGAAATGGAATCCTGTGCAAGTTTGCTGAGAATGGATTGATCATTTGCATGCTTATTGAGTTCAGTGGGATTTACTCCCCTGCAATCATGCGTAGGATAGGTGAAACTGACCACAGGGGATGAGGGGAGGAAACACAGAGGGGAGGACTGGGATGGGAGCATGGAGTCAGAGTCCAACTATATCTGGAGGCCCACAGTCAATGTGGTGCCCTCTGTTAATCAGGAGACCTAGTTAGGGCTCATGTGCATACTTCATGCCAGATCTTGGTCCATGCATTTACCCTCATTGGATCCTTCAATCCTGGTTCACTTTGCTCAGCAGTTATAGTCTCAGTTACAATCTGGGTTTGTGGTATTTCATTGGTCATGCTTTACTCCCATTGGGTTGCTGCTGAGCAAAATGAACTGGGATTGAAGGATTCAATGAGGGTAAATGCATGGGCCAATGTTTGGCATGATGTATGTGCATGAGCCCTGATTGGCTCTTGTTTAATGCCATCTAGATATTGTCGGACTATAGTTCCCATAATCCTTGATCTTGGACCACTCTGGCAAGGTCTGATGGGAGTTGGAGTAAAACAACATATAGAGGCATCATGTTACCTAACCCTTGGGGGAAAACGGGGGGGGGTGCACAGATCATTTAAACACCTGCTTCTGTTTTCATTAGCAGTTGCCATTTCTCCACTTAACAAGGTCATTCAGACTTTAATCTTTGTAGAGATTACAGTATTGAAAGTTGGTGGCATTTGGGCATTTTGCGTAGGAAGAATTCCTAAGCAATAGCCCTGTCATATAAGCTTTACTTGCGTCAAACCATTCTTTTGCTTGCAGGAGCAGAGGCCTTATATGTTGTGCTGAATTTTTTTTCCGTCTTCCCTTTCTAGTTCAGAGGGATTCTTTTTCTAATTAAAATATGTAACAATATTTTATTAGAAGGCACTCTGAATTCATAAATGAATAAAAATTCCCCAAAGCATTTGGAAAAACAACAACTAATATGTAAAGGGTATAGATGACTTTGCAGCTGTTGCTATCTAAGATTGCTGCTTCTACTTGCATCTATATAGTTTATCATCTAAATTCTTATATATCCATTAACGCAAAGGGACAAGCATTAACTGTTTGAACACATCTTGGGAATATTTTTTTTAAAACTGCAAGATTGCAAACTGAGCTTAGGTTCTTAGAAAAATATGCAGCTAAATCCTACATAATTACTTGAAAGTAAATCCAGTAGGTTTTCTTTCCAGGTTGGGGGTGGTATTTATTTATTTATTTGAATTGTTTGCTTTTTTTCCCAAGAAGCCTCAAAGAGACCTACTAATACATAAACATAAAATATAAAACACAGAAATGCTAAAAATGTTCACCCACCACCAGCAATAATAAGGAAAATATCCTACCCCACCCATTAAAAGATGAACACCAGAACAAGCCATAAATCCCAAAGCCTAGGAAAACCAGAATGTCTTTAGCTTAGCACCTAAAAGATGACAATGTTAGAGCCAGACATGCTTCTTTGGGGAGGACATTCCATATTAGGATTAGGCTGCACACCTTGGATATCCCATGATCTCTGCTTACTTTTTGAAGATTTATTTATTATTAAGTCCATATTGTTTGGCGCCAGAGAATGCTTCCAGCCCTATGGAAAAGTGCAGTTCAATAGATGAGGATGGGGTAATGTGGGATTTTTCATACAAGCTATATAGAGTGTTTATAATGTTCACGCTCTATACATATGATGATTTGATTTGATACACATGCATAGATGGCATACTTTCATAAGAGGTTACTTGTCAAAGCTAGCCTCTCTGACACAAATCCATTACGGTCAATAGTGTTCTAACTTCCAGAACAAATATTCTCTTAGAGCAGGGGTGGGGAACCTGTAGTCCTCCAGATGTTGTTGGATTAAACCTCCCATTTTAGAGGAAACATCACCAACAGTTGAACCTCCATGTCTTGTCAGTGGAGGTTCTGAACCCAAGAAGAAGGTTTTTCCTGTTTATGAGAATTAACTTAGGCCCTGCTCACTAGATGTGAACTATAAAAGGTGTAGGTTCTTCTGAGAACCAACTCTGCGTCATTCTGTCGGTTTCTCAGAATTACCTTATTACTTGCAGCATTCATGCACGAGAGGGAGCTATTCTTCTAGTGATGGAACTGGAATTTTGTTTTACAAAATACAGCACGCACACAATCTCCCCCACTCTCTTTAATCTTTTTCTTATTATTATTATTATTGTTTCTAAAGTGGGTATCCTACCTGCAACTTTCTGAGTGCCAAATGGGGATGGGGGGGTCCCTACAGATGGAAAGGACCTATGTGGTATGTAGGAAACTTCTGTTCTTCCCAATTCCACTGCTCTCATGCTGCCAACTCTTTCGCCTGCCCTAGGATCTTTTCAACCGAGAGGAAATAAGGTCCAGTTGTGCTATGTTTCTCTCATGTGGTGTGTAATTGGATGTGTGTCCATACAGGCATCCACATCAGGATGCACATCCAAATCTGCATTCCGCTGAAAGAAGAATAGTGCAAAGTGACACTATCCAGGTAAATATGTACATTGGGTATTCCATGTGGTTTAGATCTATGTTTCCTGATTCAGTAAGTGACGTGTGGAAAGACTGCTTCTGTGTGCAGATTTATTTAGCTGAGTTGGGCAAGGAAATGTGGGGAGGTGATGATGTGGGGATGGTATGTGACTAGCAGGGCTACAGTAAGAGGGGTGAATCAAAAGAAATTCGTGAGCAAAATCGCCTTCAGTTCACACAAGCGAGTTTGGGTCCAACATATTATTACTAGAGAACAGTATCATTACTGTAAATATACCTTAGTGTTTCCTCCAAGTTTTCCAACCAAGTAGAGCAGGGTTGATCAGTGGTCACATGTGGAATGTTGAGAGATTGCTATGGATGCCAGCCACAAAATGGCTGGTAAGTTCCTGATTTTTCTCCAAAGGATGCAGCTACTCTTACAAGATGCACCCCCGTACCTCTTGCTTCTGTCATATACCACTTGACAGCAAAGAAAGGGCAAGCTGAGGCCTGGTGTCTTATTTTGCATTTAGTCTTTGGTTGGGGAACCTGAGAATAATTAGGATTCTGTTTTTTTCTAAAAAGCTCTTTCAGGTTATAACAGGTTCTGCACTGTATTCATATTTAGTTCTCCTGTTCTCTTGGTGTCCAGTACTCCAGCAAATCTTCAGGCTGTGTATATTATATTCCTACTCTATCAGTTTGGATTCACATTTCTATTACAATGAATTTTCACCTTATGGGCTTGGTTTATCTTCTATTGTATATACCACCATGTAGATCCAACATCTTTTCAGTCTACATCTTGCATCTCATGTAGTAGTAGGCTGTAGCCCAGGGGTCTCCAACCCATCACTCTTGGGTGCCATGGCATTCAGTGGCACCCCCAGCAAGTGACCCAGAATTTGAGCTTTCATTTTTAAAAAAATTCTCTAGGCCCCCTAGAAAGAAAGTTATGGACCAAAATGTGCAGGTACCCTTCTAAGTGATCTATGTGAAATGAGCCAGCCTGGCTTGCTCCTGCCTGTCATTGCTACTAGCTAATGAATGAAGTCAGAGCTATGATTGATAAGTGAGTTGCTTGGCAGCCTGAGCTTTGGTTTAGGGTTGGCATTGGGGAAAAACAGGGTTCCAATGTGCGCATTTCAATTCACAAACCACTAATTTAAAGGCTCAGGCTACAATCCTTGATAGTGTTATGGGTGTGGGAGAAGCGTGCATATTGACAGAGATTGGGCTTTGTTTTTTTGACTGCAGGCAGTCCCTGGTGGACTTTTCTATTTAAAGGACTTGCTGTCTGCTGTACTTAAGAGCAATAATACCTCCATTTGTTTGAATGTTTTTCTGTCACCCATGCATACGGCTGTTGAGGATTGTAGCCTGAGAGTCTGAGGATAGGATCTAACTAAGCAAGGGGTTTTAGCTGCACAGTGGAACTTCCCTCCCCTCTTCTCTTGCCGTCCTCCCCTGTGTGAACCCTAAATCTGCTTTGGGGTTTTCCTCAGCCATCTAGAACAGATTTACGGGGTATACTGGGAGCGTGTGGGGAGGGAAGAGGGCAGGGAAGTTCCATTGTGCAGCTAAAACTCCTTGTGCTAGCAGAACTGTTTAATCAGAAACCCAGTCCAAATTCCAACTCCTCTGCACACACGATATAAGGCCTTATTAAAGCTATGATTCTCTTGGCTTCAGCTTCTTACTATAGATGGCATTGCTCATCTGTAGTAAAATTACAGTGTCCAGTATGTTATGAAAGCAGTCCATTTATCTCCCACTGAAACATGTTTAAAAAACAATTTCTTCTTTACATACCAATCCATTACTTTCAGCAATCTCCAAAGCATTAATCCACCATTCCTTAATAGATGGCATTGTTGCAGTTTTCCAATACCTAGCTAATAGAATCTTAGAAGCAACCAACAAATTCATAACATGCAGTTTTACAGGTAATTAAAATCTGTTATCCCCAAAATATCCAAATAAAGATTAATCTCAATAATTTTAACAATTACTTTCAAGATTTGCTACCAGAACCTCTCAGACCAACAACTTTTACACTCCCTTCCCAAAACTTGTGTCAGTGCTGGTGGGAACTGACGAGGACAGAACAGACCAATAAGTAATCAAAGTTAGAATCAGGAAAACTGGAGTCAGGAGAGGGAGAAAAAAATAGACTAGGCTGTCAGGACTGGCTGGAAGAGTGTGGGGAGGAGAAAAGGGAGTGAGAGACACTGGCAAGGAGACAAACAAGTGACTTGCAAGCCACCAAACCTCAGAATAAAAAGTAGAGGGGGAGTGGAGAAAAATCACTTTAAAAATATGAGAATTTAACGGAGAAATGACAGACAGAATGAAAAACCTCACCATTACAGACTGCTGGCAGGGTCAGTCTGAAGAGCAGGATGACTCCTCCCACTGGAGGAGAGGTGAAAAGCTTGAAAGACCATGCCTGTCAAGTCCAGTAGGAAGAGTAATCCTATCTAGGAATGCCCTCCATCAGTATTTAGGATGAATGCCACATGTGTGATGGTTAAGCAATTTAAAATTCCTTCACTAGTCATCATTTTGCAGGGTGACTGGGTGTGTAATTATGCATTGTGGTTGGGGTTATTGATCATTGCAACTCTCAGGCTACAAATTGCCATATTTTCCTACTATGCTAGTTTAACTTATTAATTCTAATAGAGGCATTCTAAAATCTAGAAAAATTTTATTCATGCAGGAATATCCTCTCTTCCAAACTGAGATGAACACTTGAAAGAGACTTCGATGTACAATTTAATTGAAGCATTTTTTCACATGTTGATATATTTTGTTCTTAGATCAGCAAAGAGCATACTCAACAAAGTCAATTCATCTTAAGTAAACAAGCCTATGCCCTCTTTGTTTACAGGGAACAGTACTCTACATCTCGTTTCTTAGAGGCCAATTTCATCTTTTATGGGATCACTTGGATCTGGGTATGCTTGGGCAAAGTAAATTACTTTACCATTAACCTGTTGGTCACCAGGCAGGCATGGTTATTTTCTGTGGATTGTAGCACATCCATGCTGTTTTTAAAAAGCTATGGTCTTACCATTCTGTCAAGGTGGGCTAAACTGTCAAAAACAGTCCCGCACTACAAAGTGGCCTGTCAAGTGTTAAGATTGGATAAATTGAAGAGAAAATTCTATGGCTTACTGAGCAAACACTAGAGGAAAAATCAGGATATAGACTGTAGAGCACAATGCCCTGATGCTATAAAAATACAGAGAAGTGCTATAGTGTGCAAGACAACCCTTAATCAACACTTGCCACTAGTAATGGAAACAAAAAGCGGAATTCCTTTTACCTTTTACCTGCACAAAAAATTATTTAGAATAGCAGCAAGTGAATACTTGAACTAAATTTACTTATGTAACAGCAAAATGATATTAAATGTGCATAAGCAATTATGAATTAATGGTATCATTTGCCTGGGAGAACATATATCAGTTTAGAAGTAAGTTTGATTCCATAGGGTGGTATTCAATGAAATGATTGTGTGAGTCGAACAACTTTCACTTGAGCAACAGGACTTTCCTCCTCTCCTCCCCCCCCCCACGCTGTCCCCAGGCAAATCTGTTTGGGGGGAAACTCAGAACAGATTTAAAGGGCATGCGGGGGGAGGAGAGGGGAGAACATTCAGTTGCACATGGAAAAATCCTTTGCTGATGGAACATTCACCTATGCTGAATACAATCCATAAGGCATCTGTATTTTCCTTAATTTGTAGCAGCCATGCATTATGAACTTAAAGCGCAAACATTAAAGTTGGCAGGTTCATCCCAGTTATTGGATAAGCTGTATGGCTATTTTAGAGTAATATTCAACTTCCTCTTTGTTCCCCACATGGTGGGCGATGGAGAGCTTGTGGCTGTAATCCACAGTGGTGCACATATTCTGCATTCAGATCTCAGGGTTTTGGAGGAGATTTCCCCTATTTGGGAGCTTTTCTAACTGAAACATTTTGCACATTTAAAATAGCATATTGCACAAGGCTCAGTTCTCCTTGAAAACAGCTCTTGCGCTGAACTACCAGCCTGTTATTATTTTTAAATAAGAGTTTAAAAAGCAGCTTCAAGGTTTCTTTGGGGGAGGCAGATGTTGGGAGGAGAATACTCCAAGAATTTCAGGAGTGTGTACTGATATCGCATGAGTGCTACTCTGGGTCCCATTAACCTTTATTTAGAAATGTCAAGGTTTACATATGGTCACTGCTTGAATTAAAATGTTAATGCTGCTTAAATGCTCAAATAAACAATGTTTTAAGTACACAGTGCTGGTGGGGACAGTTCTGAACCTTCTGTTGTGTTTTGCATTAGGACTCCTGAATTATTCAGTTAGCTCACAGGTACATGGCACAATTACTCTCAAACCGTGTTTACTCAGTAACTTAAATGCTATCTACTGTGGCTGTTCTTAGTGCACTCCCTCTAAGGGCCCTGATCAAGGAAAGGGGGACCAGGATCTCTAACAATGGGTGTGTTTGCACCAAACCTATCAGATAGCTAACACTGAGCAATAATTCAGTGGTAAAGTGTTAAAGCTTGGTAAATATTAACTAACTCATCTGAAGTGGAAGGAATAAATTTAATGCCAACTGAGGGCAGAGTGTATTGTATGAGTTCTTTATTATTGAAATAACTTCTGCAATAAATTACTGCTGTTTGAGAAGCAAGTAAAATACTGTTTTTTGGTCTAAAGGCTCCCAAGGTAAGTATGAATGAGCCATGGGAATTTATTTATTTATTTATTAAATTTATTAGTCGCCCATCTGGCTGGCTGTCCAGCCACTCTGGGCAACGTACAAAATAAAAACATACAAATACATTAAAACATTAAAAATCTCAACAATAATAATAAAACCTAACCCACCCCAAAAGCCTGCCTGAAGAGCCAGGTCTTCGAGGCCCGGCGGAAGCTCATCATAGAGGGGGCATGGCGGAGATCATTTGGGAGGGAATTCCACAAAGTGGGGGCCACAATTGAAAAAGCCCTCTCCCTAGTCCTCACCAGTCTAGCTGTTTTAGCTGGTGGGATAGAGAGAAGGCTTTTTGAGGCTGATCTTGTTGAGCAGCATCCCTGATGATGTTGGAGGCGGTCCTTCAGATAGTCTGGGCCGAAACCGTATAGGGTTTTAAGGGTCAGAACCAACACCTTGAATTGGGCCCGGAAAACAACCGGTAACCAGTGCAACTCCTTCAGCACTGGAGTGATGTGATCTCGCCGGCAGCTGCCTTTAATCAGGTGAGCCTCCACATTTTCCATAGGAGGAATGCCATCATGCTGGATTATAGCTCGTCCTATCGTCCGAAGGGAAGAATGTTTCTGAAGTCAAGACCAGGGCGTCAGGCCCCTCCCACTCTCCAGTTCATTCTTGCCTTCGTCTGTGCAAGATCTATAGCTAGATAAGTCTTTCGTTTCGTGTGATAGAGGGTGGAGTTTTGTGTGCGTTTGCCATCTCGTTCCTTCCCTCTGTCCTGTCCTTATCACTGTTTGTGTGTCAATTTCCTTGTTAATTTCTCCTCCTTGCTGGGTGTGTGTGTTTTATCCCCAGCAACTGAGACCACGGCTGCGGTCTCTCGCCTCAGCAGCGGACGCGGCTTGGCCAGGAGCTGCGGCTGCAGCCTCCGACCCCCTTTTTTCTCTACCGATCCTCCCTTTGTGCCCTGACGATTGGGAGCCTGCGGTTGCGGCTCCTTTCGTCTTTGATTTTCTCCAGCCCTTTTTTGCCGTTTTTTCCCTTTGTGTCCTGACGATCAGGAGCCTGCGGCTGCGGCTCCCTTCGTCTTTGTTTTTTTACGGGCGGCGCTTTAGTTCCCCGTCTGGAGCCTGCGGCTGCGGCTCCCTTCGTCTTTGTTTTTTACGGGCGGCGCTTTAGTTCCCCGTCTGGAGCCTGTGTCTGCGGCTCTTTGCCTTCCCCTTTTGGCGGCTCCTCTTGCTTGGGCTGCCTTGCTCCTCGTCCGCGGCACTTTGTTTCTGCCCTAGACAGCCGTCTCAGCCCGCGGCTGCGCTTTGCCTGTTGGTCGATTTTTTTTCCGGCTACGGGAGTTCACAAGCTGTACTGCCTCCTTTACGGAGTTTTTTCTAGCATTTTCCCACCAGCCGCGATTACGTTGTTCAGTCCCGCGGCCGTATTCTACCGTGGCGGCTCTCTCTATTTTTACACTTAAAATTTCAGACGCCATTCTTTTCTGCCCGCCATTGCTCACAGTTGTTGCTAGGCAAAATAAACATCATTCTTGTTCGATTTTCCCGCTTTTTCTACGGGCGCCATTTTAATGGCCGTTTCTTCCCGTCCTCTCTGAGAGCCCATTAGCATTGCAAAAGGGAGGGGTTTTTCTCTCTCATGGGCTGGGGTTAGCAGGATCCAGTTTTGTCAAGCTCCCTGTGTGTAATCAGCTCCCTGTGTATGTGCTGCAGATAGGAAGTACTTCACTAACCCAATCTCTGTGACTGACCCTGGCAACTATTGAGTTACTGCGCTTATCTGCGCCAGTATAAAGGCTCTTTTTGCTGCAACACTGCTGATGCTTCACTTACTGTACACCAGGTCAACTGATAGTGTGTCAGACTGTTGACTCCATACAAAGCTATTTGGCTATATATCCTCCAAAGCTTTTGATACTGTGCAATCCTGTGCAATATTACCTTTTACGCCAAGTGTACATTCTGCCCCATCGTGACAGTGTACCTACCATCAGCCAGTGCATTCTGCCCCAGTCGTGTGCCGTGTACTGCGCCTGTTCTAAGACTGTTCATAGTGTACATTCTGCCCCATCGTGGCAGTGTACTTTGCCATCTGCCAGTACATTCTGCCCCAGTCGTGTGCCGTGTACTGCGCCTGCCCGGGTCTGTGCATTCTGCCCCAGTCGTGTGCCGTGTACAGCTACCCTTAATATCTGTAAGGTTGATACTATTCCAGGCTGTTTGATCTGTACATTCTGCCCCATCCGTGGCCGTGTACCAAGGCTGTTGATATTATGCAAAGCTGTTTGAACTGTACATTCTGCCCCATCCGTGGCCATGTACCAAGGCTGTTGATACTATACCAGGCTGTTTGAACTGTACATTCTGCCCCATCCGTGGCCGTGTACCAAGGCTGTTGATAATATACAAAGCTGTTTGAACTGTACATTCTGCCCCATCCGTGGCCATGTACCAGGCTGTTGATACTATATAAAGCTGTTTGAACTGTACGTTCTGCCCCACCCGTGGCCGTGTACCAAGGCTATTGATACCACGCAAAGCTGTTTGAACTGTACATTCTGCCCCTTCCGTGGCTGTGTACCAGAGCTGTTGATACTGTGCAAAGCTGTGCTAATATTACATTCTGCTCCATACTGTACCACACCTGTGGATACTGTGCCAAGATATCTGGACGTGCATTCTGGTCGTGTACTAAGACTGTTCATAGTGTACATTCTGCCCCATCGTGGCAGTGTACTTAGCCATCAGCCAGTGCGTTCTGCCCCAGTCATGTGCTGTGTACTGAGCCTGTTCGGGTCTGTACATTCTGCCCCATCGTGGCAGTGTACTGATACCCATAGAAAATATAAGATGGCGGAACAGTGCATTCTGCCCCATCGTGGCAGTGTACTGCTACCCTTAATATATATATGATGGCAGAACAGCCAGAGACAACCCAGGCAACCATGCTGAAACAACAGCCAGAGACAAACCAGACGACCAAGCCTAAACCACCTAAGGCGGTCAAACATAAGCATGCTAAAGCGGTTGCCAAAACTAAACATCTTTCCAGCCACAGCACAACCAAGCAGCCTCGCTATGTCTCTGTTCCAGTTCCAGAGGGGTCAACCCGTGCACAGCTAACTACCCTCTTTCATTCTCCTGCCGCTTCCTTTGATGAGGAGGACTTTCCGGGTTTTCCTGAACAGCCAACAGTCACCCAACCCGGGGCTTACTCTTCTTCACTACCTGTAGGGCCGTCCGCACTTCCGCCTATCCAAGAGCAACTGTCTACATCTCCGGGGCTGCAGCTGTCCCATGAGTTCATTTCACACCTTCTAGGGCATGCTATCGTTTCTCGCTCAGAGACAGTCTCCATCACAAGTTCCCGCTATCCCTCAACACAGTGGGGACCAATTTGTACACAGTGAGACGAATCCTTCATGTTCTCCAAATCCGTTTGACATTGCCAGGGGCAGGTTTGTTGATGACGTCTCTTGTGCGGAGGAGTCTGCATTTGCGCTGCAAGACGAAGGAGACGACTGGAGTGACCATTCGGAACATGAGCAGGATACATCCTATCGCCTCTTCGATGCCTCAGATTACCAACCTCTTGCGCGTAGAGTGCTGAACACCCTCGGCCTTCGATCCACTCCAACTGCAGCCGCCATTCCCACTTTAAAGGGGTCCAGGGTCTTGAAATCCACTCCAACAGAAAGCTACATTCCCGTGCCAGATCCCATCGCTAAACTGGCCAAGGACGAATGGTCTCACCCTCTACAAGCACACCGATTTAATAACATTGCGGACAGACTTTATCCTTTGGCCCCGGACTTTACTACCAAACGGGCCGTCCCTGGCATAGACGAGCCAATTTCCAGCTTAGTTTCCAGATCCCTCTTGCCAAGGGAAGGAGAATCTCAGTTAAAGGATGCCACTGAGCGGAGACTGGACTTTGCCTTACGCAAGACTCATAGGCCACCGCCTTTCCTATACATGCATCTACATCAGCCTCTATTTTCGCCAGGGCAGCGATGATGTGGTTGGATGACCTCATCGAGGATCCCAATCCAGATCCTGTTTTTCTGTGTAGATCGCTTATAAAATTGTGCAAAACAGCTGCTTTTGTGGCCGACGCCACCTTGGACGCGAATCAGCTAGGAGCACGCGCCATGGCGGCTCAAGTTGTTGCCCGATGGACCCCCTGGCTTCGTCACTGGCAGGCTGACTCTACCGCCAGAGTTAAACTATCACGGGCACCTTATGCCGGGTCATTACTTTTCGGTGAGGAGGCACTAAAGGCAGTGCTTGTTGACCCTAAGGACACTCGAAAGCATGTCTTGACCACCGTCAGAAACATCGAGCGCAGACGTTTTAGACGTTTCGCTTCGTACCGCATGTCTCAGCCCCTTCGAGGAACGCGGCCCAGGGGACGAGGCCGCGAGTTCCCAACATATGATTTCTGCTCCTCCAGAGGAGGCTGGAATAGACATTTCCAGGGTAGAGGCCCACGGTTGGCTAGTTAACTTCGACAAAAGCCATCTACAACCAACCCAACGTCTACAGCATCTAGGTGCAATGTTGGACACCCTGCAAGCGACTGTGCTCCTGTCACCAGATCGCATAACGGCTATCACAGACATCACAAGATCTCTGTTGCGCAAAACTTCTGCAGACGTCATGCTTTTCGCCAGGGCTCTCGGAATGTTGGTGTCCACCATCCATATTGTGCCATGCTCTCGAGCTCATACTCGCCAGCTACAGTGGGCCTTACTACCGTTCCAACACGGCATTGCCAGCTCAAATCATCGAGCAATCCCCTTGAGTCCCACACGGCGCTTGTCATTCCGCTGGTGGACAAGGGTACAACATCTCACCCAGGGCACTCCGTTCAGAGAACCCCACAGGACTGTCATTACCACAGATGCCAGTCTCCTTGGCTGGGGAGCCCACTGCAACTCCCAGTTAGTTCAGGGAGTTTAAAACACAGCAGAGCAAACTCGAAGCATCAATTGGCTGGAACTAAAGGCTGTCCACTTAGCTCTACTTCATTTTCAGTCTCTCTTCCACTTGGACCATGTCCTCATTCGAACAGACAACACGTGTACCAAATCTCATTTAAACAGACAGGGAGGCACCAGGTCCAGGCCTCTACAGAACCTAGCTTCCCTCATATTCGACTGGGCAAAACAACATCTGCAATCCCTCAAAGCAGAACATCTCAGAGGAATTTTGAATGTCACAGCAGATTGGCTCAGCAGACAACAAGTCTTGCCGGGATTATGGAAACTTCATCCGACTGTGTTCCATCTTCTCCAGCGTCGATTCGGCCCCTTCTCAGTCGACATGTTTGCTTCCAGTCGCAATTGCCAGCTACCCAGGTACTTCGCTCGATACTTGGACACGACAGCGGAAGCGATGGATGCTCTGTCACTACCGTGGCCGGAGGGACTATTATACACCTTCCCTCCAATACCACTATTAGCCAAAACCTTGCGGAAGGCACGCCATGAGAAGGCGCAGCTGGTTCTGATAGCACCATTTTGGCCCCGTCGACCGTGGTTCTCGGATCTCCTTGCACTGTCGGTGACGGATCCCTGGCCACTTCCAGTCAGGCCAGATCTCTTATCACAAGGTCCAGTATGACATCAGGACCCCAAGTGGCTCAACCTAACAGCGTGGCTTTTGAACGGGGACATTTGAGATCGGCTGGCCTGTCAGACGCTGTTATTGACATTATTTTGGCCTCGAGAAGACCATCCACCACTCGTATATACCAACATACTTGGGTAACGTTCTCCAGGTGGTGTCAGTCCCAACACATCGATCCTTCCAAGGCTACAGTACAACAAGTGCTGCAATATCTTCATAGGGGCCTCATGCTGGGACTTAGACCCAACACATTGCGTCGACATGCGGCCACTCTGTCGTCCATTCTTTCAGTATCCTTTAATGCACGTATCCTTTAATGCACGTTCTATGGGGCATAAAGTTGCTAATTCTACCTTATCCCGTTGGTTGAGAGCATGTATTACCTTAGCTTATGAGTCCCTTAAGCTTCCTGTTCCACCTAGTATAACAGCTCATTCCACTAGATCAGCAGCCACTTCGGCTGCTTTTGCTACTAACGCTCCTGTTGCCGATATTTGTAGAGCTGCTGTTTGGTCTACTCCACACTCGTTTATAAGGCATTATAAAATAGATCGTTATGCCTCTGCCGATGCCTCATTTGGCAGACGAGTTTTGCAACAGGTTCTTAATGACAATTAGTATGTGGGTGGTCCCTCCCTGTTATGGGCTGCTTTGGTACATCCAGCATGATGGCATTCCTCCTATGGAAAATGGACCATTGGTCTCACCTGAAGGGTGATTTTCATAGGAGGAATCCCATCATGACCCTCCCAGTTGGAGGATAACTACATAATTTTTGGGATGGTTTATTCATTACAATTTCGTCATTATATTATATTATATTATATTATATTATATTATATTATATTATATTATATTACATTTTAATTCTCTAGTGAAGTCAAGACTTCTATTACTGTTCTCGCTAGGTTAGAGTCAGATATTATGAGTGTTACTATTATGTTATGTTCTTGCTGGTTGGCCTGTTGGCCTCTTTTCCTGCATGTTTAGATATATCTCTTTCGACTCGCTGCGAATGAACTGGAGAGTGGGAGGGGCCTGACGCCCTGGTCTTGACTTCAGAAACATTCTTGCCTTCGGACGATAGGACAAGCTATAATCCAGCATGATGGGATTCCTCCAATGAAAATCACCCTTCAGGTGAGACCAATGGTCCATTCTGTACCAGTTGCAGCTTCCGGACCATTTTCAAGGGTAACCCCATGTAGAGCGCACTACAGTAGCCTAGGCAAGAGGAGACCAGGGCATGTACCACAGATGGGAGGAGGTGGTTGGGAAGGTAGGGGGTCAGCCTCCGTATCAGATGGAGTTGATACAGCGCCGCCCAACTCACAGCCGAGACCTGAGCCTCCATGGACAGCTGGGAGTCAAGAATGACCCCCAAGCTGCGGACCTGGTCTTTCAGGGGCAATTGTACCCCATTGAGCACCAGGTCAACATCCCCCAACCTTCCCTTGTCTCCCACAAACAGTACCTCGGTTTTGTCAGGGTTCAGCTTCAGCTTATTCCTTCCCATCCAGGCCGAGTCCAGGCACTTGGATAGGGTTTCTATAGCCAACCTCAGTGAAGATTTGAATGAGAGATAGAGCTGTGTGTCATCCGCATACTGGTGACACTGCAGCCCAAATCTTCTGATGATAGCCCCCAGTGGCTTTATATAGATGTTGAACAGCATTGGGGAGAGGATGGAGCCCTGTGGCACCTCACAAATGAGAGGCCAAGGATCCAAAACCTCATCCCCCAATGCCGCTCTCTGGTACGTACCAGAGAGGAAGGAACGGAACCACTGCAATACAGTGCCCCCTATGCCTAACCTCTTCAGGCGGTCCAGAAGGATACCATGGTCAACGGTATCAAAAGCCGCTGAGAGATCCAGGAGGACAAGGAAGGTGCATTCGCCCCTATCCAATGCCCTCCTCATATCATCCACCAATTGGTTTTATTACTGCCTCCTTGAGAGCTGATGGCATTACTCCCTCTTCCAGGGACGTATTTACCACCATCTTGATCCCCTCGACCAGTCTGTCCTTGCAGCTCATAATGAGCCACGACAGGCAAGGGTTGAGTAAGCAAGTGGTTGGCTTTAAGGTTGAAAGCACCTTGTCCACTTCATCAGAGGCAAGAAGCTGGAACCGATCCCACACCACTGGAGCACCACTGGCCGCCTCTGGCTCGCTCACTGTGTCCACAGCACACGGAATAGCACTGTTAATACGATCAATTTTCTCCATAAAGTGCTTTGCAAACTCATCACAGGAGGCCTTAACATGTTCCATCGGTTCCAGGGCAACTGGACCGACCAGGCTCCGGACCACTTGGAACAGGCTCCTGGGACAGCACTCTGCGGACACAATAGAGGCAGCATAAAAATCCTTTTTTTCTGCCCTCATCGCCACATGGTAGGCTGCCACAGCCGCTCTAACCCGTGTCTGATCATCGTCAGAGCGAGATTTTCGCCACCAGCGCTCTAGCCGTCTCACCTCCCGTCTCAGAGTTCACAACCATGGAGTATACCATGGTGCCGTCTGAACTCTATTCAGGGGGAGAGGGCGTTTTGGAGCCACCCTGTCTAATGCCCCGGTGATTGCAGCATTCCACCCCTCCACCAGGGTCTCAACCGAGTGCCTGTGTGCATGCTCCAAAGAATCCCCAAGCGCATTCAGGAATCCATCTGGATCCATCAGACGTCTGGGTGGACCATCCTAATGCGTCCTCCACCCCCACGGAGGGTTTGTGGCACCAAGAAGTCCACCTTCACCAAGTAGTGATCTGACCATGACAAAGGGGTGATGGATGTACCCCCAATTTTCAGATCACTCCTCTCCCGAGACAAACACAAGGTCGAGTGCATGACCAGCTACATGGGTGGGCCCCACTGGAATAAGGTGCAGCTCCCAGGAAGCCATGGTTTCCATGAAGTCCCGAGGCGCCTGTGATGTTCCTGCTTATAGTGTAAATATGGTAAGTGCTGTTTATATAGAAGACATATGGTAAGTGGAGTGAAAGAGGAGGGGGGATTACATGAGCAGTAGAATGCTGGATGATTGGCTGAGCGTTTGAATGGCTGGGAGTATAAATGGAAGAATGACAGTTGAATCTGGGTGGATGTTGGGAGTGTGGAGAAAGAGGTGTTTGAGGGTGGATGTTGGGAGTGTGGAGAAAGAGGTGTTTGAGGGTGGATGTTGGGTGTGTGGAGAAAGAGGTGTTTGAGGGTGGAGGTCAGGAGTATGGAGTAAGAGGGAGTTGGAGTTCTGATTAATAATAAGTCAAGTACAAAACAGGAATAGATGAAACCATACGCTTGTGAAACATTCTAAAACTAATCTTGTTATTTCTGATATTTAATAAATACTTATTTGGTTTACCAAAGGCCTGATCCTTGGCTGGGGGATATACATACCAGAAGGGAGGGCAAGGTAATTACCAAGGCTGAACAGAAACAGTATCTAATGGTGGCAGCGGTGAAGGCAGGAATAATAACAATTCAAGTATCCAGAGCAACCCAGAGTTGTATGCATTATCTATAAAGATACAAGGGGGCTGGGAACAGCATAAGCACGCAGTCACAAAAGGAACCAGCTAGAGAGAGACTCAGGCAAAGTCTCTGGGAGTATTGGTTATCGGACATGACTGGTGGTGCTGTCTAGCAGGGGGATGTAGTGAGATCTGTGCTAGAGCGGAGTGAGAAACCATATAAAGGACGGTCCGGACTGGTGGTATCCCTGGTGGTGCCTAGTGAAAGGCAGTAGCCACAAGCAGGTGGGAACCTGACAGGGAGAACCAGGGAAGGACGTCACAGCGCCCCTGTGAGGATGGCCTCTGAATGTACATTAAAGTCTCCCAATACCAACAAGTTTGGGGACTACGCACAGACATCCAAGACCACCTCCAGTACCTCGGCCAGGGAGTCTGTCGTGCAGCAGGGTGGACGGTACAAGAGCAGAATCCCTAGACTGCCCTTTGGGCCCAACCTCCAGTACATGTAGTCAACAACCTTGGTCTCATGGAGAGGAGGCCTGGTGAGAACCAGGGACCTTCAATAAATAACCGCCACTCCCACTCCGCAACTACCGACCCTCGGCTGCTGTGCATACAAGAACCCAGCTGGAGGATAGGAGCAGCGGCCTCATCCAGCCAGGTTTCTGTAATACATGCCAGGTCCACACACTCAACAAACTGCACACTCAACAACTGCAATCCCTTGATTCTTTGGGGAAAGCTTGGTCAGTTGAAAAGGTAGAGCTGGCAATCTGATATCAGTGGGTTGGCACTGTGACATCACTGCCACGAGTTTCCCTCCAGAACTAATCCTTAGAGTAGCTGCTGGATCTCTTTGGATGTTGGGAGTTTACAAGTACACATCCTAATGTGTGGAGTTTAAAATATGCCCCAGTACATTCCACTATTTGTGATCTTCATTTAAAAAAAAATTGAAAGATTTTTCTTCCAATTCATAGCTGAGATTTGAAGTCATGTACAATAGATAAATTTCCTCTTGCACCATTATAGATCACCCTTATCTAGAACACTGTAGAGCCATAGCAAAAGTGCTTGTTGTACATACAGCTCCTGTCATAACTCATGGATGTTTTCTCTTGTGAACCTTTTCTTTCATGGTTAAATGCATTAGAGTGTTTACTGCTTTAAGGGCCTGGCTGCATTAGCATTTTTCCTTGGATTCATGGATTTGATTCCACAGATTTAAATAAAATTGTTCAATCTTTGCTAATCCTGTTTCTTCACTTATTCAGTTTTTAAAAAAATGCTTCTGTGTTAAATCAAAACTTTGAGACAAGACAATTCTTGCAGCAAAGAAACCATATGTAGTTGGAGACTAGTTATTAACATTTAGTGTATTAGCAGTATGAGAGACATGTAAAAGTAATTGACAGTGACCTGGTTTGGATATAGCACTAAGCTAAACCATGGCTTGGCACAAACACATGAGTTTGTGGGCTCCTGGAAAGGAGATTGCAGTTGCTTTGTTCTTCCTCCAGTGCTGCTGCAAGCTAAGGCAAGCCATGATTTGGCTTAGCATGCCATCCAACCCTGGGCTTGTGTTTGTCTGGAGGAGACAAACCACAAGCCTGAATTTAGATGACACACTAAGCCAAACCCAGCAGGACTGGAGGAGCAAAGGAACTGCAGTCTCCTTTCAGGGACTCTGCATGCCCATACATTGGCACAAACATGGTTTGGCTTAGTGTTACATGACTGCAACTGTGGTAAAGTGTGTGTCTGTGTGCACAGGCACATATATTTATAAAAACGTTTCCCTGTTAGATAGATATAGGGCAGTTTGCTCATTGCGATTGCCTCTCCCGATCACAGATAAGGGTCCTGTTCCAATTAAGCCTTTATCTGGGAGGAGGAGTTCTCCATATGCTCAGACCACCCCTGACTCAGCAATACACATCAAATTGTGGAGCTCTTTTATCTTCCTAAATGACCTGACACTTGACAGGACCAAATCAAGATAGAGGAGCTAAGAGATCTGAAGCCAGGTCACTCAACTGAGAGCCTGAGTGGCCTTAGCTTCTTTCTTCTTTTATCTCATCTCCTCCTACCGCCATATTTCCTCTGCTCATAACCTCCTGTATGGAAGCTTCAAGGTCACAGCCACCCTCTCCCCTACAACTTCCAAGCCTCTCACTGACTCAGAAAAAAACAAGAAAAGAAAAATCACTTGCTCCCCATTCTAAGGGGTCTGCTGATAGATCGATACCCATGTTATTGCTCCCTAGCGACACTGATTTGGCACTGGTGACGGCAATAAAAACTGAATCCCCTGGAAGTCCCCATTTCTAGATATGTCACAGGTGTTTGTATTATTGGCTTCCAGACTAGAGGGAAAAGTGGTCTTAACCTTCCCTAGTAAGGTGCTGGTTGATCTCTTTATTCTTAGTGTAGCAGCTGTGAGCATGTGTGTGTGTGTTATGTGCCTTTAAGTCAATTACAATTTATGGCGACCCTATGAATCAGTGATCTCCAGTAGCATCTGTTGTAAACCACCCTGTCCAGATCTTGTAAGCTCAGGTCTGTGGCTTCCTTTATGGAATCAATCCATTTCTTGTTCGGTCTTCCTCTTTTTACACTCCCTTCTCTTTTCCCCAGCATTATAGTATTTTCTAGTGAATCATGTCTTCTCATATGTATCCAAAGTATAACAACCTCAGTTTCATCATTTTAGCTTCTAGTGATAGTTCTGGTTCAATATGTTCTAAAACCCAATTATTTGTCTTTTTCGCTGTCCATGGTATGCACAAAGCTCTCCTCCAACACCACATTTCAAATGAGTTGATTTTCTTCTTATCCACTTTCTTCACTGTCCAACTTTCACATCCATACATGGAGATCAGGAATACCATGGTCTGAATGATCCTGACTTTAGTGTTCAGTGATACATCTTTGCATTTGAGAATCTTTTCTAGTTCTCTCATAGCTGCTGTCCCCAGTCCTAGCCTTCTTCTGATTTCTTGACTATTGTCTCCATTTTGATTAATGACTGTGCCAAGGTATTGGATCATCCTTGACAAGTTCAATGTCCTCATTGTCAGTTTTGAAGTTACACAAATCTTCTTTTGTCATTACTTTAGTCTTTTTGATGTTCAGCTGTAGTCCTGCATTTGTGCTTTCCTCTTTAACTTTCATCAGCATTCGTTTCAAATCATTACTGGTTTCTGCTAGTGGTATGGTATCGTCTGCATATCTTCAGTTATTGATATTTCTCCCTCCAACTTACACACCTCGCTTCATCTTGGTCCAATCTTGCTTTCCGTATAATATGTTCTGTATATAGATTAAACAAATAGGGTGATAAAATACATCCCTATCTCACACCCCTTCCGATGGGGAACCAATTGGTTTCTCCATATTCTGTCCTTACAGTAGCTATTGTCCACAGTATAGGTTGCGCATCAGGACAATCAGATGCAGTGGCACCCCCATTTCTTTTAAAGCATTCCATAGTTTTTCATGATCTACACAGTCAAAGGCTTTGCTGTAACCTATAAAGTACAGGGTGAATTTCTTCTGAAATTTCTTGGTCCATTCCATTATCCAACATATGTTTGCGATATGATCTCTGGTGCCTCTTCTTTTTCTAAATCCAGCATGGAAATCTAGCATTTCTCACTTCATACATGGTAAGAGCCTTTGTTGTAGAATCTTGAGCATTACTTTACTTGCATGGGATATTTAGGCAATAGTTCGATAATTACTGCATTTGCTGGGGTTCCCTTTCTTTGGAATTGTGATATATATTGAAGGCTTCCAGTCTGTGGGCCATTGTTTTATTTTCCATATTTGTTGACAATTTTTTGTCAAAATGTGGACAGATTCCGTCTCAGTAGCTTGTAGCAGTTGAATTGGTATGCCATCTGTTCCTGGTGATTTGTTTCTTCCAAGTATTTCAAGAGCAGCTTTCATCTCACATTCTTAAACTTCTGATTCTTCTTCGTATGGTTCCGCCGTGAATGAATCTGTCATCCTTGCATCTCTTTTATATAATTCTTTTTTTTTAATAATTTTTATTCAAATTTTTCCAAAAACAAACAAAACAAAGTCAAAAGGACATAACAATACAACAACAAAAAAATGAAAATAAAATAGTTGACTTCCGATTTGTCGCAGATCAGCTATAAGTATATAATATACATCAAACCTGTCCCTTAATGTATACATACGGAATCCCTTTTCTCCATAAGCTGTCTTAATTAATCGTCAAATCCCAGTATCATCATTTTATTTTGATCTTTCAACAAAAAGTCTAAGAGAGGCTTCCATTCCTTAAGGAATGTATCTTTTATATAATTCTTCAGTGTATTGCTGCCTTTTATTTTATCTCAGTCAGTCAGTGTGTTCCCCTGCTGATTATTCAACATCCCTACTCTTGGTTTGCATTTCCCTTTGATTTATCTGATCTTTTGGAATAGGGTTCTTCTACCTTTTTTGTTATCCTTTTCTATTTCTGTACAATATTGTAGTAGTTCTCTTTGTCTCTATCACTGTATCATTGCATTTAGGGTTCTAACTTTGTTTCTCTCTCCTTTTGCTTTTGCTTTCCTTCTCTCTTTAACCATTTTAAGAGTTTTGTCAGTCATTCATTTATGTCTTTTTCTCTTTTTAATTAGAGTTATTGTCTTTTTGCATTCTTCCCTGATAATGTCTCTGACTTCATTCCATAGTTCTGGTTCTCTGTCAAATAAGTTTAAAGCCTCAAATCTGTAACTTATTTGATCTTTCTATTCGTCTGGGATGGTATTAAAATTGTATTTTGGCATTATGATTGTTTTATTCTTCTTTAGCTTTACTCTGATTTTCAATATTACAAGTTCATGATCTGTACCACAGTTTGCTCCTGGTCTTGTTTTCGCAGAAAGTATGGAACTTCTCCATCTTCTCCTTCCAATTATATAATCAATTTGATTCCTATATTGACCATTTGGTGATGTCCACGTGTACAGTCGTCTTTTTGGTTGCTCAAAAAATGTGTTCGCAAGAAACAAATTATTAGCTTCACAGAATTCAGTAAGTCTCTCTCCTGCTTCATTTTTATCTCCTAATCCCCATTTCCCCACAGTTCCTAGTTCTTCTCTGTTGCCTACTTTTGCATTCCAGTCCCCCATGATTATCAGACCATGCTGTTTTGGTGTGTGATCAACTTCTTCCTGTTTTTCTGTGTAAAATCTCTCCATTACTACTTCTTCTGTGTTTGCCATTGGAGCATAGACTTGGATGATGGTTATATTGATAGGTTTCCCGTTAAGTCTCATTGATATCACTTGCTCACACCTTGCTTTATAGCTCCTAATTGCTTTTGCTACATCACTTCTCACTATTAAAGCAACCCCGTTTCTTCTTATTTCTCATTTCCTGCATAAACTATTTTGTAGTTGCCTGATTGAAAATGTCCCATTCCCATCCATTTTAATTCACTCACTCAAAGTATTGTAATGTCGATGCGTTCCATTTCTTGCTTGACAATTTCTAACTTTCTCTGGTTCATGCTTCACACATTCCATGTTGCTATTGTGTATGTCGTACAACTCCAGACTCTCCTTTTGCATCTGTGTGCATCAGACTCTGGGCTTCCTTTCGGCTGCGTCATTAGTCACAGCACTACTTGTGCTTGTCCTTTGTTCTTCCCCAGTAGCTCGCTGAGTGCCATCTGACCTGGGGGTCTCATCTTCCAGCACTATCTTGTGTTGTATTTTGGATACTCTGTTCATAGTGTAAGCAGAATTTATTTATTTATTTATTTATTCTATTTCTATGCCGCCTTTTGACCAATGGCGCCCAAGGTGGCTCACAAAAAAAATAAAATAAACACAAATACAAAATACACATCAGAAAAGAATACAGTGCACAAAAATTCAAACAACAAAATATTAACATTGTTTAAAAAACAAGGTTCTTTACAAGCCTGGAGATAATCTGTCCTTAAAATGTAGCACTGCCACTCCAAGAATTTTAGTCCTCAAACATTGAGCAGCTGTTGTAAAGGATTTGCTCACCAACACCATCGGATTCTTGCCCAGAATCATCATCCATAGACTTGAAGTAGAACTTGTAGTTGGGCCAGTTCAGGAGTGCCTTGAAGTCGCCCAGCGTCACCCGCTCGTCTGGGATGAGCGGCTTCACCAGGTACGGCATCTCCTGGTTGTCCAGATGGTAGATGATCTTGGTCTCTGCCGCCGCCATGGCCGCCACCGCTCCTCATGGAGGAATCCTCGGGCAGAAGGCTCCAGGTGCCGCCGGCCAAGCCCAGGCCTCTTAGTACAGAAGCAGCCCATCCCGGCGCCGGCTGCGGCAACGAAGGAAGGCAAGCTGCTTGCTTGCCTGTCCGCCTTGCTTTCTTCGCTTGCTCAGTCCGGGGGCCTCTCAAGCCAGGGGGGCGGCCCCTGCGGGCCAGGTAGGCCTTGCACTTCCTGGTCTCTCACCCGCCTTGTTCTGCGGAGAGCGTCCGGTTGATTGTTTCCGGTAAGACGTGTTTTTACTCGCTCTTGTCTTTTTAGATACGTGCTTTTTAAATTCTTTATTCTATTTATTTTTATTTTTCCTTTAAAATGGGACTTTAACTGCTGATGACCTATACGAGTGGGCTTTGATAACCTGGCAATTAAGTTCCTTTATATGCTGTATTTGATGCCTGCTAACTACCTTCTGCTCTCGAGTTAAAGGAGCTGAATGCCATAAATCTTCGGCTATAATTCATTCCACTTAGAAACTAACACTGATGGAGGAAGTCCTTGAGATAAATGGTTCCAACTAGAAAAAGACTCCAGGAGTTGGGAGTATCCCCTGTGGGTGACGTTATGGCAAGCAACCTTCAAACAAAAATTACGAATTTCTTTCCATATCTACAAGACTCTGTGAAATCCTTAACACAGCCGCAAAGAGCTTTGAATTCCAAACTCCTGCCAGATACTCCCCAGGACTGGTCGTTAGACCACCCTTTTTTATTAAATCCTTACGTTGCTTCTACAACAACTAAAAGCCTGGCAGAGGAACTGGAAGATGCCAGCTTAAATTATACTATAAATACACCAAATCTAACAATATTAACAAACAATGGTCCTCCTTCGGAGATAATTACCATTGACTCATATCAAGAATCTCAAGGGCAACAAACTCCCCCCCCCCCGAAAAGAGAACAGAGGAGAATGACACAAACTATTTAATCACTAATGCCCCAGGGGCTTCATGCTTGGGCTGGAAGGAGCTATTGTACAATGAACTGAGCTCTGTTAAAAATTATATTGCTGTAACCAACAGCTTGCTCAATACGTTAGTTGAAGCGTTGGGACCTCATTTGTACAATGAAAATAGTGACCAGGGGACATCGGTAATGCCATCATCTGCTCATGAGCATCAAAAATTGCTTACAGGGGGAATTAATAAGCGCAAGACTAGGACTCAGCAAAATCACCCATGGTCAAATCAAAATCAGAAAAAATCAAAGAACATCAAGAACTCTAAATGTAGTTCATTAAGGAAAATGAACTTCAAGACTTTGTTTAAAATATTAGATGCTCATAAGCCGGAAGCTAATAAAAAGGAACAAGACCCACCTCAAAATCAAAAGAGCCTTGTCCTTACACCTGATTCTACTAAAGAGAATATGGGAGAAACCCCCTTACAGCAGACGCTATTATCGGAGACTGGACCATCCTCCTCTAAATATTTGACTTTAAACAATTTTGATCCATGGAATCTAGTACTACAGCCAGAAAAGCTAGTAGTTACGTACCATCCTAGGACTTTCGGCCGTCGGCCTCCTTTTCCGAGCATTCCATTTTTGGATTATTGTTTTGGTCTATTGTTCTCTGAAACTCACCGCATAAATTATATCAAATATATGACAAACATATCTCTCAAGCCAGGTGACTGGCGGCTGATTATCACTTTTCATACATCGACTTTTGCCAACCAGATTTTTCATGCAAGAGAAAAGTTAAAGGAACGGGGTTTAACTTTACAACGATATTATATCAACAGCGCACTGCCATTACCGTTGGTAAGATACCAACCAAAAGTTTCCAGACCGTCAATCATCGAGTCTGAGATGCCTTCCATTGATGCCAACCAATCGAACCTTCAACAGTTAAACCCTGCTCAGCCAGTGCGATGCCGCCCCTTGCTCAATGACCCTCAAGTGATGTCAGCTTTTATGCTGGAACTGGAGCCTGAGGAAATGCAACTTACTGAACTATACCAGTCACCTACCAGAGACTGAGAGATCAATGATTATTGATAAATTATATCATCTAATTCAACGTTTGGAAGCCGTGAAACCTACAATGAATCAGAAGAAAGAGCATTGTATTAGCAATCTAAATGCGGCTGCAAATCCGCTTTCAAAGCCGCTAAAGTCCCATACAGTATCCCCTAAAGCTCCCACCTACAGTAACATAAATAAACCGCTCCAGGGAGGAGAGGATTGGATAAAGTCAAGATTCTTGGACCTTGGGGAATTGGCCTCTCCGACCCGGCACCCACAGCCGGATAAGTGAGCTTCTCAATCTCCTGTTCGTCAAATCAAATCAGGAGCTGTTTTTATGGATGTTACGGGATCTTTAAATAAGATCACAGAGTTAAAATGATATCATTCTTCCCAAACAAATCTATTATATGATAAGTTTCCAGTCCCAGCTGTAATACCCTCTGGGCTGCGCCAGAATGTTTCACCTATATCCAAGTATGTACTACACTTCTTATCTTGGAATATAGCAGGTTGGACTGCTAAACAAAAGAACCCGGATCTGATTGCTTACCTGAACAAATTTGATATAATTTTTCTCCAAGAAACGTGGTGCACCCAAAATCTAATATTGGATGGCTTTTCTATTATTTGTCTACGTGCGGTTTATTCCCAACCTAAATCAATGGGTAGAGCAAAAGGTGGCCTGGCACTATTGATTTCTACCGCATTGTCAGCACATTTTAAAAGCATTCACTCATGTAAAAACATAGCTATGGGGGCCCTATTGTCGTATAATACCATATCACTTCTGTTAGTCAATGTCTATATTCCTCCATACTCCGCCAGGGAATTAAATGAACAAGCTTGGGAAGACCTAGAAAGATACTTAACAGAACTTGAGGTCTTATTTCCTAAAGCCTTTTTTATCATCATGGGTGATTTCAATGCTAGGACCGGCCCCAATAATGATGCATTATTTGCATCGAATCTTTGGGGGGGAGAGGATAATGATCAATATGCTTCTACCCATGTTAGGGTTTCTAAGGATATTAAGATAAATTATGGAGGCATCTGCCTAACACGTCTGATTGGCAGTCATAATCTCATAATGCTGAACGGTCTCAGACTGGTAGATCCATGTGCAGAATATACTTACATCTCTGGCCGAGGAAGCAGTGTCATCGACTATGTCTTAATTTCGCAACACTTAACCTAATTATGGTGGGCAATAGACAGGACAGCGACCATCTTCCCTGAATATTCTCTATAAAACTTCCAGAAAGGGGACGTTTGGATCTAGAATATAATTCAATGACAAACTCAGCATATTTTATACATAAAAGGACCATTTGGTGCCCTTCCGTAGATACAAAGGCGGCAAAAAATTTTACCTCCTCTCTAGGAGTGGCCTTACAGGAGCGAATAATGAAAGCTACAGACCCCCACACTATATTAATAGATTACGCTATTTTGATCTCAAATTTAAAAATGACCTTAGTGCCCAAACTTTCTCCACATAGGGTAATCTACAGAACAGGTTTTCCTAGATGGTTCGATAAGGACTGTCTTGCTCTCAAGAGACAACTAAGGCAGTCCTATCTACAATATCACCTTCAAAATACCAATATTCTTCCTTCTGAATATTTTGCCATCAAAAGGAAATATAAGGCAACGATAGCCGCCAAAAAAAGGCAGGCTGTTCAGGAAGGGTGGAAGGCCTTAATACAAGCCTCTCGACATAAAAACTCGAAAACCTTCTGGAAGCTTGTTTCTGGAGATATGAGACCTCTAAACTCTGCCCCATGTAGCATCCCCATTTATGGAAACAATATTTTACTGATAATTATGAGGATACATGTTGCATTTCCTCATCCCTTAACCTAACAAATCTACCAGTTTGGACATCTGTCACTCAAAAGGAAATAATTGATCTGATTGGCAGTTTAAAACCAGGCAAAGCACCTGGTTTTGATAACATACCCCCTGAACTGTTGAAAGTATATCAGGTGGGCTCCCCTGTTGGCCAACCTGTTTACAATAATAAATAAATTTGGATACCCCTCTGAGTCCTGGTTAGAAGCCATAGTTATTCCCATTTTTAAGAAAGGGATTAGAGAAGATCCTGCGAATTATAGACCAATCAGCCTTCTCTCTGTAATCGGCAAACTCTATGCCAGCTACTTGAAAGGGAGACTTTCTACATGGTTAGAAGAGGAAAATATTTTGTGCTGGGAGCAGGCGGGCTTTAGGAAAGGCAGGTCTGTGATTGATCACTGTGTAATCTTAAATCATCTAGCTGAAAAATATAGGAATCGATGGGGCAATGGCCTATATGTTGCATGTGTTGATTTAAAATCCACTTTCGACTCTATCCCTAGGGAGAAATTATGGGTAAAACTTGCAAATACTACAATTGACAAAAGACTTCTTTTCTTAATTATCCGATTGCACCAGCATACATCCTTTCGTGTTAGATGTGGCCGCGAGGGGGGTCTGACAAACTCCATTTTTACAACAAAAGGAGTTAGACAAGGTTGTATCCTAGCCCCTCTTTTATTTAACCTTTTTATGAATGATTTAGCAATTAGGTGTCATTTGCCAGATTTTCATCCCCCCAAATTAGCGACTCAGCACTGCCCCCTACTGTTATATGCTGATGGTGCCGTCCTTTTATCTCTATCTAAAATCGGTTTAAAACGACTATATCGAGCCTTTATGTTATATTGCCAGGAAAACCAGCTGACTATAAATTTTCCCAAAACTAAAATTCTAGTTTTTACTAAGCGTTCCTCAACTTCTGAATGGACGATCAATACCCACCAAATTGCTCAGGTTACCCAATTTAAGTACTTAGGCATCTTATTTCACTCATCATTGTCCTGGGTTCCCCATATTCGAGCTGCTATTACAACTGCACGAAACTCAGCAAAGGGCATTTTACGATATTTTTTTATAAAAGGAGGACAATATATTCCGGCAGCTCTACAGGTTTTTAGATCTAAAATAATTCCCCAACTTCTATATGGAGTTCCGTTATGAATTGGTGCCTTCGATTCCTCTGTAGAGGCTGTACTTTCAATCTTTCTCCGACAAATTTTTGGTGTTCCAAATTGTGTGCCATCTGCAGTCCTTAGATTGGAATCTGGTCTAATCTCGCTTGAGGCTCAAGCGTGGACTATAGCTTTTAATTATTGGTCTAAATTGTCATATGAGTATTCTTTTGGCTATCCTCTACTTTTGCGGGAGGATCCTTTTTCCTCCCTATGGGCTAAAACGTTTTCCACTTATCTTGCAACTATAGGTTTTTCTTTAGAGTATCTATCATCACAAGAGCCAGTAGCAGCTAAATATTCTATTCTGGCCCGGATCAGAGATATAGACTTTCAATGCGCAGTTACGGCAGCCACTTCAACATGTTCCCCCATACACTTTGGCCTGAGTTATGAGCCGTTGATACGTGCCTCTTATTTGGAATTTCTCACGGTCCCTAAATACCGCCTAGCCTTTACTAAGGCCAGATTTAACTGCATAACCTCTGTGCTGTTAGAAGGGAGATATCGGGGCTTAACGTATAAAAATCGATTGTGCCCCTGCAATGCATGCGATATTGAAACTCTTTTTCATGGTTTTTTTGAGTGCTCACTATATATTATTGAACGTTCTAAATTTATAATTCCAGTTATAAAAAAGTTTCCTCATAAGCTGCTTGATCGCCTACTTCTCTATCTTTTGTCAGCCTCAAACAGAAATTGCACCTTATCTGTTGCCAAATTAATTTTTACTGCCCAATCTATACGAGGGAAGATCTCCTCTCCTGATGGATTGGCTGCATTTTTGTAACACTGCAATATTGTTTAATTTGGACAGTTATGTATTGTATTTTATTTGAATGTATTGGGTCTATGACTGTAATAATAAATACGAATACGAAAAAAAAGCCCGGGCCTGTTAGTACAGAAGCGGCCCATCCCGCCGCCGGCAGCAGCAACGAAGGAAGGCAAGCTGCTTGCTTGCCTGTCCGCCTTGCTTTCTTCGCTTGCTCAGTCCGGGGGCCTCTCAAGCCAGGGGGGCGGCCCCTCTGGGCCAGGTAGGCCTTGCACTTCGTGGTGTCTCACCCACCTTGTTCTGCAACCAGATGTCGGCACCGCCAGCCAGGTCTCAGCGCTTGTTGTTGACATCTGTGTGGCCTTCGGTCGGAAGACTGGGAGAAGCTTCCCCCGTTTCGCACAAAGCAGTATTCAGAAGTGGTTTACCATTGCCTTCCTCTGCGTTTGCATGCATCTTAGTCTGGTATCTCAGCTTTGACCATTCCTCTTTGGATGCCCCTGCTAGGATAGCCTCTTGGTCTAGACTCCTGATGGCATTCTCTCAGCTTCTTCGACACTCTCAAACCCTCTCACCATGTTGACGTGTGCATCCTAGAGGGGGGCTGCCAACATAGTGAACCCATAAGGTTTACCTTTAAACACCAGTTATAATGGCTGTAGTTCTGTTTAGAGTTTAATTTTTTATAAATTAAGTTTCTCCAATGTAGAAAAGACTAGTTTTCCATTTCTGCATATATACAGTTTTGATTGAAATTTCAGGATGAGCAAGGCTGATTATTATTTGATGGAAATCAGTTTAATGTCTATTGCATCTAAAATGAAAGTGCTCTAGGAAGATATATATTTAAGGTTGATTGCTCTGAATGTAGTGATGAACAGAGGAATTTCTGTTATATTAAAACCTTATATTGATGGGGAAGATAGTTTCTTAACACAACTTAGAGAAAATAAAAGGGGATAGAATGGGTAGGGCAATGTTCCTGTGCTTCAAGTACCTTCAAAGTGCCCATGAACACCAGCTCTCCACCTTGCAAAGGGGTGGGTGGGAATTGTCCTGCAGTTGCACTGCATTTCAGGGGTATCTGGAGTACTTCAATGCAAGAGAGGGAAATGATCCTGATCCTCTCCATCTGTAAGCTGAAAAGAAGGGGACGAGGCTTTTGCATTGCACTTTTTTCCAGGTTCCAATTCAAGGTGTTGGTATTAACCTTTAAATCCCTATACGGTCTCGGCCCAGTTTATCTAAAGGAGCACCTACAACGCCACCAATTATGCCGCCTGACAAGATCAGCCGCACAAGGCCTTCTCTCAGTCCCGCCAACCAAATTAGCTAGATTGGCGGGAACTAGACAGAGGGCCTTTTCAGTGGCGGCCCCCACCCTCTGGAACTCCCTTCCACAAGATCTTTGGCACGTCTCTTCCCTGAATATGTTCCGCAAGGCCTTAAAGACCTGGCTTTTTCAACAGGCTTTTGAGACTTCTGGGGAGGCTTAATGTTCTTATGATCGAAACGCCTCCTACCCGGTATTGTTGTTATCTTAATTTATATTATATTGTATTTTATTGTATTGTATTTTGCTGCATTTTACTATATGTACGTCGCCTAGAGTGGCCACCGGCCAGATAGGCGACACATAAATTAAATTTTATTATTATTATTTATTAGGTGCCTTGGAGGCACAGCACCAAGACAAACCCCATACTTCCTCCCAACTTTGGAGCTGGATGTGGGGAGGCAGGGACTAACCCTACAGTTCCATTCTGCTTCCAGGCACCTCCGAAGTGCAGCACAACAGCAGAAGCAATCCCTGTTTCTTCTGAGCGCCAAGGTTGGGGCTCCTCATCCTCACCATGATGAGCATGAAATTCTGGACCCCTCCCTTTACACAAATGGTCTTAGCGCCGCCTTCATATGCTTTCTGGGTTTCCAGCTATTACAAGGTTCACTACACACACAGTCCTTTTAGGACTAGGATTTTATTCTGTTTTGAAAGTCCATAATTTCCTATGGTGGTGATTCTCAAACAGGAGATTTTGCTAACACTAAAATAAAATGCAGACTTGCAAACAGGGTGGCCATACTGAAAAGAAAGCTGTGCAAAAGCATTCAAACAAAGCAAAGGGTGAAAGTTTGTTTTGATGAATTTTGACACAAAGGAGTACTATTCATCTTCAAAGAACATTTGTCTTTTTTTTTAGCACAGTAGAGGGCATGGTATCAAGGTCGTACACTTGGGAAAACAATGGAGTAAGGTACTTGCAAAATGGAATTGGAAAGGAGGAAGCCATACACCATCATAAGGTGCTTATTTGTAAAAGATCATATTACCCGGTATTGAACTGGAAATGGAAGCAGATGAAAACAAGCTCAAATGTCACTATTTTTTTTCAATGTATAAAAGAAGGAGCTCAGAATATTGATGTATATAAAATTTGATTGGTTTCACACACACCCAACGATGGGGGAGACAATTTTTTAAAATTCCTTTTCAAACACTACTAGAGGTCATGTAATGAAATTAGAAGAAAAGAGCAAATGTTTGGTCGTGCTATGAATGCACCTCTTTACAATATTAAAAAAAACCCTTGAGCAAACTATTTTGTGCTGGATGAGAATGAGGAGCTACATGGCATGACTGATGCTGTACATAACAAGCCCAACTATATAAATGTGTGGCTGCAAGATGTCATTTTTCATTATAAAATTACTATTGTTATGTATACATTCTAGAGAAAAACCTTGCATTCTATTCTTTTTGTTTCTCTTTTTCAGGTATATAGAAATCTTGAAGGAACATAAACCTAAACTTGTTTGGGATGAACAAATAGCTGAACACTACTTTGAATACAAAAAGTGAGTTGCAACTGTTAATTGCTTTTTTTCCTCTCTAATATTTATTTGTTTGTTTGTTTTTAAACAAATTCATGGGAGAAGCTGCATCCAGATCTTGGGTGAGAGGAATAAAATATGTTATTTTAAAAAGCAAGAAACTACATGATAACTATGTTAGCTTCTTAAAGCAATTTCCAGTGTCATTAGTCAATAGAAGAATATTGCTACCTCTACATTAGATAAGTGCCAATCCTTTAAACAAAATAAGAACATTCAGTGAGAAATTATTATGAAACTATCATTGATTTTAATAGCAATCTAGTTAGAGTTATGCACATGAATCAGGATCCATTACATTGTGTTGTAAATTTTAGTGGAAATTAGACACCAACCTATTCATACATCCCCCTCCTTTATTTTTTTTTAGTCAAAAAGTAGCTTTCAGACCCTCTTTTAGAGTACTTAAACTAGCCTCTTCTATGTTGCAGGAAAAGCCCCCATCTGGAATGCATTCCTGATCCGAATTAGGAGCCCTCCTCCAGTTTCCTACAGAAAATCAACCACTCCTTGGCTGCTGTTTGCTCCCAGATGTGCTGTGTGCAGTAAACAACATCTCTGGGTGCAAACAGAAGTATTGGGAAGCTAGTTTAAGCAAGCTTTTGAAAAATTTTGAATAGCGTAATGTGTAGTTTGACCTTAAGTGCATCATTAGAAGACTGGATGTCAAGAGAGATTGAAGTTAAGCAGAACGTGGGTGTATGTGTGTATTTGTCTTTAGTTCCTTTTTAGGGCACACCTCAGAAAAAAAAGTGAAGCCTGATATCTGGCATTCTGCCCCCACCTCCTTTCTGAGCAGCTGCCATTCTGCCCCCTCCTTTACTTCCATTAGATATTGACCACCAGACTATATAGTGGTTTGACCAAAGCAATGAAGATAAAATGCGAAGTGAATTCCTTTCCCACTCCACCTTTTTTCACTTTAGAGAGATCTGGCCACCCACACAGCAGAAAAGTATGCCATCGTGAAGCATCTTATCAGGGCATCATGTCCTTCTGCAGTTGCTGAGAAGTCTAGACTAAATGCAAAAAGCACAAAGAAATAAAATAATAAAAGTTCAAACAACTTAAACTTACCTTCAAGATTATTTTCCCTTCAATCAGCTGTTAATTATATCTAATAGGCAAAAACCCGTTGCTGTTTAAGAACGTACCTATAGCAAACAGATATTTCCATCAAAATTTAAAAAGCAAGGAAATTGGGCAGCTATAGTGAATGCACCAGTGGAGCAGGAGACCTGACGTCCTCTCTGAGATATTGTACTGCCCTATAAATTTGTAAAAATGCAAACATAATTTGGGTTGGTCTTTCACAGTCCAATCCACTTGCTGTGTAGCTTGGAAGAATTTGGTAACGTGCCTCTGAGCATATGGTGAATGGTGGGAACACCTGCAATCAGGGCCGGTTCTAAAGGGTGGTTAGGTGGAGCACTGGCCCGAGGGCCCCTGGAGCTACAGGGTAACAGGGGGACCCTCAGTGGCCCCTTCGCTCCCCTTACGTGATCCGCGGCTATCCACGGGCCCCCCACACCCCCTACTTACCTGTCTCCTGCCTTTTAGTATTGCCCTGAATGAAGATGACGGCTGCTGTTTCCCTAAAGTACTGAAGCCCCTGCCGCCATCTTAGTTGCTGGCAGAGATGCGCTTGCATAGCACGCACACATGTCATCAATAAAGATGGCGGCGGAAACCACGGCCACCATCTTGACTGATGGCAGTAGTAAAAGACAGGAGACAGGTAGGTGGTGGTGTGGGGGGCACATGCGCGAACGCAAACGTGCACACATGCTGGGGCCCAGGGCAAGCTGATACCCAAGGGCCCCAGCATGCCTGGAGCCAGCCCTGCCTGCAATCAGCCCAAATAACAGAAACAACACATGTGCTATGCTGATTTTGTTTTAGCAGGGAGGAAGCAACAATATTGACAGTTGATATAGTTCATAGTCACTTTGAATATGTCTGATTTACTTTGCAAATGTTTCCTATAGTAAATCATTTTCTTTTGCTTCTGTTTCTGTGAATATGTAAAGTACAGCAACACGTTGCACAATTTACACTAAAAAAACTCCAAAAACAATTATGGAATAATGGAACTAACTGTTCTGCATAATAGTCTCCGGTGGACATGAGGTATGTCTCAGTTTGCACAAGATAAAACAGCGGGAGGTGAAATATATTCTAGCAAATTTCTTCGTATTTTTAATTGATCGTGCCCACCCTTCCTTAAGTGAAATGGTTGAAACATAGCAGGCTGGAAACATGTATCTTTGGCAGGCCAAGTTTGTTATTTCCAACAGTTAGATTCATTGCTCAAGTAGCAACATATTGTAATCAGTCTAATTTTACATCAAAGCTGCAGTTTCAGATTCAACTGTTAATGCATGCAAAATAGAAATAGAACATAACCTCCAGTTGGAAACACAAAAGGCTGTATTCACCATCATATGGCATTGACCAATAAAAAGGCTTTAAAATAAATTAAAATAAATTTGACACAGATTTCTAGGATGAATAATGAGAGAAATATAATTTTCTAGGCTACATTTTCTGTAGAAACATTAGTAACACAGGAAAGAAGCAAAGTAAGAAGAACACCGACAAACATACAAAAAATTGAATTCTCCATCTTTGGAGATACAGTCCTGATTTTAAGTGTTGCCACCATATGCTCAGAGGCACATGTTACCAAATTCTTCCAAGCTACACAGGAAGTGGATTGGGCTGTGAAAGACCAACCCAAATTATGTTTGCATTTTTAGAAATTTGTAGGGCAGTACGACATCTCAGACAGGAGGTCAGGTCTCTTGCTCCCCTGGTGATTCACTATAGTTGCCCACTCTCCCTGCTTTTTAAAGTTTGATAGAAATATCTGTGGGCTATAGATACATTCTTAAACCACAAGGGGTTTTTGCCTATTAATGAATTTCCCTGCTTTTTAATCAGGGAGGTAAGAAATTGAATCTTGTGCAAATTTTCTGAGAATGGGTTGATCATTTGTGTATTTATTGCGATCAATGGGATTTAACCCCCTGAAATCATTCTTAGGATAGGTGAAACTGAGCATGAGGGACGAGGAGGAAGGGGGAGGGGAGCCAGAGCGAGGTGAAGGGGAGGAGGAGGGGAGAGTTGGTTTGGTCATTTGCATATTTATTGAGTTCAGTGGGTTTTACTCAAGTGCAATCATTCTTAGGGTAGGTGAAACTGACCTGGCGGGGAGGAGGAAGGGGAAGGGGAGGGGAGGAAGTGTAGGGGTAAGGAGAAAGGTGGAAGGGAGAGCAGGAAGGGGGAGGAGAGGGAGGGGAGGAGGGAGGGAGAAGATTGGGTGGGTGGACAATGGGCAGATGGAAAAACCCTTTCCTTTCAAAAAAGAAAACATTGTTAACAGTATCATTATTTTTCAGGGTTTCCCCCACCTGTTTATTCTACAACAGACACATGTAGTCTCCTACCCAATTTTAAATCAAAGCTGCCCCTGGCCACATCCACACCAGACATTTATTCCACTTTAAACAGTCATGGCTTTCCCCAAAGTATCCTGGGAAGTGTAGTTTGTGAAGGGTGCTAAGAGTTGTTAGGAGACTCCTATTCCCCTGACAGCTACAATCACCAGAATGGGGACTGTTAAACCACACTGGAGCTCAGCACCCTTCATAAGCTACACTTACAAGGATACTTTTCTGAAGCCATGACTGTTTAAATGTCTGGTGTGGGTGAGGCCCCCTGATTAGCCAAGCCAAACAGCTGTTAGCCTGGTTTTTAGAACACTGACCATTTGTGGGGTATGTAAAGCTATAGACCATGTTCTTTGGGAATGCTTACGATTATAGAGACAAAAGGGATTTTTTTTGTTCACTTACTGGTTGATAGAGGAGCCCTTGCTGGTGACTTGGGAGTCCTTTTTAGGAACTGTGGTTTGTGAACTCTAGTTCTATCTGCCATTTTGCAAGTCTGTAGTTTAGTTGGTGTATTGTGATTAGATTGTGTGTGTGTGTTTAGTCATCAGTAGGTGGTGGTAATAGGGCCTTTTAGGCCTTGCTTGGCCATAAAACCCCAGAAGAAGAAGACTGACAGTTTGTTCTTACTGAGCATGCCTGCGTTGTTATAGATTCCAATGTTAAATTTCTTAAATTAAATAAAAATCAGCCATGCATTGTTTAAACTGCAGAAGATGAAGGTCAGAGTATGGGGCAAGGTTAGTAATATGATTACAGGGACTCTGTGAACATGGCTGATTTTTAATTAATTTCAACAAATTATGAGACCCTAGTAGGGGTCTGGATTTCCCCCTTCTTGTTTTACACTTTGAACTCTTGATTCTCTGAGTGTTTTCTGTATCACCATGAAAATATAGAAGATTGTTAAGCAAGTGTTTCTGAATTCAAGACTATATTTTTTGTAAGATTTTGTTTTGAAATGAGCTTATAGGAAGCAGCAGACTGGCATGGAGGGGTATTTTCAATTTAACATGGCAGAATGTGAAAAATCCATGCTGGCTATGGTGTACAGCCACTCTTTTGTGGCTGTATAATATACTGTAGTATTCTTGGACAACTTTGCTCATTGTGAGTTGTTTGTCTTTCTGTCTGTCTGCCTGCCTGCCTGCCTGCCTATCTATCTCTGTCTTTGTACAATAAAATTGCTATGTACTAAGAATCAATTCTTTGTTTCTGTGTTCTCTGGAAAGAAGTAATTTGGGTGGTTGTAAATAGACAAGACAAGCATCTCATGATAATATCAGTTTTTGTGTTCTCTCTTTTTGTGCTTTCCAGAAGTAAAGGAGGCAAGCATGCAGTCTTCTATCCAACTTTAAAGGTATGCATCCCTCTGTTTTTGAAACAAAAAACAGTATTGTAGTGAAAGCAGGGAGTTCCACTCCTCCTACTTTTACTGTCCCAGGAATCAATCCCCAGCCTTGGGCAATTGATCCTAGCAAACCTGGTCTGCTAGGGCTGTGTATGCTTACACCAACCCTGCACGGTAGTACTGCCACCACCCTTCTATTGGTTAACCACTCTGGGGTGAAGGGACCCCCAGAGCCCACTGAACACCTAAGCCTCTCAGGACCAGAGGCTCGATACCCTCCTGGCCCCTTCAGATGTCTTAAGTGAAAACGTTCCTCTAGTACACGGTAGTTTGGTCAAGCAGCCAGGACTGAATTTAGGAACTGAACCCCTTCTCTGGAATAAACACACGTTGCTTTAAAATAAGTAAAGTTTATTAAAAGATAAAAATAAGAAAAGGGATAAGGGGTACAAAAGATAAAAAGGTACATACAAAATAGTTTTAAGCAGCAAATCAAATCCTAAAACCAACACCCAAAAGGGGCAAGGTATAACACAACAGTATACAAAAGGTTCTTGGCACAAAATGAAAATAATAAAGCTAACTGCCTCAGCTGTACTTACAAAGCCTCAGCTCTCTCTCAGTAGTTAGCGTCCTTCCCCTCAGGGACTGCCAGTCAGGAAGTATAATGGAGCCACCGCAGAGCATCACCATAAGCAAGGTGGTGCCCACAAGTGGAACACAGCCCAGAGACCGAGGCCTTCTCTTATGGAGAAAATCCCTGCCTCAGCCGGAGACAATCAACTAATTAGCAGTTTCATCACAGGAATGATGAAATGATGTTCCCACAGTACCAGGCACCGTCCCTCCTGGTTTCCCATAACAAGCCGAAGGAGTTTTTACGGCCTTGACGGAACCAGGCCCCTCTTGCTGATAAAGAGGTGCCAAATTGCTGTAAGCCGATACAGCTGGGCTGTAAAAATCACCGGGTCACCGGGATGGAAAAATATCAAAAGATTTAACTATTTATGACCAGGGACCCAGGAAAATAATTAAGGGGATCAAACTGGCATGACAAGTATAGCCAAAGGTGTAGTCTGATTTTAATGGAGCTGGAGTGCATCAAAACATGAGTTTATTTTATATACAGTTACTGCAAAGCAGATGTTTATGTTAGCTGAATAAATTGGCTGCACATTACATTCTTCTGTTTGCCAGGAATAAATTGACAGATTATTGAATGGCAAACATTCATAGCAAATATAGTTAGTTTAAGGCTTCTTGTGAAATAAAATGAAAGATCTTTCTGCTATTTGGTTTTTGTTTCTGCACAACATCCCTTCATCCCCAAAGACCCCTCAGCTGATCAGTTCCTAATGTCTATATTCAGCAAAATTAATTATCCAACATGTGTCTCTTGTGTTTTGCAGTCCATCCAACTGCGGTTAGAGCTTGCAAAGGAACTGGGCACAGGAATAGCCATCTGGGAACTGGGCCAAGGGCTGGATTATTTTTATGATTTACTTTAAAATATGACATGTCCTTTTTTTCATTGACACTTCATCTTCAATCAACTGGAACTGGAGGGGGGGCATTCGGGCAGGATTTTTCCCCCCAGAGGGGCAATGTAATTTATATGGAATAAGATTCAAGTTTTCCCAATAAAGAGTATCTTTTGAGTTACTGTTCTTCATGTCGTGCATGGAGATGGATAAAGCAGGGAAAGCTGCCAACAGTAGTGTGCTGAAAAGGTTACAGGAGAGTTGACAGTGGTGTGGTAAGAGATCTTTATTCTATTAGTTGTTTTTAACATTTGCAGCTAAATCCTAGAATAACTTACTTGAGAGTAAGTCTCACTGAATACATAGGACCAGTGCTAGCTGGTCCTATGTATTCAGTGGGACTCATTCCCAAGTAAGAATGCATAGGATAGCAATGGTAAATTAAGTGTTTGAGGTAAGCTGACTTTGTTCAGTGCCTGCAGCTGCAACATTGGGTGACCTATATCTAACGGGATGATGGGGGTATAACCCCTCTTGGTGGTGTTTGCTTCTGTCATCCATGATGACACAAGACTCTTTGTTGTCTTTGCTGAAAGAGAAAAAAATGGCTACCTCTTTGCAAATTGCTGTCAACCACAATAGCCTTCTGACCCTGCTGTGGGAGTTCGTGCATAGTGTTGCATTTGTTCTACTTCTGCGTGCAGGGTCATTGGCAGAGGGAGACTGGGAGACTACTGTTCAACCACTTGATGCTTGTGCTGTGAGATTTCACAATGTCATCCAGGGAGTTGGGAGTGTAGTACCACCCAGTGTGCTGATGAGACACAACTCTACTTCTCCTTGACATCTGAGTCAGGTGAGGCTGTGGAAATGCTCAACAGGTTCCTGGATTTGTTAATGGACTGTATGAGGGCCAGTAAAACTGAAGCTTCATCCTGACAAAATTGAGGTCCTGTGAGTTCGTGGTTCTTTAGTTCACACAGATAGCATTCAAATAGTTCTGGATGCAGTTGCACTCTCCCTGAAGCAGCCTTTCCCAACCAGTGTGCCTCCAGATGTTGTTGGACCACAACTCCCATCAGCCTCAGCCATTGTAGCTGAGGCTGATGGGAGTTGTGGTCCAACAACATCTGGAGGCACACCCATTGGGAAAGGCTGCCCTGAAGGAACAGGTTCATCGCTTAGGGGGTGCTCCTTCATCGAACCTTATTTTTGAGGCCCAGGTGACGCCTGTAGCATGGGGTGCCTTCAACAGCTGCAGCACCAGCTGCAACATCGACTGGACAGAAATAATCTGGCAACATCCCATCTGAATTATCACAGTGTGTTATATGTAAGGCTGCCTCTGAAAATGGTTTGGAAGCTTCATTAGTTCAGCATGCAGCAACCAGAGTTTTGACTGACACTGCTTGCCTGGATCATATCTTGCCAGTTTTAAAAAAACTTCGCTGATTGTGTATTCATGTGTGGGCCTAGTTCATAGTGCTGGTGCTTACCTCTAAATACTACATTCCTCAGAGGCGAGGTTTTTTTTCAACAAGGAAGGGTACTTTCTCAGCAATGGCACCCAGCAAAGGAATGCCCTCCGTAGGCAGATATGCCTGGTGCCATCTTTGCTATCCTTTCAGCGCAAGGCAAAACCCTTCTTATTTACCCAGGCATTTTAAAGCATTTTAGGCTTTCTGTCCTTTAACACGGCTTTTACCTGCTGGTTATTTTGTACTTTTTAAATTATTGTTTTTCTTGTTTTAATTTTTGCAAACATTCTTAAAATCATAGCTACAATGTGGTACATACATTTATTTCTTTTTTATCATTCTTATCTTACATTTATGTCCCACCTTTCTTCCATCATGGAATCCAAGGTGCTCTATATGTGGTTCCCAGGTGCTCATCCACCCAGGCCCCAGCAGTCAGACTTGCTTAGCTTCAGCAAGGTGATGGCCTCATGGATCTTCAGACCATAATAAATAAAATATTTTGCAGCGCAAGTTATGGGCCAAGAAAAAAGTACATGGGGAAGAGCCAATGATAGGGTGGAAGCACTAATAACTTTTCGAATTTTAAAATCCTTAAATGTTGTTGGAGGATTTAGGACAGATAAAAGAACATAAGAACATAAGAAGAGCCTGCTGGATCAGGCCAGTGGCCCATCTAGTCCAGCATCCTGTTCTCACAGTGGCCAACCAGGTGCTTGGGGGAAGCCCGCAAGCAGGACCCGAGTGCAAGAACACTCTCCCCTCCTGAGGCTTCCAGCAACTGGTTTTCAGAAGCATGCTGCCTCTGACTAGGGTGGCAGAGCACAGCCATCACAGCTAGTAGCCATTGATAGCCCTGTCCTCCATGAATTTGTCTAATCTTTTAAAGCCATCCAAGCTGGTGGCCATTACTGCATCTTGTGGGAGCAAATTCCATAGTTTAACTATGCGCTGAGTAAAGAAGTACTTCCTTTTGTCTGTCCTGAATCTTCCAACATTCAGCTTCTTTGAATGTCCACGAGTTCTAGTATTATGAGAGAGGGAGAAGAACTTTTCTCTATCCACTTTCTCAATGCCATGCATAATTTTATACACTTCTAGCATGTCTCCTCTGACCCACCTTTTCTCTAAACTAAAAAGCCCCAAATGCTGCAACCTTTCCTCGTAAGGGAGTCGCTCCATCCCCTTGATCATTCTGGTTGAAGTACTTCTTCACACAACACAACACATAGTTAAATTATGAAATTCACTCCCACAGGTGGCAGTGATGGCCAACAACTTGGATGGCTTGAAAAGAGGATTAGACACATTCATGAAGGATAAGGCTATCAGTGGCTACTGGCCACAATAGCTATGCTGTGCCTCCACTGTTGGAGGCTGTATGCTTCTGAATACCAGTTGCTGAAACTGCAGGAGGGGAGAGTGGTTTCATGCTCAGGCCCTGCTTGCAGTCCCATAGGCATCTGATTGGCCACTCTGGGAACAGGATGCTGGACTAGAAGAGCCACTGGCCTGATTCAGCAGGCTTTTCTTATGTTCTTGTTCTGCTGTAAGGTTACATTCATTCATTGCTTAATTTGAAGTGTTGTTTAAGAAGAAATGTTTCTTATACACTTACTGTGTGTATTCAGTTGAAAAAGTATTTTCAAGTGAAGAAGTGCTAGCATGCGATACCTTAGCAGAGAGGGAGTGCTAGGAATTATGTTGTTGTTGTTATGTGACCTCCAAGAGCATCTGTCATGAACCACCCTGTTCAGATCTTGTAAGTTCAGGTCTGTGGCTTCCTTTATGGAATCAGTCCATCTCTTGTTTGGCCTTCCTCTTTTTATACTCCCTTCTGTTTTTCCCAGCATTATTGTCTTTTCTACTGAATCATGTCTTCTCATTATGTGTTCAAAGTATGATAACCTCTGTTTCATCATTTTAGCTTCTAGTGACAGATCTGGTTTAATTTGTTCTAACACCCAATGTCTTTTTTGCAGTCCATGGTATGCGCAAAGCTCTCCTCCGACACCACATTTCAAATGAGTTGATTTTTTGCATTTGAGGACCTTTTCTAGTTCTCTCACAGCTACCCTCCCCAGCTCTAGCCGCCTTCTGATTTCTTGACTATTGTCTCCATTTTGGTTAATGACTGTGCCAAGGTATTGATAATCCTTGACAAGTTCAATGTCCTCATTGTCCACTTTAAAGTTACATAAATCTTCTGTTGTCATTACTTCAGTCTTTTTGACGCTGAGCTGTAGTCCTGCTTTTCTGCTTTCCTCTTTAACTTTCATCAGCATTAGTTTCAAATCATTACTGGTTTCTGCTAGTAGTATGTTATCGTCTGCATATCTTAAATTATTGATATTTCTCCCTCCAGTATTCACACTTCCTTCATCTTGGTCCAATCCTGCTTTCCGTATGATATGTTCTGCGTATGGATTAAACAAATAGGGTGATAAAATACACCCCTGTCTCACACCCTTTCCAATTGGGAACCATTCGGTTTCTCCACATGCTGACCTTACAGTAGCCTCTTGTCCAGAGTGTAGGTTGCTCATCAGGACAATCAGATGCTATGGCACCCCCATTTCTTTTAAAGCATTCCATAGTTTTTCATGATCTACACAGTCAAAAGCTTTGCTGTAACCTATAAAGTACAGGGTGATTTTCTTCTGAAATTCCTTGGTCCGTTCCATTATCCAACGTATGTTTGCAATATGATCTCTGGTGCCTCCTCCCTTTCTAAATCCAACTTGGACGTCTGCCATTTCTTGCTCCATATATGTTAAGCACCTTTGTTATAGAATCTTGAGTATTACTTTACTTGCATGGGATATTAAGGCAATAGTTCAATAATGACTGAATTCCCTGGAATCCCTTTCTTTGGAATTGGGATATATATTGAACACTTCCAGTCTGGGGGCCATTGTTTAGTTTTCCATATTTCTTGACAAATATTTGTCAAAATTTGGACAGATTCAGTCTCAGTAGCTTGCAGCAACTCTACTGGTATGCCATCTGTTCCTGGTGATTTGTTTCTTCCAAGTATTTTAAGAGCAGCTTTTACCTCACATTCTAAAATTTCTGGTTCTTCATCATACGGTTCCTCCGTGAATGCATCTGTCATCCTGGCATCTCTTTTATAGAGTTCTTCAGTGTATTGCTTCCATCTTCATTTCATCTTGGTCAGTCAGTGTGTTCCCCTGTTGATTATTCAGCATCCCTACTCTTGGTTTAAATTTCCCTTTCATTTCTCTAATCTTTTGGAATAGGGCTCTTGTTCTTCCCTTTTTGTTGTCCTTTTCTGTTTCTACACAATAACTATTGTAATAGTTCTCTTTGTCCCTACGTACTCGTTGCATTTAGGGTTCTGACTGTGTTTCTATCTCCTTTTGCTTTTGCTTTCCTTCTCTCTTTAACCCTTTTAAGAGTTTCTTCAGTCATCCATTAAGGTCTTTCTCTCTTTTTAACTAGAGGTATTGTCTTTTTGCATTCTTCCCTGATAATGTCTCTGACTTCACTCCGTAGTTCTTCTGGTTCTCTGTCAACTAAATTTAAAGCCTCAAACCTGTTCCTTATATGATCTTTATATTCTTCTGGGATGTTATTTAAATTGTATTTTGGCATTATGATTGCTTTCTTGTTCTTCTTTAGCTTTACTTCGATACAACCAGTGCATGATCTGTACCGCAGTCTGCTCCTGGTCTTGTTTTCGCAGAAAGTATGGAACTTCTCCATCTTCTGCTACCAATTATATAATCAATTTGATTCCTATATTGACCATTTGGTGATGTCCACATGTACAGTCTTTTCGGTTGCTCAAAAAATGTGTTGGCAAGAAACAAATTATTGGCTTCACAGAATTCAGTAAGTCTTTTTCCTGCTTCATTTCTGTCTCAAGCCCCATTTCCCCACAATTCCTAATTCTTCTCTGTTCCCTACTTTTGCATTCCAGTCCCCCATGATTATCAGCACATCTTGTTTTGTTTGGGTTATCTGTTTCTTCCTGTACTTCTATGTAAAATCTCTCCAATTCCTCTTCTTCTGCATTTGCCATTGTAGCATAGACTTGGATGATGGTTATATTAATAGGTTTCCCGTTTAACCTCATAGATATCACTCACTCAGACCTTGCATTGTCGCTCCTAATTGCTTTTGCTACATTACTTCTCACTATTAAAGCAACCCCATTTCTTCTTAATTTCTCATTTCCTGCATAAACTATTTTGTAGTTGCCTGATTGAAAATGTCCCATTCCTATCCATTTTAATTCACTCACGCCAAGTATTGTAATGTTGATACGGTCCATTTCTTGCTTGACAATTTCTAACTTTCCCTGATTCATGCTTCCAATGTTCCATGTTGCTATTGTGTGTGTCGTACAACTCTGGACTCTCCTTTCGCATCTGTGTGCATCAGCCTCTGGGCTTCCTTTCGGCTTTGACCCAGCTGCATCATTAGTCACAGCGCTGCTCGTCCTTTGTTCTTCCCCAGTAGCTTGGTGAGTGCTTTCTGACCTGGGGGTCTCATCTTCCAGCACTATCTCATGTTGCATTTTGGATACTCTGTTCATAGTTTTTTTGTGCTAAGTGGTATTCAGAGGTGGTTCACCATTGCCTTCTTCTGAGTTTGGATGCATCTTAGTCTGGTGTCTCAGCTTTGACCATTCCGCCTTGGGTGCCTCTGCTAGGAGTCTAGCCTCTTGGTCTAGACTCCTGATGTCATTGCTCTCAGCTTCTTTGACACTCTCAAACCCCCTCACCATGTTTAGGTGCATCCTAAAGGGATTGTGACCCTTGCTGAAAGAGGGAAGGAAGATTGTACACTACCAGAAACATTTATGCAGTTGTACTTAAAGACCCACTAATGTTCCTCTTGCCACTTACAGCTCTTGCTAAGATAATGGCTGTATTTTTGTCCCCTCCCCACTAATTATTCTCAGCAGGGAACTTGCCTACATCTACTGTCTTCAAGCAAATAAATCCTCTGCAATCTGCTGCTGATTAAAGTCCCATTGATTTTCACCTCTCTGATTTCCTTCTGGAGATTCTCAACTCCTCCTGTATTATGAAGTATCCAATAGCTTTTGTAATCAGCCCTCCCCCCCATTGCTGTATCAATACAAATGTAATTTGCTATGTGGATCTTCCTGTTCAATTAACCTGATCTTTTCTGGTTCGGTCAAAAGGAATTTAAAGTAATACTTAAGGAGGTGTTCTTTTCAGTGGGGTTATAGTGTAAATCACAAGAATAATTGTGTGAGCTGTCGCTGTAATACCTCCCAGCTGAGTCCCAACCTATATTCTGAGTCCTGTTATGTTCACAGGTTGGTGATGAGGCCTGAATAAGAACATAAGAAGTTGCCTTATATCAAGTCGCACTTAGGATCACTCTAGTACAGCATTGCTGACACTTATGCTGACTGATGGTGCCGGCCTGAGAGGAATCTTTCCCAGCCCTGCCAGGAGATTCCAGCAGGGCTGATCCACTCATTAGCCACACGTAGACAGTTGTCTCAGGTGGCATAAGGATTTGTGCACACACGGAACTTCCGGGAAGGGTGACTTCGCTTGTGCCTGCTTTTGGGATGGGCTCCCGCCTCAAAAGAAGCTTATTCAGATATAAATCAGTCAGAACATTTTTTTTTTGACTGATGAAATTTCTCCCGGGCAGGGAGAAACGTAGAGATCAACCTCAAAAGCCTGTTTTTGTTGGGAGGACTGGATTTCATTAATTTATGAGATAAGGTCCAGCCAACAATGCCGGACGGACTTTCGAACAAGCTCTATCTGCTTAAGCAATACGCTTATCTTTTCTTTAAAGAGAGAACGGACTAACAGGCAAGCACCCTTCTTTCTATTATTTTTTTTACTTGGTTTAAATTGTTGCAGCAAAAGGAGATTTGTCAGATTGATCGGCTTTGGACAGCTTCTGGGTGAGCTATAACTCTTCTCTGTTATCCACGAAATTAACAGCTTATCTCTGTTTCTGTCGCAAAAAGCTGTCCTGGAAGTGCATTCTAAAGATATACACAGAAGAGGGATTTCTATTCCTGATTTCTATTCCAAGGAATATTATATTGTCTGGGACTATTCTCTTTTTGGTCTATTTTATTTTGACGAATCTGCTTCTTCACGACGCCACTAACTGTTTTGATGCTGGGAACTAAATTTGTTTTGCATTCTTGAACATAGGGAGATAAGGCAGGTTGCTCTGTTTATACTGTGATGTCATCAAGCCTGGAATATTAACCCAATTGTTGCTGAAATAAGAAGTGGTTTTTCTTTATTTTTGTTTTGCTTTGTTTTCGTGGTTTTAAAAATGGCAATCAAGAAAGTGGCTGAGAATCTGGAAGTAACTATGTTTCAGAAAATAATGGATGAGATTGAGATAACGAAACAAACCCTGCGACAGGGTAGTAAGGAGCTGAAAATTGAACTGAGCAAAATGACGCAGGAGTTTAAAGAAATAGGGGATCCTGTGAGAGAGGAGAATGAGATCAGAGATGAGAAAAGAAAAAATAAAGGGAAGATACAAGCCTTGGCGATTGGAACAAATGTGGAATTGGAAAAAGATCTGGAGTTTATGGATTTTAGAAATAAAATCTACTGTTTGGAATTTAACGTTATCTCTGAAGAAATTAATGAAGATATTAGAGATAAAGTTATCAATGGCTTGGATAATCTTCTGGACTGGAATGATGTGATGGAGCTTGATATAGAGAAAATCTATGGAATTAACTGCAGCCATGTGACAATGGAAAAACTCTTAAGAGATGAGCCAGTGCATTTTGTAAAAAAGAAGAACACAGATATGACCTTACAACAGTATTTCAGCAACTTATTCAGAATGGATGGCAAGAAAATATTTGGGATAGAGGAAATTCCCATCAGACTCTTATTATATGACTATGGCTACAACAGCAAGATTATTATGGAATACTGATAATGGAAGATTGGACACTGAAATTACTGGACTTAACAGGACTATTGAAGATGGAAGATGGAACTAATAGGGATAATGGAATAATGGCTATTGAAATTATTGGACCTAACAGATTCTGATGAGATGGATTAATCGAAATGTTTATTTGGACTATGGTTATGACAATAAGATTATTATAATTATTAACGAGATGGATTAATTGACATGTTTATTTGGAGAAAAATTGATAGATATATTTCTTAAAGAATTGAAACCTCTCTTTGACTTTTTGTGGAAAGAATAAAGTAATGTTTATGAGATTTGATGATTAATTAAGATAACTACTGGAGGAAAGTGATTTTATAATATGATTTAAGAGACAGGATTGTTATATATTGTAGACCTATAACTGATTTGATATGTGACAAATGGGAAGTCAACATTTTATTTTATTTTGTTTAATCATTTTTGTTTTGTTTTGTTTTTTGTCTTTGAATGTTTTATGATTTTGTTTTCTATGTTTTATGAAAATTTGAATAAAAATTATTGTAAAAAAAAAAAAAAGGATTTGTGCACACACAAACACCAGCCCAGTCGCCATCCACCTGCCATCATTTAATTCTAGGATTGCTAGCGCTGCTTTGGCACTGCAGCAAGTAGGGTCCTTCTCAGAGCAAGGCATACATGGAGAGGTGGCCTTGGAGAGTGCCTGTGCTGCTGCTACATTACAGCAGAGGAACGGATACTCTTTGGTGCCACTTCACCCCCACAATGCCATGCACTAGAAAGACCCTAGAGCCCTTCGTTGGAGCAAAGCACTGTTAGGTATGACGCTCTGGAGAGCCGTAGCATGCCTAGGCTGCTGCAGCAAAGCAAAGAAAAATGAAAATGGAGCCGGTGGGGAGGAGAAAATAAGTGTGTGTGGCTTTTCCTGCAAGGTTTGATTTCATGATAGAGATAGACTTCAGAAAGAAGCACTGTGGCGGCAGCAGCACTAGCAAGTTGGCAATATTTGCTACATTGCATGCTGCAAGTTTTAAAAGGGCTCATAGTTTAATTTGTTAAGGTTTTTAATGTTTGGAATGGTAAGCTGAACCTGCAATAAAATGCTGCAGTGTGGAGTGCTTCTCTTCAGGAAGCCAGCCAGCTATGACCTTCTTCTGGATACTCCATTCTATTCCCCCCACTCCTGGGCTTATTTTTCTTCTCCCTATTGTTTTCCCCCCCTAAAGTTTTTTTGGACTTCTGCAAACCTTGGGGTTCCCCCGATCGTGCTAATATTTTCCTTGGATAGTGCTATTTTGGTTTCATAAGGTTTGGCACTTGGATAATGAGTTTGTTGTGAGTATACATGATATTTTTCTTCAATCTGGATGGCGTTTACTTCATAGAAATTCTGAGTGTGTGTGTTTTCCTTATAGTTTGAAATTTGTTCTGTTTTTAGCTTGCTAGTTTGCAGACTGAGTGTTGGATGTTATGTTCAGTTCATTTCCCCCCTCTCCCAACTTTTTAGCATCTAATGATCCATGTACATGAATTTGATTTGCAATATGCATAAGTTTGATGTGGTGCACATCAATCAATGTTTGCATCTGTTTTACTTGGGTTCTCAGATGTGCCTGAAAGGAAACAGTTAAAAAACAAACTCCCATGATTGTGCATGAACTTTCTAATTTTCAAAATACCTGAGAGAAATGAATAGCCAATAAATGAGTGGACTAGCAACAGGCAAGGACTAGATCATAGTGTAGCTGAGCCACTGAAATTTAGGATTGCCTTGTTATAAATTCAGCTGGTGGAGTCTTATCAGAGCATGACAGAGAAGAATTATGGGGAGATTTTTGAGGCATCAACTGCTGCTACCATATCTGGTTCCCTCTTTTATTTCAGGACTACCCTTTTTCCAATCAGTGATTAGGCAAACTCCCTTGAACTCTTACCAAGAAGGATATTTAATCAGGAGAAAATACAATAAGCCTAACTGTATTAAATTGTCATAGAGCTGACAGACATGTGCAGTTGATGTTACAACTAATCCCAGGCACAGAGGCTTGATGAAGAAAGTTAGTTCAGGCTAATTTCGCCTCCTCTTGACTTTCAAGAGGTTTCATTCAGATGCATGCCCAGGCTGCAATCCATCCATTTCAAGGAAGAGTAGATGTAGGCTCCCTTAGCTCTTCTTTGTTTTATTACTGAAATGTGCATCCCCACCCTCTGGAGTACTCTTTCTCAAGGCTCCAGTCAGAATGGGGAAAGAATCCAGGTAATGCTGCTCAGGTCTGGGGTGGGGGCTGATAGAAGGGGAAGTAACAGTTTTCAATTGCTATTCTAAAATTCTGTTCTCAGCTCTTCTCAACCGTAGACTAATAGGGTTGGCAACCTTTTTGGGCCAGTAGGGATATGTGGAATTTTGAGAAAGTGCAGTGGGCGCCAGTCACAAAATTTGGGGCATGGCACAACATAAAATGAATGCCGCATCTAAAAGAGCAGAAACAGGATCACGAAGTGGTGTGGTCATGCCCCTGGGCAAGAATGGGGTAAGAAAGGTCCCTACATCAGCTACTGCTCTGCTTGCTCACACAGAGAAGCTCTTTGTACTTCTCTATTCATAATGTAAGAAAAGGTTGATGTCCAATCCTGGCATCCAGTTAAATGTGGGCATCTTTAAGACAGTGTGTTCAAGGTAGGAGATCCCAAGCCAGCGCAAACAGGAGCTAAAAAGCAAAAGCGAACAGTCTCTTGTGCATCGTAAAATCTTGAGGGGATATTTACTGAGACCTTTCATAAACAGCAAGGAGATACTAGTGGGCCCATTGGTGCCTGCAGGCACTGTGTTGGCAGCTCCCTGGACTAAACCAATAGACTATTTGATTTGCTTGACTTCCGGTTCCTTTAGACCAGCTTCCTAATGTGGTGTCTTCCAAATGTTGTTGAACTACAACTTCCATCATTCCTGACAATTGACCATGATGGCTGGGGCTGATGGGTATTGGGGGGAGGAATATGGTCTCAGACCACCTCATAACTGTAAGCTTGCTAATTCCAACCTCCCACAAAGCCCCTCACTGGAATGTCTCCTGCTGCTGATTTTCAGGAGCCCCCCCCCCCAAAGCCACCAAAAAATCTCCACAATTTCACTGGCCTGAAACATTCAGCCACAACCTTATTTGTGGATGGCCCTGCTCTGCTTCCAAGCTGATAGGCTCTCAACCACCAGACTTCTATATCAGCAGAAGTGATAAATAACATACCAGAGAAAGAGAGAGTAGTATGGCCTTTCATTATCTGCCCTGCATATAAAAGAATAAAGACGATGGGCTATCTGTGCCATGGCAGAATGCAGGAAACTTGTGCTGTTTGTTGAAATAATTCACATGTTTTATACCAGCAGCAAATTAAGATGATAGAGCATTTTGTTAAGTTAAATATAAATTGTAAGTAAGCGTTATTTGTCTGGGGGGGGTGGAAAACATTTTGAGAACTCAGTTTTGCTCAGTGTTCCTATTAGGCTGCTCCAAATTGCTTGTGTTAACAGTTAGGCATTTAAGAGAGACAAAATAGCTCTAGAGCAAAAATTCACTAATAGGCAAAAAACCTTGCGGTTTAAGAATGCACCTATAACCAACAGATATTTCTATCAAACTTTAAAAAGCAGGGAAATTGGGCAGCTATAGTGAATGCACCAGAGGAGCAAGAGACCTGACCTCCTTTCCGAGATATTGTACTGCCCTACACATTTGTCAAAATGCAAACATAATTTGGGTTGGTCTTTCACAGTCCAATCCACTTCCTGTGTAGCTTAGAAAAATTTGGTAACGTGCCTCTGAGCATACGGTGAGCGGTGGCAATACCTGCAGTGGATCCAAATAATAGAAACAAGAAATCTGCTGATCTTGTTTTAGCAGGAAGGAAGCAACTATATTAAAATAGTTGATATCGTTCAGATAGTCACTTTAAATATGTTTGATTTACTTTGCAATTTTAGTGACGTTTCCTATAGTAAATCATTCTCTTTTGCTTCTGTTTCTGTGAATATGTGAACTACAGCAACACTTTGTAACACTAAAAGAAAGCTCCAAAAACAATTGTGGAATAATGGCACTGACTGTTCTGCGGAATAGTTTCCAATGGACATGAGGAGTGTCTCAGTTTGCACAAGATAAAACAGTGGGAGGTGAAATATATTCCAGCAAAATTCTAGGTGTCCTCTATGTTTTTAATTGACCATGCCCACCTTTCCTTAAGTGGAGTAGTTTAAGCATAGCAGACTGAAATCATGCATCTTGGGCAGGCCAAGTTTGTTTTTTCCAATAGCTAGAGTCATTGCATTACATCAAACTGCAGTTTCAGATTCAATTGTTAATGTACCAAAAATAGAAATAGAGCATAACCTCCAGTTTGAAAGAAAAAAGGCTGTCTTCACCATCATATGACATTGACCAATAAAATGGTTTTGAAATTAATAAAAATAAATTTGACACAGATTTATGTTGGCTATAGGTACATTCTTAAACTGCAAAGTTTTTTGCCTATTAGTAAATTCCCCTGCTTTTTAGTCCAGGAGGTAAGAAATGGGATCCTGTGCAAGTTTGCTGAGACTAGATTGATCATTTACATGTTTATTGAGTTCAGTGGGATTTACTCCCCTGCAATCATACTTAGGATAGGTAAACCTGACCGGGGGGGAGGAAGGGAGGGCTGGAGTGGGCAGGGGAAACTGACCACAGGGGATGGGGAGGGGCGGAGGGGAGCAAGCAGAGAGGAGGAGGGGAGGAGAGCAGGTGGGGGGGAGGAGGAGGGTAGGTTTGATCATTTGCATGTTTATTGAGTTCAGTGGGATTTACTTCCATGCAATCATGCTTAGGATAGGTAAAACTGACCATGGGGAGGGACGTCTGGAGTGGCAGGGGAGAAGGAAGAAAGAAGAGGGGAGGACAGGAAGGAGGGAGGAGGAAAGGAGAGGAGAGGGGAAAGGCAGGCCTGATCGTTTGCATGCTTATTGAGTTCAATGGGATTTACTCCTGTGCAGTCATGATTAGGACAGGTAAAACTGACCATGGGGGAAAAGGAGGGGGATGGTAGAGGAAAGGAAGAAGGGGGAGAGGGGAGCAGAAGGAGGGAGAAGGGGAAGGAGGCGATTGGAAGGGGGAGGGGAGAGGAGGGGCAAAAGGGAGGTGATAGGAGGGGGGAGGGCAGATTTGATCATTTGCATACTTATTGAGTTAAGTGGGATTTACTCCTGTGCAATCCTTCTTGAAAATGAAATGGATTTCCTTCAAGTCGATTCTGACTTATATATGAATAGGGTTTTCATGTTAAGCAGTATTCAGAGGTGGTTTGCCATTGCCTTCCTCTGAGGCTGTGAGGCAGTGACTGGCCGAAGGTCACCCTGTGACCTTCATGGCTGTGTGGGGATTTGAACCCTGGTCTCCCAGGTTGTAGTCCTAGGATAGGTAAAACTGACCTTGAGAGAGGAGGAGGAAGAGGGGAGGGGGATAAGGAGGGGCCTGAAAGGGTATGGGGGAGGGGAAGGGAGGGGTGAAGGAAGGGGATAGGAGGGAGGAGGAGGGGAGGGGTGAAGGAAGGGAGGACAGGTGTGATTATTTGCATGCTTTTTGAGTTCAGTGGGTTTTACTCCAGTGCAGTCATGCCTACCTTAGGTGAAATTGACCTGGGGGAGGGGCAGGGGAAGGGAGGATATAATTCTTTTTCAGGATTTCCCCCACCTTTTTATTCTACAGGAAGCACATGTACCCTCCCACCCAAAATTAAACCAAAGCTGTCGCTGGCCACATCTACACCAGACTTTTGTTTCACTTCAGGCAGTCACGGCTTCTCCCAAAGGATCCTGGGAAGTGTAGTTAGTGAAGGATGCTGAGAGTTGCTAAGAGATGCCCTGTTCCACTTACAGAGCTTCAATCAGAGTGGCTGACTGTTCAACCACTCTGGCCACTGGAGCTCTGTCAGGGGAATAGGAGTCTCCTCTCAGCACCCTTCACAAACTACACTTCCGAGGATTCTCTGGAGGAAGCCATGACTGTCTCACATGAAATCAAAGTCTGGTGTGGGTATGGCCCCCTGATTAGGCAAGCCCAGCTGCTGTGAATCTGGCTTTTAGAACACTGACAATTGGCTCTTACTGAGCATGCCTGACATTATCATTCAGTTCAATGCAAAATTTATTAAATTAATTAAAAATCAGCTAGGCATTTTTTTAACTTTTAAACTGCAGAAGATGAAGGTCAGAGTATGGGGCAAGGTCAGTAATAGGATTACAGGTACTCTGTGGCTGATTTTTAATGAATTTCAACAGATTATGAGAACTGTGACAGAAAAAAGCCCCAAAGGGGTCTGTTTTTCCCCTCTCTTTTTACACTTTAAACTCTCAATTCTCTCTGACTGTTTTGTGTATCGCTATGAAAATTTAGAGGGTTGTTAAGCAAGCATTTCTAAGTTCAGGAGTATGAGTTTTGTAAGGTTTTGTTTTGAAATGAGCTTATGGGAAGGATCAGAATGGCATGAGGGATATTTTCAATTTAACATTGCAGAATGCGAAAAATCCATGTTGACTATAGTATACAGCCACTCTTGTGGCTGTATAATAAGCCTCTGCTAGGAGAATAAGGTTTTTTTTAATTAAGGAGGGATCAAAGGACAGAAGTGGATGGGACTGCACAGATAATAAAGAATATGAGACCATCTTATCATGAGCTAGACTGTTGTCCATCTAGTTCTGCTTTCCCCAACCTGGTGCCCTCTAAATATTAGAGTCCAACTGTAATCATCCCTGGCCATTGGCAATGCTGGCTGGGACTGATGGGAACTGGAGTCCAACCACATGTGGAAGGTACCGGGTTGGTTATTATCCAGCTGATCTAGATCTGGATATTATTGTAAATTTTCTCACTGGCAGAAACCTCTTTAAGTTCTCAGATTGTTCTTTTTGAATCCTCCTATATGTATCTCCTTTCGGAGACTGTGTTCCTAGCAGAGTCTATAGCAACACTGGATCCTTGCTCGAGCAAGTCTTCATACCTTTTGAGAAAGTTGCTTTGTTGTTGCTTTTAGATTTATGCATCGAAGGCTCAGCCTATAGCGCTGGTGGCCAGAAGATGGTTGATATGTCTTCCAGTGAAAAAGAAAGAACAGTGTTTAGTATCTCTTAAGCAACACAGAAAGAGAAGGGTGAATGTTACATGGAGAGTGCTGGGGGGGGGAAGGGCCTTTCAGCCACATTTTAAATTTAAACAGGATTTATATAAGTGGCAGGAGCTTACTTTTAGCCTTAAGGCTTGGGTAACAACAGATAAAAGCTTTTGAAATTTTTATTTTGGTGCGCTCTCTCTTTCTTTTAACCTTATCTATACAGAATTAATGACTCTTTCCTTTGGAATCTTACCTAAAGTGCCTAGCAGATATCTCTTGGGGGCTTTGGGAACTGTGTTGATAGGGGCTTCATGCACATCAACTTTAAAATACAGCATAAATCTCAGACTACCCCCCCTTCTCTTCCTCTCAAGCATAAGCGGGAACTGTTGTTTATAGCGTGAACCAATGCATCGCAGAGGTTTGTGCTATGAACAGCTATAACAGCATCTTTTGTGAGGCAAACTGGGCAATCCCCCTATCCTTGTACTAGCTTCTATATCTGAGGTAGCCAATGTGCTCCCATCAGCCCCAGCCAGCAAGGTGATGGGAGTTGTAGTCAGCATCTGGACGGCACTACAATGGCTACTCCTGCTCCAGGGAAAGTGCCCTCCCGGGGCAGCAGCCATGTCTCCTCCGTACTCATTTCATTTAGCAGTGCAGCTGGCAAGTGTGCAGTTGGCCATCTGTTCCAGCAAGGTGGAAATGTATGGAATGACCAGGAGTGGCTTATCATGAAGAATGAGGCTTGTTGGATAATAAGGTCATTTAGACTGCTGGGATGTGAGCCAGTCTCTTCTAAAATAGAAGAAGATTTTGGATGGCAAGCAGAGGCACACGGCAAGAGGATTTAGATTGTGGGGAGTTTGGAACTGCAGGGTGGCGATTGGGGATGATGTCCATTGGGGGCAGTAGTTGGAACTGGCAAAGGGATTTTGGCAAACAAGTTGTGGATGGGCAGTACATTAGAACTGTGTGGTTAGGGCTATCTTATAATCTACCCCTAGTCTTACCATCTCCATATAAAAACTGCTGAACCCTCCCCGTCCCTTGTAAAAAAAAATGATGATGATGAAATTTGGCCTTCCAAATAATTTGTTTGCCCCTGTTCTAGATGCTTCCCCCCTCCAATCACTTAACTGTTTAACATTTTCTGTAGCTGTATATTATATTTTCTATCTTCATAAATAGCTACACATAGAGATCCTGGGATGGCAGTAGCTGCCATATTCGTTGACGTTCATTGGCAGTTTTGAGCCTCCCCCACTGGCCTTTGTGACAAAATTCTCAACACAAAGCTATGAATTTTACAGTAGCTCCTGTAATGGGATACAGGTAATGAAATATGAGCACCGACGAAGGCTGAAGTGTGATGATGGATTGATCCCTCTGAATCATGTCATCTCTGCCAGCTGTTTTGTAACTAAGTAAAATGACAAGATCATTAATGAGGATATTTGCCTTTAAAAATCCCATCACTATGTTCATTAGCACTTGGTCAGTTTTGACACTCTGCTTTGATTACCAGTGCCCATTTCAATTGGGTGATGAATTTCAAACATTTAAGAAATGCTGTCATGTGCTTGGCAACTGCAGTTGTTAACACAACTTGAGTACAGGAGGAGTCAATAACACAGCACAATCTTGTTGGAATATATCAGCCGAAGGCCACACCTATGGTGCAGATTTTCTTGCATGTAATTTGCATAATTTGAACATTAGTTCATGCTTTTTTTTCAACCATAACCCACATCAGCCCTCCAAAATATGGGAAAGTGAAGCTAGGGCTAATCCAATTTTTTATTTGGTATAGAATGAAATGTGGAGATCTGGCTGAAACATACACATACACAAGAATTCTTCACCAAAGCAGCCTCCATATTTTGGAAATCTAATGAAAGATCAGATCTCTTCGGGCCAGGGGTGAGAAGGGGATGGGATGCTGGTTCCCATCTGCATCAGTGTTAGAGCTGAAAGGAAGAGAGAGGCTTGTAATCCTCCCTCTTGCCCATTCAGTCAACAGTAGATCAGTAAGGGAAGTGTGTGTATGTGTGTGTAGAAGGGGAAGAGAGCCTTCAGAGCGTAACTGAAATGTCTCTATAGTTTATCCTTTTCAGAATTGAATCTAGGAAGCTGCCATACCTAGTCAGACCATTGGTCTATCTAGCTCAGTATTATCTACACATTGATTGGCAGTGGCTCTCTAGGGTTTTGGACAGGAATCCTCAGCCCTACCTAGAGATGCCTCCAGGGACGGAACCTGCAACCTTTTGCATGGAAAGCATATTCTCTATCTCTGAGATGCATCTCTTTTCCATAGTGGCCTTTTTACTCTGCTCATTGAGACAAACAAGAAATGTCGGTGTGTTTCCATAACCATAGCTGGTGTCACCTTCTGGGCCCAGCTGCAAGCACTTCCATATGTCACCTCCTTCTATTCTTGCAGTGTAGATTCTATACAGTCTTTGTGAAGGAACTATAAGTGAGAATACTGTATTATTTACTATGAGGAAGACTGGAATGCTCAAATAATAGCTGTTCTTCCTTTGGTCTGGCAAAATCATTGCAGTATCAATGAGTGTTGTGTGTTCTGCTGTTGCATGATCTAATGTTGTATCTCAAGCTTTGCCTTACCCCTCCCCCTGCTCCTCTCCCCCTCCCCCATGGTCAGTTTCATCTATCCTAAATATGATTCAATAAGCATGCAAATGATCAATTCATTCTCAGAAAACTTGCACAGGTTTCCATTTCTTACCTCCCAGATTAAAAAGCAGAGATATTCACTAATCCAAGCTACACAGGAAGTGGATTGGACTGTGAAAGACCAACCCAAGTTGTGTTTGCATTTTTACAAATTTGTAGGGAAGTACAATATCTTGGTCTAGACTCCTGACGGCATTGTTCTCAGCTTCTTCAACATTTTCAAACCCCCTCACCACATTAAGGTGTGCATCCTAGAGTGGGACATTCACTATAGCTGCCCAATTTCCCTGCTTTTAAAAGTTTGATAGAAGTATCTGTTGGCTATAGGTATGTTCTTAAACCGCAAGGGGTTTTTTTTGCCTATTTTAATGATTTTTTTATTAATATACAGCCTATTTTCACTAAATTAATGAAGGTGAAATAACGGCTGGATAGCTTGCTCTGTTTCTGGTCTGTAATCAGTTCCTCAACTTGCTCTTCAATCCTACGCTTGTCCCATCCTCTTTTCTGCATTTTTCTACACATGGTTTGAGTCGGCAACTGCATTGCAGAAGTCAAAACACACAGTACAAAGGATAGCTGCATTTTGCAAATTAGTCCAGGAAGTGCAAATTGGGTTGGTCCTTTTAAACACGCAGTTCTAAAGAAATTCTCCAGCCTCACTACCAAATGTTTGAGAAGACAGAAAGAGCATAAATAGTATTTTGAAGAACTGGGGAGAAGAACTGCATTCTACCCATTCTTTTGCGGAAACTGAAACATGAGAGTGCCTGTTCTCTCTTTGAAGATAAAGTGCTAGAAGTGACATTCTGTGTTTATGCCACTGAGTCACATAATGAGTCAAGTGATTGCTTCTTATGAACGTGTGTGTGCATGTGTGAGATGGTAGTGGGGTTCTTACGCACTATATTGCTCTCATCACATCTAGAAATAGCATCTGAAAAAATGGGAAAAAAAACACAAATTGCCACGTGTCCCGTGCCTTTTTAGTGTGTAAAGTTAACCTCTGTTTCATTCTTAAGAATCCATCTGTTACTTAACTTCCTACAGTACTAGGATAGTAGGTAACAGATGTATTTGAGTTCCTCAGTCTTTATACTGAAAAGTGACTAGTCCCTTTTCCTACATTGCAAAATGAAGATAGGAACTGCTGTATGGAAATTGCATCAAGTGAATTTAGAAAAGGAAGGAAGCAGAAATGCTTTCTATGCAGGGTGTGCAATCAGCCAAAGTAATTGCTGCATGGGGTCGTAAAGTCAAAGACCGCAGCTGGTTCAAAAATGACTGAATAATTGGCCCGTAATAACACTTGTGATTGTGTGCCATAGTGTAATATAATCAAGACTCATGCTTGAAGGGTTTGGCTGATTGGTGTCACTGTCAGAGTGAAAGATGAAACATCCTGCCTTTTGCATCCTATTTCTAGTGTTGTTTCATTGGCTGTAACACTATGCCAACTGTATCTTTTGAAAACAGGCTGGACATGTTAAGTGGAAAAACTGTGTGTGTGTTAGGCTTTGCACTATTAAAATGGGACTTTAGCCATTTATTTATTTGGATGTTAAATTCCACTATATAACCATAAAAAGTTTTTTTTTAATCCATATGATGTTAACACTGATTTAAAGCCCAGTTAAAAATTTAAAAACAATACATAAGCAATAAGAGAAATGTGCATGTCTGTTCATCTCCTGCTCCAAAAAGCTTCTGAACTAGAAACATCTTGACAAATTTTCTGCAAGTGATTATGGAATGAGTCTGGCAGGCCTACCTGGGAAAACATGTGTCTCCATAAGCACAGTGGAATTCCATTTCTTAGTCATAACAGAAAAGCCCCCCCAGTCTCAGTCCTCAGATGTTACTGGACTACAACTCCTGTCATCCCTGACCATTAGTCATATTACCCAGAGCTGATGGCAGCTGGAGGCCAACAAGATTTGGGGACCTGTGCGAGAATATAATATTTATCAAATGAATATTCTGCCTTTCTGTGCACAGTGGTCAAGGCTGCTAACAATAACAAATAATATATAAAAATTATCACAATGTATAAATTAAAATGAAAACAGATAAACACCAGTCAATGGAATCAATGAAAGAATATAGCAGGAACAAGTTAAAAAGATGTTCAAACTGAGCATAAGAAAAATTGAATCAACTTGACAAGCCAAAGGGCCTGTTTAGATTAAGAGGCCTTTTCCTATTGGTGGAAGGACATTCAAGAGGAGTCTAGACGGGCCTCCTTCGGCAAGCCGTTCCAGAGCTTAGGCACAGCCGCTGAGAAAGAATATACTAGAATGTGACAGAGGTCAAGAACAGCTTCTTATCTTTGTGAAATTTTGGCTGGGATAAGAAATCTGCTTCAAGTAGAATATACATACTATCGGTAGGTTGCGTTTGTATGAGGCAATTTTTGTAGGATTCTAAATCGTGGCAGGAGCCTTCACAAGTTGAGCAAGCTTTCCTCATTAGACGGTCACCCTCAAATTTGTGGAGAGCTATAAACTGGAGGAAAGCTACATGCTAGTGGGGGTGGGGCTTGGCAGCACTGCCCCTGGCATATTTGCTTGTACACAAGGAGAATGAATGCCTGAACAGGGCTAAGGTATCCTGGACAGCACTTTTCAGAGCCAATTTGTATTTTTACATATATTTAGACATCTCAGCTCCCTATGATATGCTGCATGGGAGGGGGGGGGGTTAGGTTTAAAAAACAAAAACAAATAGTAATTATTTAGGCAATAAGATTTTTTAGTTCGTAATTGATTCTGAAAGTTATAGGGTGAGTCTTCTGACAGAAGTATTCTGCCACACGGATATCGATAACTTGACTTAAAATTGGAACAGCCTGTGGTAGTCCAAAGAGCATGCCGACGGTGCAGCATAGATGTCATCTGGAGTGACTGGAGCTGCCGACAGAATAGGATGATGCAGCAACCCCATGCATCTAAAATGTTCTCTGAGCCTGAGAAAAAGTTGGAAGCAGAGCAAAGAACTATTCTTGAAGCCAGTGGTTTCTGAGCACTGGCTGATGAACTACAAGCAATGACACACTCAGGATTGGCTCCTGGCTGCCAGGAGTAGGGATGAGGGCAATGCAGCAAAAGGGGCTAAGAACATGTCGTTTTTGGAGAGTAGGGGTTGGAACAAAGAAGCGGGTATGTTGGCGGTGTGGGTTTCAGTGTTTGATGCAATGGCACTCACTTGTGACAGCTGCCCCAGTGACCACACGTCACCATCTCTTGGATACCATTCCACTGGCTGTTACCCTTTCACCCCGGCTTTACAACTGTATACACATTTCACTGAAGACTGAGCACAGCTATAAGCTGTCTCTGTAAAGTGTTTGTGTAAAAGAGTGTACATTTTGTTGATTTGTACAGCTTAGTTATTGTGTACCCAGTTGCACAGATTGTATACTTGTTGAATGTAACATGAGGTCACCCCTTTTCACTTTCACTGCCCTGTCATAAGCCAGGGAGGGGAAGAGCCTCAGATGACTCTCTCCTGGACATCCTGTGGGTCTTTTGACTCCTATGACCTTCTAGCTACCTCCCTTTTTAAGAAGGAATCTTAGAGAGGTTTCCCTGGCAGGTGATAGTGCCAAATGTGTCTCTCTTTTTTGGATGCTGGTAATTTTTCAAGCATTAGATTAGAATGGATCTCATGAGTCTGGTGGGGCTCATTTGTAAGGTGTTAAGGAACCCGCTAGTTTAAACATTCATTCTCTCTCCTACCCCTTTGTACAGTTAAGTTAATTTAAGGATCAAATTCATTTTAATCCTGAAGCTCTTTGTCTGTGGGAATTTGCCCTCCTACATGCTCCACTATGTTGTGTTTACTTCCAATATAAAAGATGAATAAAACTGGTGCAGTACATTAGAATTTGGTGCTGTAATTCTCTTAAATGTAATGCATTTGTTGATTTGGTTGCACATGATGTTTCATACTTGGCCCCTTGCAAGTTGAGGAGCATATTTTTGGAGGATTTGTCTTAAAGGGTTAATTTCATTTTGTTCCTACTCCCATCAGCTGTCAAAGGTGTTGAAACACTGGGTATTTATCTTCTTGATAAATGCTGCCCGCTTGGATTTGATCAGAGCACTTTCAATTTATTCTTACCTGGGTGAAGTTAGACATCAAGATCTAGAGCGATAAGGTAAAGGAATTTCATTATGACAAGAAAGGTCTACCAAACCTTGTCTGGAAACAAGGATGGCAAAGCAAATTTGAGTGTTGCAGAATGTAGATTATAAAACAGTTCAATATTTGAGATACCAATAAAGACACACAAACGTTATCTCATTTCATTTAATGTGCCGTAGGTTGTTCCACAGTGATAGGTTATCAGAGTAATTATTTTCTTGGGCTTACAAAACTTACACGTGATTCTGTGAGTTCATGTATCAAAAGGTTTCCTCTATGAAAGTAATTTGGAAAAGATTTTAAAACTTTTTTCTTTGCTTGAAACTGTATTAGCACACCCCTTGTTTTTAATTAAAATCCATGATTCTAAGGAATACAATGGCCCCTCCCATCTTCATTGCTGTGGGGCCCCGCTGGCACCATTACTTGTATTTCTTCCTCAGCGGTCACCCATCCCTTCAACAGCTGGAGACTCCGTTTGCTCTGCCATGAGCCTTTCTGCAGCCACCACCGCCAAAATCACGTCAGGCCCCACCCCGTCAGAAGCAGCCTACATGGCATGGGAAATTTCACCTCATGGACACTGCTGCGGCTACAGTGTCCGTGAGGCTAATTTCCTGCACCATGCAGCCCTAGGGCTGGTGGTGGGAAGGGGTCCACTGTGCCCAAGGGCTCCCAGGAACCTGAAACGGGCCCTGTCCCCACTAAAAACTTTGGGGATAACAGTAACACTTAACAATTTCCAAAGAGCAAGTATGTTATGTTTTCTTTTTGAAATGAAATGCTAAACTGATAAAATGTTAAACTGGTTTAGTGTTATAGGAATGGAACTAATCAACACCCTGGGCTTGCACACTCTACATACCATATTTATTTGTAAATTCAACATTGAAAAGAAGAAAGCAAAGAAAAATTAATGAAATAGAATAAATTAATATATTAAAGGTACAAAATTTAAAAAGGTATAATATATGGCTGCTAATAATAACAATAAATCATGGATACAATAGCCATTAGTACATACATCTTGAAGTAAGCATACAAGTTAAAATAAGCCGTCCAGATGTCCAAATAGATGTCCCCTCAAAATTAACGTCATCTGGGCTATTGTGGTGTTTGGCGGAGCAACAACCGATTCCAGCTCCCTGGCATTGGTGTGCTTGCTTTGGGCTGATCTGCAGCCACATTTGCAGCATGCATAAATACCTTACATTGTAGTGGAGTAATGCATGGAGTGACCTCTAGGTGTTTCACCAATCTGATCCTACTGTTACATATTTGGGCTGATCACCGAAGCTTGCAAAGAGCTCTGTGTGGCACTTGAAGCCCTGCCATTCACATGATTCAAAGAGACGTGCACCCCGCACAATTTAATTTCAAGCCATGCAGGGGAAAACAATTTCCCTGATGTTGTTGTGATATCAGGTGGTTGACTGGTGGGCAGCCTTGCCAACTTATCAAAATTGGCTCATGGGAGAGTGAGGTGAGGTAAGGTATAGATACACCAGTTCCCCATCCATGGTGTACTAATCATCATTTTTTCATTTATTATCATTGGCGATCACTCGTGGCTGAGTAAGATTGTCTTGCAAGATAAGGTCTTTAACAGTGGGTCCGTAAGTGACTGTGGAGGCCAATTCTGGATCCACACAGCCTCCCACAGTGAGGACATAGATTTCCAAATGGAAGATGGTCACAATGAGGATTTGCTTGACGGGCCTTCCACTTAGCTTGTTTGTCCCTCTCGCCCTGTACTCGTGCTTCTTCAAAGTCCATAGCACTTTTGATAATGGCCGACCTCCAACTGGGACGCTCATGGGCCAAGGCTTCCCAGTTCTCAATGCTTATGTTACATTTTTTTAGATTAGCTTTGAGGACATCTTTAAACGTCTTTTGCTGTCCACCAATATTCCGTTTTCCATCCTTAAGTTGGGAGTAAAGTAGCTGCTTTGGAAGTTGGTGATCAGGCATTTGAACAACATGGCCGGTCCAGCAAAGTTGATGTTGGAGGATCATTGTTTCCAACACTGGTGGTCTTTGCTTCTTCCAGTATGCTAACATTAGTCCACCTATCTTCCCAAGTAATTTGCAGAATTTTCCGGAGGCAGTGTTGGTGGAATCTTTCAAGAAGTTGGGAGTGGTGTTTATAGATGGTCCATGTTTCCCAGGTGTACAGTAAGGTCGGTAGTAGAATGGCTTTGTAAATAAGCATTTTGGTCTCCCTGCGAATATCCCGATCCTCGGACAGTCTATGCTTCATCCGGGAGAATGCGGCACTCGCAGAGCTCAGACGATGCTGAATTTCATCGTCGATGTCAGCTTTTACAGAGAGATGGCTGCCAAGATAGAAAAAGTGATCGACATTCTCCAGCATCGCACCATTAAGCTGGATTAATGGTGCTACAGAGGGATTGGTTTGCACTTGCTGATGGAGCACTTTGGGTTTTTTGATGTTAAGTGAGAGGCCAAGCTTTTCATATGCTTCTGCAAAGACATTTAGGATAGTTTGAAGATCTTCCTCTGAATGTGCAGAGACTACATTACCATCGGCATATTGAAGTTCTATGACAGATGCTGTAAGTACCTTATTTTTTGTTTTCAGCCTACTGAGGTTCAAAAGCTTTCCATCTGTTCGATATGTGATTTCCATGCCAGTGGGAAGTTTCCCCTCAACAAGGTGTAGAATCATGGCAATGAAAGTAGCAAATAAGTTCGGAGCAATGACACATCCCTGTTTGATGCCTGATCCCACTTTGAATGGATCACTTTGAGAGCCATTGTTATCCAAAATTGTTGCCATCATGTTGTCATGGAGGAGTCGCAAAATATTCACAAGTTTATCAGGGCATCCAGTTTTCAGAAGGATGGTCCAGAGAGCAGTTCGATTTACAGTATCAAAGGCCTTAGTCAGATCCATAAACGCCATATACAGAGGTCGGTTTTGCTCCCTGCATTTTTCTTGAAGCTGTTGTGCAGTGAAGATCATGTCCACTGTCCCCCTGGAAGGGCAGAAACCATTTTGGGATTCAGGGAGGATGTCTTCTGAGATAAGTAGGAGGCGATTTGTAAGGATCCTTGCAAGGATTTTACCTGCAGTAGCAAGAAGAGAATGCCTTGGTAGTTCACACAATCTGATACTGAGCTGTATGGGCCAATGGTTCAATTCAGTATAAGGCAGCTCAGCCCTGTAGCCAGCCTTCCTTGTTAGATGGGGCAGCCACATTTCTAGGTGGGGAATTTGGTGGGAGGAGAGGTGTATAGCATCAGCCAATCCCTCCCTCCCACTGGTGGAGAGGATGTAAGGACTTTTCTCCATTAAGTTCCTCTGTGGAAAGCACCTTTTGAAGTAGTCCTGTCTTCCATGAAAATGTCACCTGTTACTGGTACATCCTGCTTTGATAGTGTCAAGAAAACGTGTTTAAAACCTGTTCTGACCTGACAACATGACTCTGCCATGAAGGATTCTGGGAATACATCTTGTGTGAGTTTGAAGGGTAAAATCTGGGCTGCAAGCTGGTCTGTGAGAAAGATTTTTTTTTACCAGCTTCTTCAGCTAATTGGCTGTGTGAGGTTGTTTTTTGCACCTGTGGTATCTCTGATAGAGTCAAGGCTGTGGCTGCTTCTGCTAACTGGATTCAGATGCTTGATTTGTGAGGTTCTCACATATGCCCAGAAAGTTCTGTCCAAATTGCTCTTCTGATTGGCCAAGGCCTGTCCCAGGTCCAGAAGATTCTAACCATTTAGCCTCCTAATTGGTTCCGTATGCCTAAGCCTAGATTTATACAGTTCATTTGTCCCTTCTGATTGGCTTAAGGATCTGCCCTGCTGTTGCTAGGCATATCCTATAAAAGTATTTTGATTTTCTTTGTTTGTTACCTCCCTATTCACCTGTCCGAACTCATTGTGTTCCTGGGTCAAGTATCCTTTGATAACCTGAAGCTCTGTTGGTATGTATAGAGCAGGAACAGCTAAATTTTATTATTTTGGTCCTGTAGTTATTCCTTAACTGTCTTTTTGATATTTGATGTTTTGGACCTAACTTTTGGGATGAACTGGGTTAAAGGATTTTGATGCTGCTCTTTTCATGTATTTTTCTATTTTGATGCACTTGCATATTTTCTTATGCATTTTAATATTAAAATATTAATATATTTACTTTGGGTGTGCTGTTCCAGGGAACTCAGGTCTAAGTCCAGTGTTTTGGTCCTTCTTGGCTATTAGCTACTGAGTAATCTTTTTGTCTTAAGTCTCTTAGCATTTACTTCCACTGGAATCCCAGCCAAGCCTTTTTTTGACTATGAGGATTGAATTTTCCCCCTTGGAGAGTTAGTGGTAGTGTACTATCTGGCATGGTTGGTTTCTGGTTATTTTTTACCAGCTCTGATCAGATTGGCATCTTAAGAGTGCTTCACAAGGGAAAGGGGGAGATTTACAGACATAAAGTTCCTACTCATGTCAAAGCATATATGGTCATATCCAAGCTGGGAAATGCAGCGCAGAGGCTGCAATTTTGCATTCAGGTGTGTGAGGATTCTGAGATGTTGTCCTTAACAAGCACCTGCATGTTACCAACATTGCTAATGATGCTGCACCAGTTAGAGCAACTGAACATATTTGACATAGTCCTTGGCTACTTGCTTTTAGTCTACCTCTGCAAGATAACTTTTCATACTTGGAAAATGCCTTTGCAGTGTGTAGGACTCCCCCATCACACAGAAGTACTTAAGATTAAAGCCTTAATATTTAATAAGTTATCTGTTGTTGTATGGAGAGTGTGCCAATGTGAAATTGGGCTGGCAGCTCTGGATTAATGGAAATGGACATCAGGGTTTAAAAGTCCCCAGTGATAATCTGTAAATATGCTCAGGCGCTGTCCCTCTGCGGCACTGCTCAGGAATCCTTTTCTTTCTCTGTTTCATGAATATAAATTATCTTTGCAATTCCTTGGCATCTTTACCTGTTTGCCATGTGGGATTTTAAGAACATTGTTAGTATTAGGGCATCTTCTCAGCCTGAACATGTATGTACACTAATTCCTTCACCTCCTAAAATCTAGACTTCTATTAAGTGGCATCATGGAAACAATGGCAGCGAGTTAAAAAGGAATGGGGCAAAGATGAGAAAAACTCTTTCTGACATTTTAAAATAAGCAGAGGTACTCACTATGTAGTGACATTAACAAGCAGATGGGAAAGCTGATATGAAAGCTGAAATGTCTAGAGAGATTTGGAGGATATTCAGGATGAGGATCCATTTTAATCTTTATACAAAAAAGTGTTCCTTCCTTTCTGTTTAAATCTACTTTTCACTTTCTAGGTTACCCATTCCTGTATTGTCTAGCTTCAGGTAGTTTTGCCTATGATACCGCCAAAGAGTAAATGATGCATTCTAGAATAAATGAACCCAAAATTGCCAATATAGTTCTAGGAACAATTAAATGCAAATATTCCACTATGTTGCCACAAAATTACTATGCATATATTTATGTGGAGTGCTGGCACTTTCAATTTACGTTTCAATTTTGCATTTAATGCACTGTAAAGCATCGGAGGAAACAATAGCTTCGGTGGGAGAGTCGACTAAATTAAAATGAAAAAGCTTTGTGCGCCATCAGCAACAACAATAGAAGTGTCATCTATTATTTCTGTTTATATGCAGCAATATTTCTTCCTATAAACAAGGCACTGGAGCATTCAGTTAATCAATAGAGCAGAATGGCTGAACATTCTTAGATTCTGTTTTGTTTGTTAGGTCTCTACATGCCAATGATGTGAGACTCACCAGCTCACTATGACGGAGACGGGGATCCCTGCACTGGCTTCTGTTGGTGCTTGTGAGGAAGCAAGACAGTCTCTGCCCTGCATCCTGTAGCCTGACACTCTTTGCTTTGTGCTTCCCAGTTGCCTTGCACATTGTCATTTGTCTCTTTAAATAGTTACAGTTTTTTCTCATAGCATGCCAGGGGAAAGGTCATAGCTTAGTGGTAGAGCATCTGCCTTACATGAAGAAGGCCCCAGGTTCAATTCCTAGCAGGTAGGGCTGGAAGAGTTTCCTGCCTGAAACTCTGAGCTGCTGCCAGTCAGTGTAGACTAGACTGAGCTAGATGGTTTGATATAAAGCAGCGTCCTATTATCTTTTTTAGTTTCCATTTATTTTACATTTGCCTTGCCTTGCCTTCCTCCTTGTCCTGCTCCTCCTTCTTGTTGTTATGTGTCTTCAAGTCGATTACGACTTATGGCGACCCTATGAATCGGCAATCTCCAAGAGCATCTGTCATGGACCACCCTGTTCAGATCTTGTAAGTTCAGGTCTGTGGCTTCCTTTATGGAATCAATCCATCTCTTGTTTGGCCTTCCTCTTGCTCTACTCCCTTCTGTTTTTCCCAACATTATTGTATTTTCTAGTGAATCATGTCTTCCCATGATGTGTCCAAATTATAACCTCAGTTTCATCATTTTAGCTTCTAGTGACAGTTCTGGTTTAATTTGTTCAAACACCCAATTATTGGTCTTTTTCGCGGTTCATGATATCCACAAAGCTCTCCTCCAACACCACATTTCAAATGAGTTGATTTTTCTCATATCCACTTTTTTCACTGCCCAACTTTCACATCCATACATAGAGATCAGGAATACCATGGTCTGAATGATCCTGACTTTAGTGTTCAGTGATACATAGCTGCCCTCCCCAGTCCTAGCCTTCTTCTGATTTCTTGACTATTGTCTCCATTTTGGTTAATGACTATGCCAAGGTATTGATAATCCTTGACAAATGCAATGTCCTCATTGCCCCCTTTAAAGTTACATAAATCTTCTGTTGTCATTACTTTAGTCTTCTTGACATTCAGCTGTAGTCCTGCTTTTGTACTTACCTCTTTAACTTTTATCAGCATTCGTTTCAAATCATTACTGGTTTCTGCTAGGAGTATGGTATTGTCTGGATATCTTCAATTATTGGTATTTCTCCCTCCAATTTTCACACCTCCTTCCTCTTGGTCCAATCCCACTTTCCGTATGATATGTTCTGCGTATAGATTAAATAAATAGGGTGATAAAATACACCCCTGTCTCACACCCTTTCCGATGGGGAACTAATCTGTTTCTTTCTCCATATTCTGTCCTTATAGTAGCCTCTTGTCCAGAATATAGGTTGCTCATCAGGACAATCAGATGCTGTGTCACTTTGTGCCTACTAGCAAAGCTTATTTATTTGCTAGCTTCTTCATTTTCTTTGAATCTTATCAGTCTAGACCAGGGGGTAAGGAGACATTTTCCAATGAAGGGCTGTTTACTGATGGGCGGTGTTAATTGGGGTGCTGCCACTGATGGTGGGTAGAGTCAAAATCAAATGGTGGGTGGAGTATGCAGCATTATGCAGCTTTTTATTTGTCTGTCCCACCTCATGCCTTCTCCACCTCTCACACATGACCCAAACAGAAGTGATTTCCAGAGGGGTAGAGCAGAGTGCAAGAAAAGGCCCCAAAGCACATGGAGAGCCAGATGATCAAATTAGGCACCCAGATTTAGATGCTATGCTAACTTTGGTATTTTAGCACCAGTGGCAAGCCCAGCTACTTTATGATACTTTAAGATTCTGTCCCCCTATGATCAATGTTAAACCTGTTTCTGTTAATATCTGGCCTACTTATTTATGATGCCATTTTATTATTGTTATTATTTATTAAATTTATGCCCTGCCCTTCCTCCCTAAGGAGCCCAGAATGGCACTTTTAAAAGTACTAAACTCCATTTAGGAGACAGCAAGACAGCCAGGGCCCACAAAGTCCCTTGTAATTGAAATGCATATAATAAGTAATGTCTCGACTCCTTTGTCTCAGTCAAGGGAAAGGTACATCCAGTTATTCACTGTGGAGGAAGCTTCATCAGATCATTCTGGAGAAGGCCATTTATTCCCCTCCCTGCAGTGCTTGTAATTAAATGGTAGGTAAGCAGTGTTGCCTGGAAGAGTTTTGCTTGCCTCCTTTTCATAATGTCACTGATGATACTCAGGACTGTGATTGACCAAACAGGCTAAGAGCTGGGGGTGGAGAGATGTGGTCGATTTACCTGATGAGAACTTTTACTTTTCGTTTTAATGGGACCAATGTGGGAGATCATTTGCTGTTGCTTTGCTGATCAGCAATATAGCATGGATAAGCTGTGCCAGATCACATGCCGCTCAGGAACCATGTGGGATGCTTTGAACAAAGGACTGTGAACCTGATTTTTTTTTCTAAACCCCATTTGACAAATACTCTCAGCTAAACAGAAAAGGAAGCTAACCAGAAGAAATTATTTTGATTTATGCTATGCCAGGGATGGGAAACCTATAGCCTCCCAGGTCTTGTTGGACTGCAGCTCCCATCATCCCGGAGTATTGGCCATGCTGGCAGGAATTGATGGGGGTAGGAGTCCAACATTATCTGTTGGGCCTCAGGCTCTCTGTGATATCCCTGGGATGTGGCATGAAATGTTTTTTCCCATTAAGTTTGCAGCCATGTTTCATGAAGATATGCATTCACTGCTCTGAAAATACAAATTTACTTGCAGCAGTGTGTTTTATATATTTTATTTATTTATTTTATTTATTTTCATTTCTAGACCGCCCATAGCTAATAGCTCTCTGGGCGGTGTACAAAACGAGATTAAAATACAATATAGAATAAAATCAGTAACAAAGGAACACATTAAACTAAAAACATAAACATAAAGCATTAAACATTAAAATGCCTGGGAGTATAGCCAGGTCTTAACCTGGCACCTAAAAGAAAGAACCATAGGCGCCAGGCGTATTTCCTCCGGTAAGCTGTTCCATAATTCGGGGGCCACCACAGAAAAGGCCCTAGATCTAGTAACAGTCCTCCGGGCATCCTGGTGAGTTGGTACCCGGAGGAGGGCCTTAGATACTGAACGAAGTGAACGGGTAGGTTCATAGCGGGAGAGGCGTTCCACAAGGTATTGCGGTCCCACACCGTGTAAGGCTTTATAGGTCAACACCAGCACCTTGAATCTAGCTCGGAAACAAATAGGTAGCCAGTGCAAGCGAGCCAGGACAGGTGTTATATGCGCAGACCGATTGGTCCTCGTCAACAGCCTGGCTGCCGCATTTTGCACTAGCTGAAGTTTCCAAACAGTCTTCAAGGGCAGCCCTACGTAGAGCGCGTTACAGTAATCCAGTCTAGAAGTTACCAGAGCGTGAACAACCGAGGCGAGATCATCACTGTCCAGATAGCATCCTCTCCACAAACTTAAAAAAGCACTGCTTAAAACTGTAGCAGAAAGACAGAACATAGTCCATCTCATCCATCCCCCATGTAGACTTAGCCTTGAGGACTTGAGTGGGCTGACTGAAAAATGGGAAAACAGGGAAAAAAAGGAAATGCTGTATCAGAGAGCTACTTGTAGATTACATTTGGGGAATAAGTGGAGCAAGTGGTTAATATGAACAGCATTTGGATGTTATGCAAATTACCAGAAGGTGGCCCTAAAGCTCATGGATTTATGCTGGAGTTCCAAAGAGTTTTATGTTCCATCAATTCCTCATTCAATAGCATGAACTGAATACCAAGCGCTTCTTAGATTTTACAAGATTTTCAAGCAAAGTTTACCAAGCAAAGTAACTAAGCTACCTCCTAACTGGCAAGGTAAACAACTGAACCAAAATATAGACCTGCATGGCAGCAAGCATCCCAACAATATGTAGATCAAGTTATGTGAGTAAATAATGCCGTAATTTCTCAGGGCACCATCTGAAGTAAATGCAATGAAATGAGAGATCTGCAAGAGAACTTAAGAAATTGAAACAGTAATCAGGAAATCAGGCAAACCCTTAAAATGTGTGAATATTTGCAAAATAAATAAAAATGTTTGGGTCTCCATCTGCTAGTTACCAGCATACTTTATGCATCCCCATCTTATTTGAATTGGTTGTACTCTTTGTAAATTCCTCCTTACGGACATAAGAATGTCCATAAAAATAAAATATGAAAGCAAACCAGAAAATGCAAGCAAGTACAATCAGTAAGACAAGTAAGTTGCAACTCATTTAGATGTAGTTAATTTAAATGGGGCTGAAGCATGACTACTTTTGTTTGGCATTAGGCTGCTGTGTTCTGCTAATTGTGAAATGTGCAATCTAAGATCATTTTGGTAGCTTTAACCTTTCAATAAAAACATATTTCCATTCACTAAAATGGTAGGTCAAAACCCTCTGGTTGAAGAAATTCAGTTTAAAATATGTGAAAACTTACCAGCTGTTTGCAAACGAGTCTACTGTATTGGCAAATAGAGCGGGAGATATAAAGCAGGGTGTAATAATAAATCATCAGAATAATTTCAACTGGAGAATTCGCTCACCACCACACTTAAAAATACTGAGCCACAAAAGTTTTAAAGACAGACAAGACGTACTTTTCAGGTGTATCTTTTAAAAGCAACGGTGCTTTCTCAGATTGTCCAAGCCACTGGCAACATTTCATAACTAAGCTCACTTCCAGATGATGTAATTTGTTGAGCATTCATCCTGAGTTGTTTGCAGAGAGCTTAGACGACATCTGCAATTTTTAAGAATTCATTCTTATTTGTTTGTGGGGAGGTTAAATGACATTTCGTCACTTCCCAGTGCATTTTCCCCTCACTTTCCTTATCGCAAAAGGTCTGATCATTTGGGAACGTTGCCTTGTTGCACAAGACCTCCGTTAACTTTGATTGCACAGCCTGAATTTGCCGATTAGCAATTGAATCCCACCCCAAAATAGCAGCAGTCTCAAAGCTCCCAGAGTTTGCAGCTGATGCAAACTCTGTAGCTGAAGATGAGAGTTTTGCAGTTATAGTGATGTGAATTATCCAAGATAGTAAACAGCCACTCATCTTCTTCCCTGACATGAGGAAGAACCTGACAGGCTTATCAGGGAAGAAGGGAAGCAGATCTTGCGAGGAATGGTTGTCTGGGCCGTTGCGAGATCAGAATGACATAATCTTGCAAGATCAGAGTCTTTGGAGTCTGTCAAGGTTAAGAAGGGTGGGATCTCAATTTATAAGGCCCTGCCCATATGTCTTGGCTTAAGTGAGGGCCAAATCATCAGCTTGTCTCACCCATCCATTAACATAACCAAGGATGTTGAGGGTTACCCCAGGTGTATGCTGGTGGTGGCAGTGGCAAGAAGGATGTGTGTGTGTGCTGTCAGATTGGCTGATGAGCATATTTTCCCCTTCCCTCAGGTGACTCCTATGGGGGATATTGTATATATGCCTTGATGCTATTACTATAACAACTTAAGTCTGGAGGGCAGTTGGAAAGGAGAGGGGATGAAAGTACACAGAAGGTACTTTCTGTGTACTATGGGCTCCTTCAGGGAGGAAAAAATGGAAATGGACTGCCTTCAAGTCGATCCCGACTTATGGCTACTCTATGAATAGGGTTTTCATGGTACACAGTAGTCAGAGGGGGTTTACCATTGCCTCTCTCTGAGGCTAGTCCTCCCCAACTGGCTAGGGCCTGCTCAGCTTGCCACAGCTGCACAAGCCAGCCCCTTCCTTGTCCACAACTGCCAGCTGGGGGGCAACTGGGCTCCTTGGGACTATGCAGCTTGCCCATGGCTGCACAGGTGGCAGGGCACGAAACCCCTGAGCCACTCACTTTAGCTGGCCCTTGACACCCAGGAGACACGCACGGGGATTTGAACTCACAGACTCTGGACTCCCAGCCAGGCTCTCCTGCCCACTGTGCTATACCAGCTGTGTGGGATATAAATTTAATAATAAAATAAATAAATAAAGGTGAGGGCCCGTGTGTCAGTGAACAAAGGCACAGAGCAGTGGGCTCCCAGCAGAATTTGGGCAACTGGTGGAACTGCACTTGTCTGATACTCCATCTCCCCCCCCCCCAACCCTCATGTAAACTTAGCCTTGAGGTCATCGCCTGCTCTCACCTCACTAGGTTAGAAGCCTCTGGTGTGAACAGGCTGTGTGGGGAGCAGAAGAGTGGCATGGGAAGCCAAGCCAGCTCCTCAGGCAAGTGAGATGGGGAAATACCACTTGTGGCTTTACCCATGACCAGCTGTTCTGGAATCTGCCTGTAAACAAAGTTGTGGCCTTATTTCACCCATTGAATGGTGTGCGTCTCTTTCTTCCCAATGTAATGGAAGTTTTTTTTTCCCCCTCCCATTTCTTAAGGCTGTTTTAAAACCACAAATTGCTTAGATGGATCTACGTGCAGTGTCAGGTAAGTTTGTTTCATGAAATTTGCAAGGATGATTTATGTCAGGTGTGGAGAACCTGCATCCCTCCATATCCTGCCAAACCATTATTGTTGTCTGGATCATCCCTCTGTAAATCACTTCCTCTTCTGCATTGTGTTTGTGTGTGGGGCGGGAGGTAAAGAAGGAAATTGACAAAGTGATGGAGGGGAAGAGAAAGCCCACTGCAAGCAATCACTTCAAGTCTGTATTAAAGGTAGGGATGGAATTTTCTAAAAATCTTGATGTAAAATCTGCACATTTTTTTCTAATTCCCATCTCACTCCTTGATCTTGATGAGAAGAAAGTTGTTTTTTTACCAGTTCTGCTAAAAAATATGAACATATACATTCCAGGTTTCCTACAGTAACCAGCACTTAGACAGATACATATATAAGTGTATAATAAAAAAATTATGTATTAACAGTTATATAATGATGCTGCAGAAATATAGTACCACATGGGGCTTGACTCTCTTATACATATATGTAAAATATATGTCATTTTTGCATATAATTTTTAACATAATTATTGGACTTAAAGAAAAAAGGCAATGGATGAGTGGCTCTGGCACAGGGAGGCGCTCAGGATACATGGCAGTCCAATGTGGGCAAAGCTTTATAGAGTCTTAACCACCAAGCTCTCTATATAAATACATTTGAAATGGATTGCTCCTCTATCCCTAATTAATGGAGGGAGAAAATGGGGGGGGAGCTGAAACAGATGGGGGGATAGGGTGGCACAGAGCAGGGATGGTGAATCTCCAGCTGGTTTGCTATACTTGGCTTTCCAGGCACCCTGTTTTGGCCCACAAGCCCGTTTTCCGCTAACCATGACCACCTGACATCGTATGTGATAGCAGGCGTGGGGCAGGTGAAAGCTTGGCTTCAAGGGAAGTATTGGGAAATTAAAGTGAGCTCCCAGTTGTCCCTTTGCTTGGAGCAAAGTGCATCCTTACTGCTCATCAGCGATCCTCCAGTTTAGCAGCTGTTTCAATAGAAAATGCTTCCCCCTCCTGGATCAAGGCATGCCCGCACTGCCAATCAGGTGATAGTTGGGTGAGGGTTCACCTTGCTCTGGGAGGATCAGCTCTAGTATAGAACGGACCACTCCAAGGTGAGAGGTGTGAGAGATGTAATAGGTGATCCAGTGAATGTGGGACATTAGCCCATTAGTGCTTCAGCGATTGGGGGAAGTATCTTATATGTGTATGTATGTTTAGCAGCTATCTTTTGTATGTGGATTGTAATATTGTTGAGTATGAATGGTTTGTTACGAGTGGTTGGTTGAAGGAGATCATGTATGAGGAAATGAATGACTAGTGGTTGAGGGGAATGGATGGTAAGAGTGAGACTGGGTGAGTGGTTGTATGAATTTTACATTGGTTGGGATTTTACATTATGCTTCCTTATATGCTGTCTGTATTTATATTGATATTGTGTTGATGGATATTATTCATGTTTATATATAGATCGTTTGACACTGTTTTTATTTACTTATTATGTTTATGTATCTATTTTATCTGTTGTAAATTGCTTTGAGATCTCCAGATAGTAAGCCATCTATAAATGCAATATAGTCAGTTGGCCTGCTGGGGTCGATCTGGCCCTCAGAGCCAAAATAGTTTGTCATTCCTGGCACACACACACACACACAGAGAGAGAGAGAGAGAGAGAGAGAGAGAGAGAGAGAGAGAGAGAGAGAGTGAGTGTGTGTTGTATAATGCTGCAACCTCTGTGCATGTTTTGCTCTGGCTGTGCCCACAACTGGCATGCAATCTCCAAAAGGATTACCCCATAGGGAGCATGGACCTAGACTGAAGAAAAGATTCCTCACCCTGATTTATGTTTTCTGGCTAGCAACAAAGACTGAAATTCCAGGGTTAGCTTCCCAATGCAAGGTTAACTTTTGATCATTCTAATGATATGCATATTCATTTAGCAGTTTGAATGATAAATCGAAGCATCTTGCCATATTTTAAAAGTTCTTCTGTTTAGATTACTAACAGTGGATTCATGAAAGATCAGAAGGAACTTAGGAAAGAGCGTTGAGGAAGTTATTGAGTTTCTGATAAAGGAAGATGGAGGAAAAAGCAATAGAGGAGAGTCTCATAAGCTTGCACCTTTTAAGCATGAATTGTAAATTTCTCTAATATCCTTTTAAAGTATCTTTTGAATGAGGGCCTAAACTAATTCTTTAATGATTACACTTGTGGGGAAATAAATACCGAAACAACAGTAGCCTTTAACATTCTCCTTTTATGCTGTATTTTGTACAAAAACATTAATGTTAATAATGGTATGGCTGTCATTGTACATACTAGTAATTCTAAGCAAAAGTAACTTTCTGTTATAAGGTAAGGATTCCACCTAGGTACAATCAGATGTAGATCACATGTACAATCAGTTCTAGTAAATACTTCCTTTAACATAATGATTCTACAGAATTGTACCAAAAATTCTTGCAGACTGAAACTCTGTTGACTAGCTTACAGTAGCTTATGTCACCCATTAGCAAGGATTTTTCTAACACAGTCTTCAACCTTTTCAGACCAAGGACCCATCTAGCTAGTAACATGGGAATTGCTTTCGTTTTTTTTGCTATATCTGTCTGTCTGTCTCATCTTCTTTCTTTTTGTTGACTCTCTCATTAAAAATAACAAAATAAACAGTGCCATTGGTCTGCCTCACATTGAATAACAATGATCCATTGATGAAAGCCATCAATTGATTTTACACTCTAAGCAAATATATGTCACATGGTAAGGCAATCCCTATGCAATTAGATAAAATTTCCTTGTGTGGATCTTTATTGAAAACTCTATATACAGTCATAGAAACAAATATTCAGTCAGAGACGAATATCCCTGCTGATTCTCAGCACCAGACCCATTATGCCAGTCTTCATGAAATCGTATGTGCTTCCGGGAAGGGTGACTGCTTCCGGGAAGGGTGACTTCGCTTGTGCCTGCTTTTGAGACGGGCTCCCGCCTCAAAAGAAGCTTATTCAGATATAAATCAGTCAGAACATTTTTTTTTTTGACTGATGAAATTTCTCCCGGGCAGGGAGAAACGTAGAGATCAACCTCAAAAGCCTGTTTTTGTTGGGAGGACTGGATTTCATTAATTTATGAGAAAAGATCCAGCCAGCAATGCCGGACGGACTTCCGAACAAGCGCTATCTGATTAATGCAATACGTTTATCTTTTCTTCAAAGAGAAAACGGACTAACAGGCAAGCACCCTTCTTTCTATTATTTTTTTTACTTGGTTTAAATTGTTGCAGCAAAAAGAGATTTGTCAAATGAATCAGCTTTAAAGAACTTCTGGGTGAGCTATAACTCTTCTCTGTTATTCACGAAATTAACAGCTTATCTCTGTTTCTATTGCAAAAAGCTGTCCTGGAAGTGCATTCTAAAGATATAAACAGAAGAGGGATTTCTATTCCGAGGAACATTACATTGTCTGGGACTATTCTCTTTTTGGTCTATTTTATTTTGACGAATCTGCTTCTTCACGACGCCACTAACTGTTTTGATGCTGGGAACTAAATTTGTTTTGTATTCTTGAACATAGAGAGATAAGGCAGGCTGCTCTGTTTATACTGTGATGTCATCAAGCCTGGAATATTAACCCAATTGTTGCTGAAATAAGAAGTGGTTCTTCTTTAATTTTGTTTTGTTTTGTTTTCGTGGTTTTAAAAATGGCAATCAAGAAAGTGGCTGAGAATCTGGAAGTAATTATGTTTCAGAAAATAATGGATGAGATTGAGATAACGAAACAAACCCTGCGACAGGGCAGTAAGGAGCTGAAAATTGAACTGAGCAAAATGACGCAGGAGCTTAAAGAAATAGGGGATCCTGTGAGAGAGGAGAATGAGATCAGAGATGAGAGAAGAAAAAATAAAGGGAAGACACAAGCCTTGGAGATTGGAACAAATGTGGAATTGGAAAAAGATCTGGAGTTTATGGATATTAGAAATAAAATCTACTGTTTGGAATTTAACGTTATCTCTGAAGAAATTAATGAAGATATTAGAGATAAAGTTATCAATGGCTTGAATAATCTTCTGGACTGGAATGACGTGATGGAGCTTGATATAGAGAAAATCTATGGAATTAACTGCAGCCATGTGACAATGGAAAAACTCTCAAGAGATGAGCCAGTGCATTTTGTAAAAAAGAAGAACAGAGATATGACTTTACAACAATATTTCAGCAACTTATTCAGAATTGATGGCAAGAAAATATTTGGGATAGAGGAAATTCCCATCAGACTCTTATTATATGACTATGGCTATGACAGCAAGATTATTATGGAATACTGATAATGGAAGATTGGACACTGAAATTACTGGACTTAACAGGACTATTGAAGATGGAAGATGGAATTAATATGGATAATGGAATAATGGCTATTGAAATTATTGGACTTAACAGATTTTGATGAGATGGATTAATCGATATGTTTATTTGGATTATGGTTATGACAATAAGATTATTATTATTATTAACGAGATGGATTAATCGACATGTTTATTTGGAGAAAAATTGATAGATATATTTCTTAAAGAATTGAAACCTCTCTTTGACTTTTTGTGGAAAGAATAAAGTAATGTTTATGAGATTTGATGATTAATTAAGATAACTACTGGAGGAAAGTGATTTTATAATATAATTTAAGAGACAGGATTGTTATATATTGTAGACCTATAACTGATTTGATCTGCGACAAATGGGAAGTCAACATTTTATTTTTTTGTTTAATCATTTTTGTTTTGTTTTTTGTCTTTGAATGTTTTATGATTTTGTTTTGTATGTTTTATGAAAATTTGAATAAAAATTATTGTAAAAAAAAAAAGAAATCGTATGTGAATGCTTCTGGTCATTGCCTATATAAGATTTTTTTAAAAACTTAAAACTCCCAATGAGATCATGGAAGCAACATGAAGGAACTTTCCTTTAAGTGAAAATTGTAAAATAGAAAGCAGAACTTATGGGCTGTGTGACTTCTGTATCTCATCACTTTCCAGTTCACATCCTATTTATATCTGTAATAATTGTATTGGTCAAAATAATTTGATCATTGTGTTAATACTGCATGTTAAACATACATGGCTGCCGCACTGTGTGCATCAGTGCTTAACTTGTTTATTTCTTACATCCTTGTTTTCAATTACCTGTTGTGTTTAAAACAATGGCAAGTATTCTCTCCCCTCCCCCCACCACCTAGAATTAGTTCCTGGTTACCATTACCACCAGTGGAACGTCTATGGGAAGGGAAACTGCTGATGTAAATCGAAGTGAGGGGAAGGGCTATGACTCAATAGCAAAACATCTGCTTTGCATGCTGAAGAATCCAGGTTCAATGTTCCTCATCTGACACTCTGGAGCTGTTGCCTATCAAAGCAGACAGTACTGAGCGAGATGGACTACCACCCTGACTCAGCATTAAGCAGCTTCCTATGTTCCTGTGACATAGCATAGACATCACTGGTGTTCTTTATCACTAGTAGTGTAAGGCTGCTTTGAAATGGAAACTCTTGTCTGCATACCATAGCAGGTATGTTGCCACCAATACCCAACCTAATTATGTATGTTTACAACTTTTTCTGTGGTGGTGTGACAATGAACTTTTAAGAGTACACTTGAATACAAGCTTGGGTGGAAAACCCAATCAGTTGTGGGCCTTGAGTCAGAGATGTTTGACTGAGCACAACCAAGTCTCTTGCCAAACAGGTGATTTGCATGGTCTCCTCTGACATGTGATCACGGGCAGAACAATGCAGGGACCTGCATTCCCACCCTTCCTTCCAAAGTGACCAGCTTTATCAGAGCCAATAGTGCTGATCATCTGTTCGGTCATTCACATATGAGGTCCTCCTCCCCATCAATGGCCTTTTGTGTTCCCCAGAGTAGAGTTCCCCAGGTGGAAAACCGTTATTTATTTATTGGATCAGTATTTAGGAAATGAAAATCTAGTACACTCAAATAATGCTCATATATAATATATAAAACTCTGTGTGTGTGTGTGTATAAATAAAACAAGGATGGAGAACCTTTAGCTCTCCAGATCTTGCAGGACTACAACTCCCATGGCAATGCTGGCTGAGGCTGATAGAAGTTGTGGTCCAACAACATCTGGAGGCACACTGGTTGGGAAAGGCTGATATATAAAATCTGCTAAGTTCAGTCATTTTTATTTTTTGCAGAGCTACATTCTACTTGGATGGTTATATCTTTAAAACTGATCTTTTTATGTGTATAGGTTTGCAGGCATGACATTCTTTAAAATGCCAGCATCTTTAGGTTCCTGAAATATTCCATGAGAAAGCCTATTAAAATCACTATGCTCTTCAGTTGAAACTAGGCATCTAAAATATGGCAACTATGCCATACCAATGCCAGCACTGGGCCTGGGCAGGGGAGTTATAAAACAGTTTTATTAATGGAGTGTTGATGAATTTTTAATAGGGTCATGACAGTGCATTTTCCTTCCTGCAATAGTAACTAAGTTTGCATGATTTGTTTTTTATAGTCATGAAATCGAATCACCGATTGTGTATCATGAAGTGCTGTCCTTGTACAGAGCAATGCCAGTTTTGCTAGCCCCCACCCCCACTATCCCTGTGCATGCAAAAAATAGGAATTAAAACTTATGAATAGAGAAATGTGCCATGTATTTTTTCCACATAAATAAAACTTCAAAGTGATTTTAGATATGACAGTATATAGTATCATTTTATAAACACATATTAAAGAATACAAAACACATTTCACTGTAAACTTTAAAGAATATTTAATGTTTTAAAAAATAACGTATAGCTTTTTTTCTTCCTATGAGGTGCATGAAAATATACCATTCCTTTTTGTTGTAATAGCCAAGAAACCAAGGAAAGCTACAATGAACAGGAACAGGTAACACTGAGAAGAATTTATATTCAAAATTGAACCTGAAATGAAATAAAGCTACATAAGTTGAAAATGCTTTGCAAAACAGAGCACAACATTTACAAAAGTATATGGTGTAGATGTCAAGGAGCTGAAATCACAACATCGGTGTGATTTCTGGGCTTCTTCACACATTGTTTCAGGTGTATAGAAGGGCCCTGCTCATACAGCGGGTTACGTTCCGGACCCCCACTGTAAAGCTAAAACCGCTGTAAAGCGGATCCCATTGACTTACATTGACCAAAATGGCGCCTGGCTGCAAAAAAATGCCATAAAAGCGGAACAAGCGCTGTAAAGCGAGGCCTTTCTACAATTCACAACTGCTGTATTAGCGGAACGCTGTAAAGCGGGGCCCCACTGTATACTGCAATGGGAATGTGACAACCTTGTTTGCAAACATGTATATTGGATTAGTATACACTCTATAAGGCAGGGCTGCTGTAATTCTCTGGGCTAAACTGGATGTGATCTGGAATCAGATGCTGCTTTTGCCTGCCTTTTTATTTAAAGGAAGCAGCAGCAGCAAAATAGCCTTGGGAGGCTATGAGTTGATGGAAGAATAGCAGGGGGAGGGGTATTCCTCAAGCTGCTTTTTCCTTTTATAATGGAAAATCCACAGTTTCACCTGTGGGAAGAAGAGCAGCTGAGAGGGTGACAATTTTGAGAGAAGCAAAGTGACCAGAGAGGAAAGGGTTAGCAGATCCTATTTCTCTTCCCTTCCTACTGTTTCTCTGCTATTTTTCCCCTTTTCTTTTTAAGATAGGGGAAAAGCACACACTCAGGTGTCAAACCTAGGTCTGTCTCACTTAATGTGCAAAAGTGCCTAAGGCTACAACTTTGCGCACAGTTACTTGAGACCAAGTTCCACTGAGTTCTATGGGACGTTTATCTGAATAAAAACACATAAAATCAGCCCGCATGTCATTGTGTGTGTGAGTGTGTGGGTAAACCTTAGCTCTTAACACACACTCAGTTCCACTACTATTGCCCTTCCTCTTTGTGCTATGGGTATTGCACAACCATGAAGTGAAGATTACAGCAGTATGTTTTTCACATGCAGGAACCTATCCCATTATATATAAAAGCTTTTACTCTACAAGCCTCCGCCTGAGAACCTCTGAGACAACATTGCACAATCTTCCAAAGAAGCCTTTTCCTGTTTATAAGGTGCGTATCTGCCCATAGCATCTATGGCAAATTCACTTTGTTGCTATTCTGTGCAAATATTGTGGCCAAACAGCAATAGAACTAAAAGAAAGTTAAAGCAAGAGTCATAGGGTGTAGTTGTAGATCAGTAATCTGTCATTAACTCTGTGTGGTAGGGAGCTGAATAATCCTTCTCGTCCCCTTCCAACAGTTAACAAAACTGGGCAGCTATCAATAGTTATTTTACAGTATATTTAAAGCACACATTGCATCAGTTATATTCATAGCAGACACAAGACAACACTGTCTCAACAAATGCTAGACGGAAATGTAAACCCACATCCTAATTTGTGTTTACTTCAACAGGGTTACGATTAAGCTCTAGCGCCATGGACCAGAAACTAAGCACCAAGGACTCAAACCTATATATCAAGGGGCAGGCTCAACACCTGGACCTTCACTGACTTTGGTCATGTTGTATATCAAAAGCAAACAACTGCACTGGCTTCTTACATGCTGCTCTGAATGTGTGTGTTACTAACAAACTAGTTGAGTGGGACATGTGTACAGGAAGGAGTTGTTACAAACTGAGTGTGTTGCTTATTGTGGATTCATCAGCAAGGGAATGGTTTGTTCAGGAATGAAATTATTTTCCTCATCTAAAAAAAAAACTGGAGGAGTTAAGTGGAGGACGAGTGGCAGGTTAATGGGACACAGTGGATGAGATAATACAGCAAGAGTTTGTTGCAGTGTGTGTGTAACCTGTAGGTTAGATCTAGTTTCCTAGCTTTGGTGACTGTTGTTGAATGAGCACCTTTTTTTTCTAATTGTGTCAGTTTCTAGGCTACATGCAGCCAGTATTTGCCTTAGCACCAAGGTTGGCAGTGTTGTGCTCAGAGAGCTGCTTCTAATTAAATAATGTCACCAATGTGGTCAACCTCTCTTTAGCATCTTTGGAAAAAGTCTATTAGTTACACACAATAGGCACACAGTATGGCAAAGATATGTGCATTCATCATTTTGACTTCTCTGTCTGTTCCATAATGCCTAGCAGGACCATAAGCCCCCTTTGAACCATAAACCAAGAAGCATGAGAATCCACTCTGGACAAGATAATGCTCTTTGCTAACAGATTGCTACTGCTTAAGGGTAGCCCTCTGGGTATTGCACAGTTTACATGACTTGTTGCTGGTAGAGAAATGGCAATCCCTACACCTCTGTGATGGATGGCAGGAATTCAGTGGAAGAACAACAGGGCTGTTCATCTAAATTTCCAAACAGTCCACTAGTACTACAGCATCCATTCAGTGGATCTGCAGTTTCCAGAAAGAGCATTAACATGTAACTTTTTTTGGCAATACTAGCTCCCTCCTTTTTGGAGACAACATTATAAAATGATTAACTGAGATCCACAACTTCTATGTTTTTATTTGCTGAGCCTGCCGGACTTCTGTGTTAACTTTTGCTGATGGGGACCTCCATAAATAGATTTTATCTGTCTTTAATCTTTTTAGAACCAATGTTTTATTAATGTGTTCCATCACTCCATTATTCTGCGAATCCACAAGCTATCAATAGGAATGCTGGTCAATACAACAGTGGTAATGAACCATGACAGCAACTACCAGCAATGGAACTCCAAGTTTCAATCTCCTCATCTATAAGAAAAAAGGTGCGAAGGGGGGGGAGGGAAGGAAGCAAATTCCATAGAAAGACAGAAATAGATGCTGTTGCTTGAGGCCTTAATTATTCAAAGCTCACACAAGTTATAGTAAGGACAAGGGGTAGTGAGAAAGATTTAAGATGCACAGGGAAAAATGGTTACTAGTTTTTATTATAGAATCTGTTTCCTATAACTGTGAGCACTTCTTAACTTGCTTCTGGCTCCTTGTTCACTTAGGAGATATGTCCTACTTTGATGCAAAAACTTTTAAATTGTGGACGTCTATTGGGCCAAGTTCAGAGCCACTCCTATAATTCATGTTTTATTTTGCTATATCCTAGCTGTGGTGTCAGCAATAGCGCTTAGATGTACAAGAGAAGAACGTTCAAGACTCTCTCAACATGGCCATTATGTTGCCAGATCTTCACATTTCCTCTCCCAGTTCTCCATTAGCATTCTTTCTGTGTTGAAGCAATTTACAGTTAGCAGGGACTGCGTCCCTCAGTCTTCTGTAGCAACCAAGTCTTAGGAACATAGGATGCTTTCTTAGACCATTGGTCCAGCTAGCTCAGTATTGTCTACACTGACTGACAGTGGCTCTCTAGGATTTCAAAAAGGGATCTTTCCCAGCCCTACCTGGAGATGCCATGGATTGAACCTGGGGCCTTTTGCATGAAAACCATGCCTTCTGTCACTGAGCTAAGGACCTTTCCTGTTGGCTATGCTACAGATTTAAACTCTTTTAATAATTATTGCCTTGTCCTCAGGGACTCACGAGAAGTCTAGATTTGGAGGAAGGGCATGTTAGGGATTTCTAAGACAATGTTAAGTTCATTCACCAAATTACAATTCCTTTCAATTCTTTGGGGAAAACCATGATAGTTAAATTGGAATACAGCAGGCTCTTGAAAAATATTTGCATATTCTGCTTTAACTTCTGCGCTCTACACATACTTGATATATTTGTCATTAGAATGCCTACTCTGGGGAGGTGTATCAAATAGCTGAACTGTTTTGCCTCTTTTTCCTTTCTGCAAAATGTACCTTTCTAGCAGAGCTGACCTAGCATCTCTTATCAATGGTCCTTGTGCACAGCTGTACCTGCTGCAAGCAGCAGGTTGGTTGTTCCTTGTGGGAGTAGAGGAGAAGCAGTTTATTCTGGCATGGGAACCGTGTTGGTTGTGTGCCCCGCTCACCCTTTTCCAGACATCTGTTCTTGTGTTCTATAAGCTCTAAAGAAAGTTGTCAGTGTTAAGCGCACAGTGGACTATTTAACAGTTTATTTTATGTTAACTTTATACTGAGTGACTCTCTGTACACAAAGAGTCACTCGAATGAGAAAAATAATCTATGAATACCATTTGAACTTAATCTAACTGATGACATCTTCCAGATTTATAGATAGGGGAAATTAATTTGCATAGTCCTATATGCTCCAATCTACAGCTGCATGTTCATAGCCCCCATTAGAGACAGAATAGCACCAGTGAGCAGCTGTATAAGAAGGTGGGAAGAATGGAAGGCCATATTAATACCCCTCAATTCTTCAAGGGGGAGTCAATCAGGAAGGGGAATTCCAGGTGTAAAAATAGGGCTTGCAAGCTGGCCTCATAGTCCATTTATTGTGTAACCAGAGCATACATGGTGTGAACTAACAAACTGGGTTAGAGCATGCTCACACCAGCACATTGTTTCTCTTGATGCTTGCTTACATACTAAAAACTTTGTGTTACATGTTAATTTAGTCTTATTAGTGATGAGCAGAATTAACACTGCTATTTTTGCTCACAAAAATGTCACACAATGCAGTTTCTCAGCATAGAGCTGACCCAACATGCCACATGAGCACCTGGGTCTGGGTGTTTAGTGGTGAGCAGAGAGAATATTCTGCAAAATAGCATAGATTACTTTAGTGTATCTGCTAACCTATACCTTTAACAGACAAAAGCTTATAGAGATGTGCCTATGTAAAATTTCATCTTTTTCTTTTGCAACATCCAAACCATCAATAGGGCCACCTTGGTTAGTGGAAAATATGTGCAAACTTACTTTCTCGATCTAGAGATTATTTGATTTAGTTCTTTTAACAGCGGTTATAAGCTCAAAAAACCAACTCAAGAAGGTAAACATCCTAGCTGATGATGAAATTTTAAGGGAGCAAATTAATGAAATGGCACATTAGTGACAAACAGCTGACAGCTCTTCATGGGACTTCAAGCATGGAAAAGAGTGAGACAAAATAAGTTGAAACCAGAATGGCATTTAAAAGAAACCCAGAGGGCAATGATAGAAAGACAATGACTTGCTTCCTCTTTGCTGAAGATTTCTCTGAAGTGTTTCCCAATGGCCAAATATCTCCTCCAAGAAATAATATCCCACTAATTGCTTTTGAATAAATGCATGGTCCCACTGAATATAGGAGAGAACCCTTTCCCCCCTACTTTTATAGGCACCTGCTAGACTACTTTTCTCTAGAATGCTTGGCTGATGAATATATATACGTTGTATAAATTACTACACATTACCATTTGTGTGCTGTTACGGATTTAGTCTGCAAAACAACCCAATTTCCGCTTACGGACCTACACTTAGGCCACGGTAAGACCCTTTTGCATATCTGAACAGATTCAGAGAGCATGAGACTGAAACAACTTCTTTAAATAGAAACTTTCCTGAAGGCGTCTTACTCCATGGTAAAATGTTGAGTTCAGAAGTGTGTCCCGTGATCCAACACACTGGCTGTCTATAAAGACAAATTGCAGTTAAACAAAACTTCCAAGTGACTCCACATCCTCTACACTCATGTTGACATATAACTTGATTCTCTATATTTCCAGGAATTTGCTGAGGATTCACCATGCTGGAAAACTTCTATCTGCCAACAGCTGCCAGGAAAATAAAATAAGCAGCCTCTTCACACTTGCCACAGTCTGTGCAAAAGGGAGCATTTTTTCTTTCTTTCTTAGCTTTCTTGTTACTTTGAGACTATTTTCTTTTGTCCAAACAAGTCTGAGTTCCTTTTATATAATGGTGACAAACTAAGTTGATTCACAAAATTTCCAAGGAAGATTATACACAGTTTATTTTACATAGAAAAAAAATATGACGGAGCATGAAGAAGAGTCCTCTTTCATCTTGTGGAGAGGTAAGCCACGGCTGCCAGACACAGAATATTATTTCTATGCACAGTAGGTATCTGCCTTGACAACCTGACAATACATGGTCATTGCAAATGTAAGTCCGAGAATCTATAGGAAGAAAAAGCATAGTTAAGATTACATTATTATTATTATTATTTATTACATTTGTATACCGCCCCATAGCCGAAGCTCTCTGGGCGGTTTACAACAATTAAAAACATTAAAAATAAATACACAAATTTAAAAACACTTTTTAAAAAAAAACAATTTGGGGGAGATTCCTGCCTGGCCAGCTCTGCACCTTGAACACAAGCCCATCTGTCCGTTCAAGAACATGAAGGACAGTCTAGCAGCAAAAGTGGGTCGCTCTCTTCCCTCCACCCTCCAAGGCAGCACACTTCCTCGTCCATTTCAACCAGAGGCTGATGGTGAGGCTCCCCTTCACACACAACTCAAGCATGGTTTATTATCTATATTTCAATCTGAATCCTTTTCTATTGACTCTGGGTGGATAATGTATTTAACACAGAGCGTACACCATAGTAATTTAAAAGAAGCGTCCAAGGCTGCTAAATATGTAAACGCCAAACAAAATCATATTGCACAATTTCCAGAGTCTGCTTAGTTTACGGCTACATGAACAATTCCAAAGAGCTACAACGAAGAGTTTCTTTACCATTCATGTATAGATTATTCTTTTAAGAGGGCATTCCTGTCCTAAGGCACCTATAACCCTCCAGATGATGATCGAGTCTAGTTCATTAGTCCTAGCCAGCACAGTCAATGGGCCAGGAATGCTGGGAGTTTTGTAGCCCAACATCATCTGGAGGGCACAGGTTCCTCACCCTATCCTAGGCATTTTAATGTCAAGTAGGGGATGAGATTATATTAAAATTTGTGCTCTTCAGAACAGTTGCTTGTAAGCAAATTAAACTAAAATATTGGGATGAATGAGGGGGGGGAAAGGCTGTGGGACCTTAAACGTCTTTTTTTATGGCGCAAGAATCATGCATCTGATGAAGTAGGCCGTCGGCCCCTCATGTACATAATACTATGATGTGGTAACCTAGATGGAGCACAAGCTGCTGCGAAATTCTCCTGCACCACCACTGACATGAATGGGAACTGTAGAGCGTGTGCAGAACTTTCCCAAAGCTGCTTTTAGTGGGATCTAAACAAACAAACTGCATGTAACATTGCAGGGTTAAGGGCTGGATAAGTCCTTTGCCCTCTATGAGTAGGACTAATGTTTGCAAATACATGGAAGAGAAGCTGAAGTGTGGCTCCTGGCACTTTGCTTGCCAGCCCTGCTCACAAGTAGGTTTTTCCTTTCCAGGTGCCTGTGATCTATGCTTAGATATTAAGCACAGACCCAAGAGGCACAGTTCTGCACCATGCATCCCCCAAGCCTCAGGAAAGGATTTTGGGAAGGGCGGAGGGCTGCAGCAGGGAGAGGGAAATCACCAAAATTTGCATCCCATTTTGCTGGTGGCCAGCAGTTGAAGATATATGTATCACACTCACTCATACATATATAATTGCATGTAAATTTTGCTAGGAAAGTCCTCTTATGGTTCTGACATCTAATATCAGATTAAATATTTCTGAGAGAGAAAGAAAAGCTCATATACGTTTGAACCCTTCACTGCACTGGTATGCAATAACGGAACAGAAAGCACTCTGGCAATAAGTTAAAATTATACCTGAACCAAAGCTGTACACAATCCAAAAATTCCCACTGCTAACAGGTTTTCCTGGAGCCATATTTTCACTGTTTCATAACAAGGCTTTAAAAGAGAGAGAGAGAAATACAATGAGAATACTTATTTACCCAGGAACATGAGCTTTTGGTGCGTGGGGAGTCAAAAGGCACAAGAAGAAATGACAAGTAAAATCAAACAGTGATCTCAAGGTGTCAATTTCAGCATTCCAGTGACGGTGAAGAATGTCTCTTGGGGCTAGCTTGCAATGAAGTATGGTGTTAAGGGCTCAAACTCTGTACAGCTGAAGAGCAAGTGGATGAATGCTGTGTGCAAGATGCAATAATAAAAAAGAAGTTCTCTCCGTCCCCCTTCTATCTAGTAAGAGTCAGTATCTTCCTTTCAAAATTCAACAGTAAACCTTCCTACAAGCACAGGTGCAATGCAGGGATGTGAAAATGCAACTATAGGCCAATTACTGTACAAACCAAAACTTTTTCATTGATATAGCAGCTTGCATTGCCTTTGTAGCATCTGCACAATGGAGATATAACATACAGCCACAAGAGTAGCTGTATATTACAGTCAGCATGGATTTTTTGCATTCCGCAAAGTTAAATTGAAAATACCCCCGTGTCATTCTGATCCTTCCCATAAGTTCATTTCAAAACAAAACCTTACAAAACTACAGTCCTGAACTCAGAAACGCTTGCTTAACAACCCTCTAAATTTTAATGGTGATACACAAAACAGTCAGAGAGAATTGAAAGTTCAAAGTCTAAAAAGAGAGAGAGAAAAAAACCCAGACCCCTTTTCGACTTTTTTCTGTCAAGAGTTCTCATAATTTGTTGGAATTCATTAAAAATCAGCCACAGAGTACCTGTAATCCTATTACTGACCTTGCTCCATACTCTGACCTTCATCTTCTGCAGTTTAAAAGTTAAAAAAATGCCTGGCTGATTTTTAATTACTTTAATAAATTTTGCATTGAACTGAATGATAATGTCAGGCATGCTCAGTAAGAGCCAATTGTCAGTGTTCTAAAAGCCAGATTCACAGCAGCTGGGCTTGCCTAATCAGGGGGCCATACCCACACCAGACTTTGATTTCATGTGAGACAGTCATGGCTTCCTCCAGAGAATCCTCGGAAGTGTAGTTTGTGAAAGGTGCTGAGAGGAGACTCCTATTCCCCTGACAGAGCTCCAGTGGCCAGAGTGGTTGAACAGTCAGCCACTCTGATTGAAGCTCTGTGAGTGGAACAGGGCATCTCTTAGCAACTCTCAGCATCCTTCACTAACTACACTTCCCAGGATCCTTTGGAAGAAGCCGTGACTGCCTGAAGTGAAACAAAAGTCTGGTGTAGATGTGGCCAGCGACAGCTTTGGTTTAATTTTGGGTGGGAGGGTACATGTAGAATAAAAAGGTGGGGGAAACCCTGAAAAAGTATTATACTGTTCAAAATGTTTTCCTTTTGGAAAGGAAGGGGGCTTCCCCTCTGCCCACCCATCCAATATCCCCCCTTCCCCCGCCCCTCCCCCAGGTCAATTTCACCTAAGCTAGGCATGACTGCACAGGAGTAAATCCCACTGAATTCAAAAAGCATGCAAATAATCACACCTGTCCTCCCCTCCTCCCTCCTATCCCCTCCTTCTTGTCCCTTCCCTCCCCCTTCCTTCATCCCCCCCTTCCCTCCCCCATCCCCATGTTACCAAATTATTCCAAGCTACACAGGAAGTGGATTGGACTGTGAAAGACCAACCCAAATTGTGTTTGCATTTTTACAAATTTGTAGGGCAGTACAACGTCTCAGAGAGGAGATCAGGTCTCCTGCTCCCCTGGTGCATTCACTATAGCTGCCCAATTTCCCTGCTTTTTAAAGTTTGATAGAAATGTCTGTTGGTTATAGGTACATTCTTAAACCGCAAGGTTTTTTTGCTTATTAGTGAATTACATTTGGTGATATGCTGGCCCTGTTGTTGATATATCAAACCTGAGCACTGATAGTCTCCTAGTATGATCTGTTGAGCCAACACATAAAGAAAATAGTCAACTGTCCTTTTTGTAACAGCTGGCTTTCCTTTGATCCTTGGGGGGGGAAATCCTGTGACATAAACTGTGGAAGACACTAGCTTAAGGTCATCCAGTGAGCTTCTTGGCTGAGCATAGGTTTTTGACCTGGTCCTTCCAACACTCTATCCGCTCTCAGGACATGTGAAGCACCTATACTCTCAGTTGGGTGCAATAATGTTTACAATGACCCTGCATAAATATTTTCAAGAAAAGTGTGTGCATGCATGTTTTCTTATAGGACAGCCCACACCCAAGATGGAAACCTGCATGTGCTGACTAGACCACCAGAATTAGTTCTGCAATGGTCCTCAGCTGTGGGGACGGGGTATGGGATTGGCATGGGTTGAGCATGCAGTCTCCAGAAGTAGCAACGCAGAGACATGACTTTAGAGCATGAGACATTTGTGCATGGTCTGTGTGTCATGGCCTCCAACATTGTGGATGTTATACATTATAGACATCGTCGTTGTATAATAACCCACTTGTGTGAAGTAGCTCCCAATACAGTTGGGATAATTTTTCTCAGGCTAGCCCTATTATCTGAAAAGAACGGTTTGCAGAGAAGTGAAAGTAATCAATCCAAACATGGGGTAAGCTATTATACACAAGCATTGATACCAACCACCATCATACAGAGCAGTTTCCAGTTGTGTCTGTAACATGTCAGCAGACCCTTTGAGAGAGTGGAACATTTGGAAGAAGCTCAGCTAGGGCCCACTGTGCAACATCTGCTTCTGGCTGTATTTGCATTGTACTAGAATAGCTATTATATTGTGACTTTTAAAGATGTTCTGAAGTTGTGTGTTTCCACTTCAAATGAATGCTAATCTGAAATGGGGAAGGAGGAAAATTTCATTACATACCTGAGCCAGAATTAAAAGGGATGCAACCCCCTTTTAATTATTTTTTCAGGGATTGTTGCAAAAGGCTGAGAAACTGATCCTGTGTGTCATCCTCAGTTGGCTGGGATCACGTGTTCAGGACAGGAAGCACTGTCCTAACTCTACGGGGCTTCATTTGCCTTTCACTGTATCAGCAGTCAAATTTATCTGACTAGCTATGTTGCATTATCATATCCAGTATGTGATCATTTCTCCTCTTGAGGAGGAATGAAACAAATGGAAGAAAATGGCCACCAAACCAAAAACCAGGGGCTGCAATACTTGTGAACAGCTGGGAGTGGAATCACTGCAGATACTTCTTTCAAGGCATAAATCTAACCTGAAGGAGATTATGCTTAACATTACATAAAGAATAATTTTCCAGGTTTTTGAGATAGTTATGGCAGAGCCTTGTGCTCACTCCTCTAATAGAATATTAATCTGCTGTGGTGAATTTTGCAGCAGATTACATGATCCCTGACTATTGACCATGCTGGCTGGGACTGATGGGAGTCAAGAGTTCAACAACATCTGGAGAGTATATTGGGGAAGACTGCTCTAGCCATTTGAAGGATTCATTGTTATTACAGACGAGACTGGAGAAATGATGGAGAAGTCATGATGGACAGGAACAGAAATTTCACATTAACCACATGCCCCAGCCTTAGCTCAATCCCTTTCTGCATTTGTGCTTCAAAAGAGAACTGCTTATTTTATATCTTGTCAGCAAAGGCTTCTTCTGTTGGTTGTCTGTAATACAATCATACAAATTTATGATGAATGTGCCATTGCAGTCTTTTTGAAAGATGCTAGATCATGCAACATCAGCATCTAGTAACGCTGCAAGACTATTACTTTATTTTCTCCAGCGAAGCCTATACGACACTAGGTCATCAGAATTAAGTTTTGACATCTACTCACAGCTTTCCACCAGGTCCCTGGGGAATGAAGACCACAATTCTCACTGAATTCCAAGCAGCATGAATCAGGCACCCGTGTGGTATTGTACACTTCAAACCAGTCAGTGAAGTTTGACACTCCACAGCATCTGAACTGAAGACAAAAAAGAAGCCCTTTTGACAATAAGAACACACACAGGTCTAAAGGTTACAAAAGGGACAGGTCTGGCACAGCCAGACTTACCAGCTGAAAGCAATGGATTTCAAAAGGTATTCTGGAATCTTTTGGATCCTCTCATAAAATATACATCTGGTACAGTGCATTACTCAGTGGAATTCTCTTGCAAAAAATTCATTTATTTCTAATTAAAATACTGACGCATCTTAATTGTATAACATTTTGTAGCTGATCTTAGAATTCGAAGGTCTCCCAAATGCCCCCCCCCAGCATTTCATAACAAAAGAGGACTAAAATTACAGCAGGGGAGCAGCAGGAAAATCATTTCCCCCCCACTATTTCTTGTGTTTGAGATTTAGAAATAAACATCCATGACTCAGCAAATTGTTTGTTGTCAAACACTGGATTGTAAGCACACCAGAGTGCAATGATACTATTTTTCAAGTATGCTATTACTACCAAGAAAAAAAAACGAATTGCAAATGAAATGGTTACAGCAATGAAACGTGTTTTATTATTTTTTTTGTAAAAGATAAGCGGCTTCACAGTTGCACATACTCTGCCTTGAAATTGTCTTTGACAGTTAGTAACATAGACATTCACGATTGTGGAGCTGAAATTGCAGATAGCAAACTTTTTTCTAAGTAGCATAGCACTAAACTTTGATTTGTATCTCTCCCATCGTACCAACCCAGCATGTGGATGAGAATTTTAGTGCCTCATGAAGGTAAGTGATTTATTGTTCTGGCTAAATGGGTAGAATGTTTGCTGGAGGAGTTCATGCTTCTTTCACACGCTCCAGTCTGCAAACCTGATGTATGGCATGCAGGACTGTGCAGCTTGGGCAAGTGAATTCATTCACTCCTCTCAGATGTCCCAGCCATGGTTTCAAAACAGTCTTCATCTAATTTGCAACATCCACAGTATTTGTTTTGCTGGCTTGTGCCCGAATTCTGTTACTGCAACTCCCACACTATCTAGCATACCACCAATCCTTAACTATGAACCTATCCAAATCTGCCAATGTAGTATTGCCATATTCCAAGTAGTCCAGTGTCTTGTTTTGTTTGGAAGGGGAGCAAAAGGGCCGCTGAGGGGCCCTCTGTAGCTCCAGGGGCCCTTGGGCCAGTGCCCCGCCTGGCTGCCCTTTAGAACCGGCCCTGCTGCTCCACTTGTATTTGGATTGTTGTTCACTCCTGATCCACCCTTTTTTTGTTCCTGCTTGCTCTGGTACTTGCTGATTTGATCTGCTGTGGGTTTTTTTGGTGATTTGATCATGGAAGGGGGGAGTAGTGACGGGGAAAATTGCATAATTGTTAATGTAAATATTTTTGTCAACAATCACAGTGTTCCACTTTTTTTTCCTATTTACATATTGATGAGGCAGATAATTGCCTTTAAGTCTGTCTCTTGCCTCGGGCTAACTAATATGCTGCTTAATGATTTCCCTCCCTTTCGCTGTTCGCTATTCTTGAATTAGTTTGACAGTAGCAATGTAGCATCATCACCACCACCATTAGTACCACCTTGAATTTTTGTTCACACACACACACGCATCGGCAGTACAGATTTAAAAGTGGGGGGGGGAGCCAATCCTGTCCAAGTGTGGCTGATGTATTGTCTAAAGTCACAGTGTAATGGGGGGAGAATGGGAAAAAAGGATTGTGTTCTTCAGTGTCTGTGACTGACTGTGCATGGTGTTGGTGGTGTGAAGAAGTAGATAGTAGGGCTTAAATAGGATTAGGATTTTTTCCCCTTCTGCCTGCCTGCTGCATTAATGTTTGCATGTGGTTGTGAACTACACAATGTCAATTTTGTTTTACAAAAAAGGTGCTGCAAGATGACAATGAAAGTGGGGTGGGGGTGGGACGGGTAGCATGGGTCAGTCTCATCATCATAATGTTTCCCATGCAAGAGGATGGAGATTCAGAATGCTCTGAGCTGTCTTGTTTTAAAAACACAAAATTGCAGGATGATTTCACAATTAATATTGATAACATGTATAGCCTAGAGCAGGCCAGGCAGCCAATATGTTTTGCTTTGCGTGGTGATAATAATGCATTTTTTTTCATAATATGTAATGGATAAATGGTGATCATTATCACACCTACAGTTACAAATGCAGCAGCTTTGATTACGAAGGTAATTATGTAATTGCTGATTACAGCCGTGGCCCGTAGCAAGGAATTGGTACTGGTCCGAAAAGATAGCGGACTGTCGAATTCAGTTGGAATCTGGTACTAAGTCCAATTTAGTGGATATTTTCCCCCATCCCTACTTCCAACCCTTTCTGAAGCAGCTTCAGCCAAAGTGACTGCATCCCTCTATTGTAACATGTTGTCTAGAGCAACAAGATGGCACTCAAGGGATATCTGGGAGAAAAAAAGAGGTCTCTGACTCAGCCTCCAAGTGTGTGTGGCTATGTGGAACATCTTACTATTTTCTCTGCAGAAGACATAGGAAGTTGTGAATGGAAATGTTTTGTAATTTAACTTATTCGGAATACAAATGCTGGTGTTTCATGCTGCTTGCCTGAAACATGAGGTGAGCATTACAATCCCAATGTTTTTCTCCAGTTTAGGATTTTCATCTGATCTACAGAAGAATTCTTCTCTCCAGAGAGTTCCCCAAACCCTTCTCATTTGCTCACTTACTTAATGCTGTTGCTCCCTCCTTGCCTGGCATGGGTATGGTAGTGAGCCAAGCACCAGGAATACTGGGTTGTCTCTGAGTTTCTATAGATATGAGGTTGGGAGAGACGGCTGGAAATGTGGAGGGAGGAGTGGAGGCTCACAGGCAAAAGGTGGGGGCAGTCCTTAGAGGGTTATGGATGATGGAGCAAACCCCATTTCACTCACAACCACAATGCAGTTTTGAGAAGGTGAGCTATTTTCCTATTTTGGAGGGAAATACCTTAGGGAACATTAATCACTAATTGGGAGGTCACCATTCTGAACAATTAACGCTTAGTTGTAGACATGAATTCCAAGGCTGCATTTCAAACACACACATTGGCAAACTAAAGCATCTCAGTGCCATCTTGTGGAACAATAAAAGGAAAGGTGTCATAGTTTACATCCCACATCTTTCCAAAATTATTTGTAACCATGTCAGTCGCACAGGGGGGAAAACCATGGAAGGGAAAAGGATAACAAATCTTGGAAGCATTTGATTCCCTCAGGCAGGAAAGACCCAGAAAAGAGGTAAATTGGGGGGAGGGGGGAAGAGTAAGCTGATTCTGGATAGTTTTTCACCCTAGTGGCTGGACTTGGTGTGTCTTCTCCTTATCTCGCCTTTTCTCTCAAAAGAGTGGATGATTCCTTGCTGCTATGTATGGGGTTAAGTCTGTTGCACTAACATAGGGAGATCCGATAGAATTAACAATATTTCAAAACTGGGTTTTCTGTTGTTGTAGCTGTTTGCTGATTTTTAAATTGGTTTTTCCAGTACATGAATGCTGTATTATGGCTACCATATATTTTAAGGGAGTTCCATATTCTATTTTCCCCATTGGCCATGTTAAATAGGTTATTGATTTTTGCATTAGCTTTCCTCAAAATGGATTAATATATACTCTCTGCAATAACTCCCTTATTTCCTTGCTCTTCCAATGTTTCTAAAATGAATGCCATTTCCCATTTGTGCCAAGCAATATGCCACAACAATTTAGGATTCGGAATGCACATCCATGAAAATGTACAAGAGGAATTCTGGCAGACAACGTAGCTACTCAAGCTGGAAAAAGAGCAAGCCACTGGGATTATGACAAACCTCTCCTATTGTGTTGAGTACAAACGGGATATTTAAATACAAGGATTCCCAGTAATTAATTGTACTAAATCTGGAGCAATTACTCACATCAAGGGAGGGCACACAGCAAATCAGACAGCCTAAAAAAAGCAGTGTGTAGCAAAAATATTTTTTTAATATTTTTATTATGGATGAACACCTTTAGATTTTTTGTGTTCTATTGTATTTTATTCTATGTATTGGGTTTCAAATTACTGACAAGCTATTTGATATTTTATATATTTTTAAATTACTTCCATACTTTTCTTTGTAGAAACTGACATAAAGACAAAGAAACAGAAATAGGCCCCTACAGAAAAGAGGTCAATAACCAGACGCCTAAATTCAAAACTGCAATGTCCTTTTTTTTAGAAAAATACACTGATGCCCATCCTTAAGTTGCTTGAGAGGCCACCAGGGAAAGTGGATTCTCATATCTATAGGAAAAAATAACAATTATTCTGAGCTCCAGAGGTCTTGCCATTGCAGAGAGAAGGGGAAGCACAAAGTGAGCAAGGACTGCTCCAGAGCATTGTTTTGCACAGGGTGTGTCATAGGAAGCTGTTGTATACTGAGGCAGACCATTGGTTCATCTGTTCTTTACTAAGTATTGTCTACATTGACTGGCACTAGCTCTCCAGGGTTTCAGGCAGGGAATCTTTCCCAGCACCACCTAGTACGGTTGCCAGGTCAGAAGCATCCCAAACCCTGAGATTTTAGGGGCAGGCCCTAGTGATGTCACAGGGTGGGCTCTAGTGATGTCACAGGGGTGGGCCCTAGTTATGTCACGGGGGGGCTCATGATGTCACATTGGCAGGTCCTAGTGGTGACATTAAGCATGACACATTAAGCATCAACCACAGTTGCTTAGAACATACAGTTCAAACAAAAACATTTCTCTGGTTGGAAATTAAGATAGAAATCTTAGCTAAAAGATGGAACCTGGGCATTTAATCTAATAACAACAACAACAACAATAATAATAATAAATTTTATTGTTAGTCACCTATCTGTTTGACTGAACGAACACTCTAGGCGACTTACATAACATTTTAAAATACAATATAAAAACAATATATTCATCAATCTATCTAACATCACAAAAACAGCAATTAATACATATAAAAAGCTACTCCACCCCAATATTCTTATAGGCCTGCCTGAATAGCCAGGTCTTTAAGGCTCGGCGAAAACTCAACAGGGAGGAGGCATGTCGGAGATCATAGGGGAGAGAATTCCAGAGGGTGGGGGCCACCACCGAAAACGCTCTCTCTCTGGTCTGCACCAGCCTAGCTGTTTTGACTGGTGGGACCGAGAGAAAATCCTGCGTGGCTGATCTTGTAAGGCGGCCTATTTGGTGATACTGGAGGTGGTCCTTCAGATAAACTGGACCGGAACTGTATAGGGTTTTAAAGGTCAACACCAACACCTTGAATTGGGCTCGGTAAGCCACTGGTAACCAGTGTAGATCTAACAACACCGGAGTGATGTGATCCCGGCGGCGGCTATGCTTAATCAAGCGCGCCGCCGCATTCTGTACCAGTTGTAGCTTCCGGACCGTTTTCAAGGGTAACCCCACATAGAGCGCATTACAATAGTCCAAGCGAGAGGAGACCAGGGCATGTACCACTTGTGGGAGTAGATGTACAGGAAGGTAGGGCCGCAGCCGTTGTATCAGATGTAATTGATACCAAGCTGCCCAGCTCACTGCCGAAATCTGAGCCTCCATGGACAGCTGGGAGTCAAGAATGACCCCTAGGCTGTGGACCTGGTCTTTTAGGGGTAATTTTACCCTGTTAAGCACCACATCGATGTCTCCCAACCTTCCCTTATCACCCACAAGTAATACCTCAGTCTTATCGGGGTTTCGCTTCAGCCTGTTCTCGCCCATCCATCCACTTACAGACTCCAGGCACTTGGACATGGTTTTCACAGCCAACTCTGGTGGAGATTTAAATGAGAGATAAAGCTGAGTGTCATCCGCATATTGGTGACACTGCAGCCCAAAACTCCTGATGATGGCTCCCAGCGGCTTCATATAGATGTTAAATAGCATGGGGGAGAGGATAGAGCCCTGTGGTACTCCACAATTAAGAGACCAAGGGTCTGAAACCTCATCCCCCAATGCCACCCGTTGGCATCTACCTGAGAGATAGGAATGGAACCACCGTAGAACAGTGCCTCCTATTCCTAATCCCTTAAGGCAATTTAACAAGATATCGTGGTCAACGGTATCGAAGGCCGCTGAGAGGTTGAGGAGGACAAGGAAGGTATGTTCACCCTTATCCAACGCCCTCCTCATATCATCCACCAGAGCGACCAAGGCTGTTTCAGTTCCATGTCCAGTCCTGAAGCCCGATTGGAATGGATCTAAATAATCTGCTTCATCCAAGTGTGTCTGTAGTTGCTTGGCCACCACTCGCTCTATCACCTTGCCCAAGAATAATAAATTAGAGATGGGCGAAAGTTCTTCAACTCTTGGGGATCCAAGGAGGGTTTTTTCAGGATAAGTTTTATTACCGCCTCCTTGAGGGCTAACGGCACTGCACCCTCTTCCAAGGATGCATTAACCACTGCCTTGATCCCTTCGCCCAGTCTTTCTTTACAGCTCATGATGAGCCAAGAAGGGCAAGGATCCAACAGACAGGTGGTTGGCTTCACAGTGGAGAGCACCTTGTCCACGTCCTCAGCGAGGAGAGGCTGAAACCGATCCCATTGGACTGGAGTGCAACTGGCCGACTCTGGCCCACTTCTTGTATCCACGGCGTGCGGAATCATGCTCTTCAGGCGCTCGATTTTATCGGCAAAGTGTCCAGCAAATACGTCACAGGAGGCTTTAGAATGCTCCATTGGTTCCTGAGCAACCGGACCGACCAGGCTCCGGACCACTTGGAACAGCCTCCTGGGACAACACTCTGCCGATGCAATAGAGGCAGCGAAGAATTGTCTCTTCGCTGCCTTTGTTGCCACCTGGTAGGCTGCTATTGCTGCTCTAACCAGTGTTCGATCGTCTTCAGTGCAAGATTTCCGCCACCGGCGCTCTAGTCGTCTCACCTCCTGCCTCAGACCTCGCAACCGTGGTGTGTACCAGGGTGCTGTCTGAGTCCTATTCAGGGGGAGAGGACGTTTCGGAGCCACCTGGTCTATCGCCCTAGCGATTTCCCTATTCCACTCCCCCACTAGGGTTTTGACTGGGTGCCCTTCAGCAAGCTCCAGCTCCCCCAGTGCAGTCAGGAATCCTTTAGATTCCATCAGGCGTCTGGGGCGGACCATCCTAATGGGTCCTTGACCCCTGCGGAGGGTGTGCGGCATTGAGAGGTCCATATTCACCAGGTGGTGATCTGACCATGACACGGGTTTAGAATGAATAGCCCCCATTTCCAGATCACTTACCTCCCCACCCGAAACAAACACAAGGTCAATGGCATGACCGGCTACATGGGTGGGTCCGGTATTACTAAGGTGCAGTTCCCAAGAAGTCATGGTTTCAATGAAATCCCGAGGTGCCCCCATGAGAACGGCATCAGCATGTACGTTAAAGTCCCCCAAAACCAACACGTTAGGGGAGAACAGTCGCACAGCCGAGACCATCTTGAGCACCTCGGCCAGGGAGTCTACTGTGCAGCGGGGTGGGCAGTACACTAGTAGAACCCCTAAACTGCCCTTTGGGCCCAACCTCCAGTACATGCCATCAACAAACTTGGTCTCCGGGAGGGGGGGGCCTGGTGAAAACCAAGGACCCTCGATATATAACCGCCACACCCCCTCCCCGCCTACCAATCCTCAGCTGCTGTGCATATCGGAAACCAGCCGGACACATGGCCTCAAGTATGGGAGCTGAGGCCTCATCCAGCCAGGTTTCCGTAATACACACCAGATCTGGGTCCTCATCCAAGAGCATATCGTGGATGATGGATGTCTTCTGTACCACAGATCTGGCGTTGCATAACAGCAGCCGAATATTGGATGGAGCCCTGCATCCCCCAGTTATCTTCTGGTTTTGGACAGGCCTGGAACAAGGGATGGGTATGACGTATCTATCCCTTGTTCCCCTAGATTGGCGTGGCCTGCCACCACCCCTCCAGGATCTGCCGTCCAGCCATTTAATTCGGTGGCCCCCCAATCCTCCCACAACATTCCCCTCCGATCTGCACATGTCCTCCCCCCTGTGTGCCGATCAATCTAGCCTACTTGTTTCTGGTAAGAAGGGTTTAAGTGCCCTCAGGCCAGGCCAGTCACCAGAAGGCAGATGTAGAAAGAAAGGAGCCTAGTGTTGTGATGTTAGAAGGGAGCACTCTGGAGTAAAGATGGATGCCCCTGAAGGCTGCAGTTCTAAACACACTTACTAAGGGACTAAGCCCCATAGAACTCAATAAGACTTACTTCTGAGTACATATGGTTTGGATTGTGCTGTTGGTAAAGCTTGACTGGGGATCCTCTGCAAAGATATCTATATCCAAACAGGGTTGGCAACCCCCTGCCTGGAATGGCCTGCCTGTACCTTTCAAAATGGCTGCTCCAAACCTCTTTACAGATTTGACCCTTCACTTCAGAAATGTGTAAGAGCAAGAAGATTCTCTACCCTTTTCTGTCTACGCTGTGGGCTTCTACAGACTCACTTTGACAGCTCTATTGCCAGTATTTGCCAATTGGGCTTCAGACATAGTAGGCACTTGCAATGCATCCAGGCAGCCGCATTTTGAACCAGCTGCAGCTTCCAAATAGTCTTCAAAGGCAGCACCACATAGAGCACATTACAGTAATCCAAACTCGAGGTGACTAGGGCATGGGTAAGGGTCAGATCTGAACATCCAAATAAGGCAGCAGCTGGCAAAACAGCTGAGCAAAAGGCCCCTGGCCACCGCCACTACCCAGTCTTCTAGCGGCAAGGCTGGATCCAGGAGGACTCTCAGACTGTGAACCCACTCCTTCATGGGGAGTATAAACCCAATCCTGGTTAGCATTTCTGCTCACCAGCAACACCTGTCTTGTCTGGATTTAATTTCAGGTTGTTCTCCCACATCCAGTCCATTACAGCTTTGAGCCCCTATCGAGCACCTGCATTGCATCATTCGGATCTGATGTGACCGAGATAAAGAACTGGGTATCATCAGCACACTTCTGGCAGCCCAGCCCACATCTTCGGACAACTGCTGCAAGACCAAATAGTCAAACTACAGTCCCCCAGCACCACCTTCTGGACGTGAACCTTGAGGTAGGACCAGTACCAGTCAAAGACAGTTCCTCCCAACCCCAATCCACTGAGGCGGTCCAGAAGGATACCATGGTCAATGGTATTGAAAGTTGCTGAGAGGTCCAGCAGAACCAACAGGGACACGCTCCCCCTGTCCAGTTCCCAGCATACGTCATCCACCAAGGTGACTAAATCACTTTCAGTGCTATGACCTAACATGGGTCAAGTTAATCCGTTTTATGCAAGATCTGCTGCAGTTGGGACATCACCACACGCTCAATAAGTTTGCTCAAGAAGGGGAGGTTAGAGACAGGGTAGTAGTGCATCCAAGGAGGTTTTTTTTTAGTAGTGGATGCACTACTGCCTCCTTTCATGACACTGCCCCTCTTGTATGATGTTGCTAATCCTTTTCCTCAACCATTCTTGGAAGATTTTAAATCCTTTTCCTCAACCATACTTGGAAGATTTTACTAGCCATGATGGGCATGGATCCAGAGCACATGTGGTACCCTAAACACTGGAGAGGATGTTGTCCACATCCTCAGGTTGTACAAGCTGAAAAGAATCCATAATAACAGGACAATCCAATTCCCAAGGCAACTCAGTAGGTACTGTCATAACTCTTGTGTCAAGATCGAACCATATTCAAGTGATTTTATCTGCAAAGAATGATGCATATTGGTCACAGCAGACAACCAAGGGCTCCAATCCTTCCTCCTGAGGCTTTTGATGTAGAAGGCCTCTCACTACTTGGAAAACCTCTGCTGGCTTGTGTTTGGGTCATAATTAGCCTAGAAGTTCCAGAATTGAAAAGTACAGAGTTTAAACTCCCCAATTCCAGACTTTGGCTGCATCATGAAAATGGATGGCCTGTGAATAGTCGTAGTCTACAAGTATACAATAGATTAAAATAAATACATGGATAAGTGAAATGTTCTCCTGCTTTGCCCTCTGATATATCAAAAAGTGCCTCAGGAGAAGAGAAAAGAATAAAGCGGAGAAAGCAAAAGGTTCAATCATAGAAAAGTGTCTGAGACTCAAATGAGCTCATTTCCTGTTGAATCCCATTATTGTTCCAAAACTATAATCAAAATGTGACATCTCCTATGCATTAAAATCACTCATGAGATAGAGCAGTTTGGTTCTATTCTCCTTAATGAATTTTCACTACCCATGCTGCTAAAAATAGGTGCTTTTAGCTTATTTGCATGTGTGTGCATGCCTGCCTGCATGATGAAGAGCACAGTGCAGATGAAATTAAGCCCAAACCTGCAAATGAAATTGCTGAAGGTAGATTTCAGTGAAGTTGTGGGAAAGGACTATTAAGCTACATGGCCTGGTTCATAGGTAAGTGCCCATGAACGAGGCCATGTAGCTTAATAAGTGTCACTTATACAACTGAGGCAGTCCCAAGAACAGACTGTTGTAGAAATCAAGAGGAAATCCTTCCCATTATGCTAGAAATTTAAAGCCAAAAAGATGTATCATGTGTTGGTGGATAAAAAATAAAAAGAATGTAAGCTTACATCTGTTTGTATGATGCTCCATGCATTAGTTAGGCCAATATTTCCATCAGTTCCATACAAATGAAGCCCTTTCTTCAGGTCCCGCTGAGCATACTTATCAATCTGGAAATGAAACACATACAATTGCATGTTAAGTATGCTAGACCTTGAAATCTTCAAAATGACACTTTTTAAAACGGATTCCTTTGAGAGGTCATGGTAATGATAGCATTGAAGGTGGGACTTGTGTGCAAATTGTGGCAAATAAAGAATACCAGGTATCTGGGCAAATGCGCATCTGATATGAAAATAACCTCAGCAGCTAATCCTTCTTCCATCCATATCCTAATTCTTCCTCACATTCTATGAGACATGGGTTTGCATTTGGCATTTGTTCAGTCATCTTTGCCTAAGAATTTATTTGCTATATAAAAATAATTTATTGAAGATGTAAACTCTGTTAGGGACCGATGTGCTTTTCCTTGTGTAGAAAAGCTGCCTCCTATTTTCAGCATACTCCACACTCTATAAAGAGAATAAGTTTCAAAATAAAGTTGTGTGGAACCGCTCAATATTGCAAGAAAAATATCAATATTGCAGACTGGAATAGAGGCATTTTAGCATCACATTTCCAATAGCAGTTCCCCTTAATAAAAGTAAATGTCTTCACACAGGACAAATACTTCTGATTTATTTCTATGTGAAGAATTTCATTTAGGGATGAGCTGAATTCAGGAGCCACCTTTCACAAACATTTTGACCCCATTAAAAGCACTGCTTTTCAATAATATGGGTGGGCAGGGGAGAGAGGCTGTGAACAGTGGTCATACTACTGAGTGTGAAGGCAATATATCCTGCCCTCTACATTAGCAGCTGCAGCATCCCCAAGAAGGCAAATCAATTTACTTTTGGTGGCATCATCGTGAAGCCAATTCAGAATGTGCGCAGGAAGCACTTCCCCCCACTCTGAACCACCTTCCTGATGACATGTAACCAAATCTGGAATCATCACACTAACTGTATGATACCTGATTGGCTTGGATCATGCAGCAAAGGAGAAAAAAACTGTGGTGAAGGAGCAGCAAAGAAGTGGAAATTGAGGCCCCTGGTGAACAATGCAGGTAGAGGGGCACTTGTACCACTTAGGAACTGAGTTAATTGATAACAAAATACATCCTGTTTGGAAAATGAATGTTGGAAGTAAAAAGAAAAAGAAAAGGAGAAAGCCAGGAAATGGAAGACATCTGACTGGTAAATAAGATGTGCTAGCTTGGGAATAAGGTAGCATGGAAATGGTTCTTAAAGGTTGAGAAAATTGTTCTTCATAATAGGCATCCACTGTATCAGCCTACATTTCATCTGCAGATTAACATGGAATAGGAGTGCCCACACTGGAAAATAGAAAAGTATGTAAGCAGCAGACTTAAGGATACGGAAGATGCGAAGGATGCTTTTCTTCAGTCAATTCTGCAAACCATTTGACACGGTTGCACACTAAGATAATCCCTCTGACTAGAATTAGATGTTGCCCTACTTAATGTAATCTTCATGCCCTGTTTCAGATCAATAATTTTTAATAACCCCAAGTCAACATTTATAAAATGCCTGAAGGATCCAGAGGAATATTTTGTTAGCTCAGGTGTGCCTTAACACATTTTCTAATTTTACCATAATAGATTGCTTAACCATGCATTTCTGTTCAACATTGTACTATGTAAGAAAATGTGCAACTTGTATAAATAAAAATCAGCTGCAGTAGGTGACAGCATCTGGGAGGCCATCACCTTTTCCCAGGACACAAGTCCTAAGAGCCATAAACAGTTAACCTGACTGACAGGACATATTTTGTGGGTAAATTTAATGCCTATCAAGGCACAGTGGAGTTTTCTGGGTGATCCCCTTCCCACTATGCTAAAAAGCCCAGGCAGATATGCGAGGGTATTGCGTGGATTATTTTTGCTGTATTTAAGAAACCGTTAACACCAGTTACTGAAGTGACATCTGGCATCCCAGGGACAAAGTACAAGTAACACTAAACACCACCTGAATAGGGCTTCAGACAAGTAAGTTATCATGTAAGGGGGAGGGCAGCAGGGACAAGTGCATTTAGTGATGGCTGGTGCCCATTGGGACTGATAGGGCTGAAGACAGGGAGGCCAACAATAGGTGGAGCCAGTGACAGGTTAAGTCAATTCATTCTAGTTTTGCTTGCACCCTCCTTTCTTTTGAGTTCTGCAGATGCAACACTGAGACTAAGGAGGAGGAAGCTGACAGGCAGTGCAACCTCTGGACTGGTTTTAAGTAAAGGCAGGCAGATGGGGGTTGGCTGAGGTTGGTGGGGCAGCGCCCCATTCACCCTAATAGATCAACTTCCATTGTGTGTACTAGCTCTGCCCCTTCTGTGGTTGTTTCATTGCCTTCTATGACTTGGAAGGTGACTCTCTGCAACTGGCAGCCTCTTTTGTCCATGGAGACTCCCTACACATTTAGAGCCCCAGAAAACTTGCCCATTTAAACAATGCCTGAACAAGGTTTGAGTTACAAGTAGTTACCTCCCACCACCACCACCCTCACACGGGTAATGGTTTATTTTTTTTTCAAAATGCTGCTGCAGAGCTGCCAACTGTCTTGGAAGATCTAGCTGGGGTGACAGCTTTTTAACCCTTTCCTCGTCACTGATTTTCAGCTGAAAATTGCCCTCACCAGCTTTTTCCCCAATGGAAGAAAAGAGTACAGGAATCTTTTCTCCCATGAAGGAAAAAACAGGTGCAAAAAAATTTAAAATGATAAGAGGTAAAGGGGTGAAAAAGTCCCTGTCTGCATTTGTACACACACACACTCAAACCTTGGCATTGCATTGATCCACTTTCCCTTATTGAACCCAAGGATGGGATGGTCTTTGAAAATCATCTATTGCAGTATGAGGCAAGATTCTCCATACTAAAAACTACAAGCAGTTTACTTTATCACCCTCTTAATAAAGCCCACTATTTGTATAAAAATCCCGAAAGGCTAATGAGAGTTTTGTCTGTAATAATATGATCTTCCAACCAAATGTCTATGCATCCATCTGTAAAAAAATGCAGATTTGGAAAATGTATATGCAAACCTATAATTCTATGATACCTGCAGCTTGAAGTCTCCATGTACAAAGATATACTTTGCATTATTTGATCACAGACACATATATAGATTATTCTGGACATTTAACATTTCAAAGATCATGGCAGGTATTTCTTGGCAAGTGGAAAACACATACGGCCATCTGCAATTACATAACTGTGTGTATAAAAGCTATTCATAAATCCACTGTAGATACAAGGTATTTCTTGGCTGCAAATTGCAAATCTAGAGGAAATTCACTAATAGGCAAAAAACCTTGCAGTTTAAGAACATACCTATAGCCCACAGATATTTCTATCCAACTTTAAAAAGCAGGGAAATTGGGCAGCTATAGTGAATGCACCAGGGGAGCAAGAGACCTGACCTCCTCTCTGAGATATTGTACTGCCCTACAAATTTGTCAAAATGGAAACACCATTTGGCTTGGTCTTTCACAGTCCAATCCACTTCCTGTGTAGCTTGGAAGAATTTGGTAACATGCAGGGCTGGCTCCAGGAATGCCAGGGCACTTGGGCATCAGCCTGCCCCGGGCCCCTCCGCTCCCCTTCTGCGATCCGTGGCACGAGCTGCGCTGTGGATCATAAGACAAGAGCTTCCGAGCCACTCACTGCCGCCGCCCACCACCATCCCCCTCGCTTCACCTACCTTTCTCTGCTGTTCTTTGCAGCTGCGCACATTGCGCGTGCAGGGTTGCCATCAGTCAAGATGGCGGCCGAGGTTTCCGTAAGGGACTGAAGCCTCTGCCGCCATCTTGGCTGATGGCACGCAGCGCGCACATCGCTGCCATCAACCAAGATTACAGCCCTTATTACAGCCCTTTAATACCCACTATACTGTAGATATTGGGTTCTCCAATGATCCCACATGGTTATCAATGCTTATTTTTAATTGATGTTAGACTGGGAACATCACACTTCTGTTGAAGCAAGCTAAATTGACACTGGGGCAGATGTTGCCCTGATAGGTTGCTACAAGGTGTTCTGGTTTGGACTTAGAAAGCAGTAGGGTAAAACTCAAATAGACCAGTTTTTCATCTTAAATTTGATGTTTCATCTCCCAAATCCAGAAGCTCTCTAGTAATACAAAGTGCTACCAATGATTATGTTTTAATACTTTCTGATGTATTTCTGATTAGTATGTGTTTTCATTAATAAATAACTGCTGATATATAATTGGGATTGCATTGTTTGAGTGTTTTGTGGCACCCATAATTTTGAGAGTGCCTGCTCACTATCATTCCCTGTGATGCCACATAACTCTGAACATGGGAGTAAATTAGCTGGTTACTAAAGGTATCTGAAAGAAGGATTGAAGGCACACCACAGGCTGATAAAAAACTAGGTGACTGCTAGATGTGGCCCAGATTTTCAGAATGCCTAGTTACAAGACAGTTCTAGGAGTGGTATTCTTGCTCTGGTCTAATCTCCAAGTTCAATATCTCTGAGAACCCAATACATAAATGTAAGTTGCAGCATGCAGGTCATATCATGAGCCCTGTGTGTCAGATGTTTCCAGCTTGAAGATCCAAAATGATTAGCCATTATCACTACTTTATATACCACCATTATTGATTTGACTTTACAGACCATATCCAACTCTAGAAATGCTTGCCATTACTAGTTTAGAAATAGCAATACATTCTATTAGCGGCTGTTTTTCAGGTTTATACATGTAAAACAGATACAGCCTCTTGCATAGTTCAGAGGATATCATGAGAATAAATACACCATAGTTTACAAAATGCTCAAGAGACTGCTTTACTGTAGTGACAGGGCTCGTATAAGCGATGACAGATCATTCTAGCCTTAGGTTTCAAGTTCATTTGGGCTACTGTGAAATATGCAAGACTTGGAAAAAAATCAACCACCACCAACTGACCCAATTGCATAGTGTCTTATTTTCCAACTGACCAAATGCTTCATATGCTTGAGGTTTATTTTTAAACATCGTCATTTTAGTATATGTGCTTACTTTCAGGGCAGTTCTTTCCCTTTCTCCCCACCCACCCACCCATTCATTCACTGCACACAGTGGAGCATATATGCGAGAATTGAAATGTCAGAGAAGAAACAGGTTCTAGCACTTTATGTTATGTTGTATTATGTTATGTTACAGTTTATTTCTATGCTGCCTTTTGGCCAAAAAGGCCCTGAAGGCGGCTCACAAAAAATAAACACAAATACAAAATACAAATCAGAAAAGAACAATACAGTTTACAAAAATTTAAATAACAAAATATTAACATTGTTTAAAAAAGTAGCAGCGACATCTTTCAATAATACAATAACAATCAGCACTTTCCTAATGTTTTGATGATGTCTACTAGTTCTCACATTAGTGTGTTGGCATCAAAGTGTGGTGCCATTGGGGTGTCCTGCTGGTACTGCACCTACCAGGCCTGGTGCAGGAAAGGGAACAGGAGCAACCCCAGCTTTTTGCCAACATAGAAGGTGTCCACGGCAAAACAGTATTTCAGCTGGGTCATGGGGATGAAGCGATTGATGTTCTGGCCCACAATCTCCTTGCCCTGGCTGGCCAGGCTGCTTCCATAGGCCACCGCAAAGGTGGAGAGAGGGAGGAGGAGGAGGCCTGCTCTGCGTAGGCGGGTCTGCCAGCCGGGGAGGCCCCAGAGCTGGAGATCATATCATCAAAGAGCTGGTGAGGGTCCGCCATCACAGCAAGGCTGGATGATGAGAGACCCACCGGGGAGGGCGGTAACAAGGAACACTTGTCAGGTGTATGACATTTGCACAGCTCTAGTGACTTGTATTTGAGAAAGTAAGACTTTTTTTAAGGTAGCAGCTGGAAAATAAATAGTTCCAAGAAAGACATCAAAGAGGAGCTTGTACTGGAGGAGTTTATCTAACTCCATTTACATCCATATATTCTTCACTCATTATAGCAGGGTGGAGGAAGGTGTGTAGTCTGGCCCCAGCAACCAACGGCCCAGGAACAACAAGACGGCAGCGGTCCCAACTGAACAGCGGCACAGCAGCACTTGCGCTCGGGTGATGATGACAGTCCAGGAAGGGCGCGGCGTGGCCGTCCGTCACGACAACAGGCAGCAGCCGCAACCCAGCCGCAATAATCCAGAGAGGATCCAAGGGAGCGTGGCGCCGCCCACGCCCGGCCGCAATGGCAGAGCGGCAGCACCCGAGACCGCGGCGCCAGAGGCTGCAGGAAGGAGCACAGCAACTCCACGCAACCACACAGCAAGGACCAACAACAGCCACACACACAGCCAGCTTCGCACCAGCAGACGATGTCATTGGCGGCACAGGTAAGGTGAGAGATGGTAGATGGTGAACAGTAGGCGACAGTTGGTAATTTTATAAGATAGGATACGGAGCTCCTACTCGAACATCCGTCTTGGTCGCCATAAGCAGGCAAGCAGCAGCACCGTGGCGATGACAAGGCCACAAACTACGGCACCCAGGCAGCCGCACAGTCTGCAGCGGTGGCCACAGCAACGGCCACACCCACACGCAAGCGGGGAAGCGACGGCGTCGGCGATGCAAGGCCAAAGAACGGTCCTCCAGTCGGCAACAGCGGCCGCAGCAAGGTGGCACCCGCACGTAAACAGGCAGAAGGCGATGAACGGCGGCACAAGGCCACAAAATGGAACCCCAAGGCAATGGTGGCGCTCTCACTACCGCCGGGCCAGAGCTCCACACCCGGCTGCTCTCCACGGCAATCTTCCTTCAGTTGCTGGGCTGCACCCAGAGCCTGGCTGCCCTCCGCGGCGCTCCCACCGCCGCCGGGCCGATGTCCTCCACGGCTCTTCTACGCTGCCACCCCGACCATTCTCCTGGCACCTCACACCGAGTCCAGGGCCCGGCCATTTTCTGCGGCGCTCTCACCACCGCCAGGCCGTTACTCTCTACAGCCCTCCACACCACAGGCAGGGGGAGCAGACTGGGCGCTCTCCCACCACCACCTGGCTGATGTTCTGGCTGCCCGTCACACTGCTCCCTCACTGCCACCAAAACCCAGACCCTAAGGTAGGGGGGATGGCCATAAAGGGGGGTGGGCTTCTCAGCTCAACACTACCCCCCTCTTATAGTCCCAAAAGGTGTTAAAGGGGGATAAACTTGATGTTAAAAAAGCGGCTTACAGAGCTCTGAGTAGAAGGCAAATAGAGTGTTGTAGTTCTCTCTCCCCTCCCAACTGTTCTTAACACCAAAGTAAAATAATAATAATAAAAATAAAACCACTTAAATGTGATTAAAAACAGCTTCAACACTACAGTAACATAACACCGGTGATGCCCAAAATGCCTGGGAAAACAAAAACATGATAAATTTGGCACCAGATGTGCCTCCTTGCAGAGAGCATTTCATAAATGGGATTCTACTACGGAGGAGCACTATTCTCTCATTGCCACCTTTTAGATTCACCTATTCCTAGAAACAATTTTCCTAATGCCATTATTCTCTGTCCAGTACTAGGAAGAATTGGTTGATTTTGTAGATTAGATAGATAGATTAGATAGATTAGATTAGATAGATTAGATTAGATAGATTAGATTAGATAGATTAGATAGATAGATAGATTAGATAGATAGATTAGATAGATTAGATAGATAAGCTCAACAGCAGCATTCCCATGGATTCCCACCTGTGGACAGAAATTCTAATTTCAGGCCCCACTGCTCTCTACAGCATCACATTCCCCTCACCCATCCCCCAATTACTGAGATCCCAAGCAGCAATTATTTCATACTGAAGAAAGCCTCCTAGGCAGTGTCTCAATATTGGTAAGTAAATATTTCTGACCTTTCTGATGATTGCTTCCCTCCTCCCACTAACAAGGGAGAAGAAGCTATAAAGAAATGACAAAATATCCAGTTGTTTCCCACTGGGTGAAACTTCCAATTTCATGCCTTGATAATCATTCTCTACAGATAGCGTGGAGCTGGAAATTGAATGTAAATAGAGAGCACCTAATCTATAAGGTCATTTGCAGCAGCCTGACTGCCTCCTGGGGAAAATATGTGATTGATTGTACCACTAGATGAGGACAGCTTAATATTGGGTTGGGCCATTATTCAGTACATGAACTTGCCATGAAGGTGAAAGATTCACAGAGCCTCATTTTAGGACAGTGACTGCACCAAGTCTTTGATCTGAAAACATACCAAAAGCACACCTGCTAAGGCAGAAGCTAATTTGGAACCTGAAGATTTTTTTAGATTAACAGGAGGTTTGCAATGGACTTCAGAGTTTGGTCCTATGAGATATAAACAGTCATCATAAAGGGTTCTCATTTTTATTTTATATTTTCTGTTTTTCATTTATGGGTTTCCAAATTTCCTTTCCATCCACTATCCCAAAATAATAGTGTTGTCAGCTCTTCACTGAGACAGCAGTGTCGGTGGGGGTGCAGGCAGGGCTGGAGATTCCTTGGTAATTGCCAGGCCGTAAGTCCTCAGCCAGCAGCTTGGCTATAAATCTGCCAGGCTAGCAAGGAGGAAGCAAGATAAGGGCAGAGGCCGTTCAAAGCTTACGTGCCAAGCCAGAAATCCAGAAGAGACGTCAATGAAGGTCCAGGTCTAGTTTGCCAAGAGATCAGTCCAAGTCAAGGGTCAGGGGATAGGAAGACACACAGTGGTCACGCCTGACGTTGTAGTCAGCAACAAGCTGAAGCCAAGGTTGGACTTTTAAGGAGCAGGTTTGTCAGCAGGTGTGAGCCATCAGCGTTTTGGCCTTAAGTGGACAGGCCTGCCCCTCTTCTGCCTGACCTTCTGTTGTCTACGTTCTGCAGGTGAGGGGGGAGTATCCTGTTCACTTTCTGCGTCTGGCTGAAGGGCTTCAGCTGTGTCTGGGGTGCTCTGCAGCTGAGGGGGAGAAGGAGCTGGGTTCTCAGGAGTTTCCTCCATTTCTCCTTCTGGGTCTGCTGCTTCTGGGTCTGCTGTTGTTACTCCCGAGTCATCCTCGTCTGATGAGTCCTCTGACGGGGCTATGACAAGTGTCTTGCTGTCCGATCCATTGGAGATTTTTTACATGACAGCATTTCATATTGACTAGCAAAACCTGAATGAGGGTGAAACTAATGTGGTTGACATGGCACATCACTGACCAGAAGAAAGTATTTGAGACATCAAGGCATTACTTGCAGAGTCTTCACTTAGTTTATATATACAGTAGGGCCCTGCTTATACAGCGGGTTCCGTTCCGGACCCCTGCCATAAAGCAGAAATTGCTGTAAAGCAGAACCCCATTGACTTTAATGGGGCGCGTCATGCGAAAATGCCGCTAAAGCGGCAAAAGCGGCTTTAAAAGAGGGGAGGAAAGCTGCCGCATTAGCGGAACGCCGGTAAGCGGGTCCCTACTGTAAGGGAAGCTCAATATAAACTCTTGCTACACTGATATTTAACCCCTGCCTGGCTGAATAGAATACATGGGGCAGGGTGGATAAAAATCCATGATTCAATTTAAAAATCAGTTTTTAAATTTAAATTGGATTTTTAAAAAATCATTAATAGTAAATTTCTCATTAAATTCTATCTTATGACAAACATGCCAAACCTACACTTAACAGTCTTATTAAAATGAATTAATGGCTCTATCATACATACATTATCTCTCAATCAAACATGGGCATTCATTTTAATTTTTCATCTCATGAAAATGGCTCTGTTCAGCCTAACTACAAACTTTTGCTTCTTGGTAGTTCTGGACTTTTGGTTTCTGTAACTCAAGTTACATGTGCAAAAACATGGGCTGGATAGGAATGGGATTGTTGTTGTTCTGAGCTTATGCGGGGGAGGAGCTGGGCCATAGAAGGCAAAGGAATTAGGACAGAGACAATGTAGAAGAGGACAGTTGGAGGCAGAGTAGAAAGGAACAGCAGAGAGTGTGTGTGCGTGCTGGAACTCTCATTATGTTTCCTGACTCCTAACAGAGCACAGCAGAGCAGAGCAGAGCAGAGCAGAGCAGAGCAGAGGGAGTTGTCTCAGTTGATCTACAGGTGAGGACATATAAGCAAGCCAGCATTCAGAGAGCGAGCGAACAGGGAGGGCAAACAGGAATTTGACAAAGGAGTTCCACAGGGGAGGTCAAGAGGGAGGTCCCTAAAAAAAAAAACCAAACAAATTACTAATTCTCCTTCTACAGCACACTGCATACTAGTGGGACTCTCAAGTTTACCATGTAGTAGGACAGGACAAAGCCCAGGCCACTCCAAAACAAGTAGTTAGAAAGAAACGAAAGGTAGAAGAGAGTATGAACAGGAAGGATACTCCAGTGGTTGTGACCTGCAAGGTCTGTGCCATGTTTGTTTTCTTGCCTGAGAACAACATGGCGTACACCTGCAACAAGTGCAAGCTCGTGGCACTCTTAGAAGAAAAGGTGAGAGGCCTGGAACGGTGGGTGGCCACACTGAGGACTATAAGAGAAGATGAAGAGTTCTTAGACAGAACGCTGGAACAACAGCAGCAAAGAGACGTAGAGGTGGAGGAGCAACAGCATGTGGTAGCAGAAGAGGAGAGTGCTTTGGAGAGGAACAACGAAGTGGAGGAAACTCTGTGGGAAAGGGTGACAGTTAGGAGCAGAAGAGCTAGAAGACACCCTTCACCAGTGGAGCTATGGAACCACTTTCTTTTTTTTTTTTTCAATAATTTTTATTCAGATTTTCATAAAACATACAAGACGAAATCATAAAACATTCAAAGACAAAAAACAAAATCAAAAATAGTTAAACAAAAAAAAAAAAAGAAAAGAAAAAAACAAAAATAAAAAATAAAGAGTAAAATATTGACTTCCCATTTGTCAAAGATCAAATCAGTTATAAGTCTATAATATATAACAATCCTGTCTCTTAAGTCATATTATAAAATCACTTTCCTCCAGTAGTTATCTTACTTTATCATCAAATCTCATAAACATTACTTTATTCTTTCCACAAAAAGTCAAAGAGAGGTTTCAATTCTTTAAGAAATATATCTATCAATTTTTTTTTCCAGATAAGCATATCGATTAATCCATCTCATTACTAATTATGATAATCTTATTGTCATAACCATAGTCAAAATAAACATTTCAATTAATCCATCACATCAGAATCTGTTAGGTTCAGTAATTTCAGTAGCCATTGTTCTATTATCCCTATTAGTTCCATTTTCCATCTTCCATCTTCAGTAGTCTTGTTAAGTCCAGTAATTTCAGTATCCAATCTTCCATTATCAGTATTCCATAATAATCTTGCTGTCAAAGCCATAGTCATATAGTAAGAGTCTGATGGGAATTACCTCTATCCCAAATATTTTCTTGCCATCCATTCTAAATAGGTTGCTGAAATACTGCTGTAAAATCATATCTCTGTTCTTTTTTTCAAAATACACTGGGTCATCTCTTGAAAGTTTTTCCATTGTCACATGGCTGCAGTTAATTCCATAGATTTTCTCTATATTGGGCTCCATCACATCATTCCAGTCCAGAAGATTATCCATGCCATTGATGACTTTATCTCTAGAATCTTCATTAATTTCTTCAGAGATAACATTGAGTTCCAAACAATAGATTTTATTTCTAAAGTCCATAGACTCCAAATCTTGTTCCTGTTCTACGTTTGTTCCAATCTCCGGGATCTCCTCTCTCACAGGGACCCCTGTTCCAGTCTCCAGGGTCTCCTCTCTCACAGGGACCCCTGTTCCAGTCTCCAGGGTCTCCTCTCTCACAAGGACCCCTATGTCTTTAATCTCCTGTGTCTCCAAACAATAGATTTTGTTTCTAAAGTCCATAGACTCCAAATCTTTTTCCTGTTCCACGTTTGTTCCAATCTCCGGGGTCTCCTCTCTCACAGGGACCCCTTCCAGGGTCACCTCTCTCACAGGGACCCCTATATCTTTAATCTCCTGCTTCATTTTACTCAATTCAATTTTCAGCTCCTTACAACCCTGTCGCAGGTTTTGTTTCGTTATCTCAATCTCGTCCATTATTTTCTGAAACATAGTTATTTCCAGATTCTCAGCCACTTTCTTAATTGCCATTTTAAAAGAAAAATATAGGAAAACCACTTCTTATTTCAGCAACAATTGGGTTAATACTCCAAACTTGGTGACATCACAGTATAAACAGAGCAGACAGCCTTATCTCTCCATGCTTAAGTAAACAAAATGCAGTTCCCAGGATCGAAACAATTAATGGCGGTCGTCAGGAAACAGATTCGTCAAAATAAAATAGACCAAAAAGAGAGTAGTCTCAGACAATATAATATTCTTCAAAATAAAAATCTGGAATAGAAATCCCTCTTCTGTGTATATCTTTAGAATGCAAATCCAGGACAGCTTTTTGCAACAAAAACAGAGATAAGCTATTAATTAGTGAGTAGCAGAGAGAAGTTATGGCTCCCCAGTGAGATATCAAAAACCGATCAATCTGGCAAATCTCTTTTAAACAGCAACAATTTAAGTCAAGTAAAAGAAAAATATAGAAAGAAGGGTGCTTGCCTGTTAGTGCGTTCTCTCTTAGAAGATAAGATGAACGTTCGCTTTATCAGATAGAGCTTGTTGTTGAAAATCCGTCCCACCTTCGTCGGCTGGACCTCGTCCCATAAATTAATGAGATCTGGTCGTCCCAACAAAAATAGGCTTTGAGGTTAATCTCTTCGTTTCTCCCTACCCGGGAGAAGTTTAATCAGTCAAAAAAAAAAAAATCTGACTGATATATCTGAATAAGCTTCTTTTGAGGCAGGAGCCCGTCTCAAAAGCAGGCACAGGCTAAGTCACCCTTCCCGGAAGTCCCCCGGAACCACTTTCAACCACTCGAGGAGGAGACTGGAGGGCAGCCTGTGGAGGAAGAATTACAGGAAACCCCGTGCGACAACAAGCAAGAGGCTGAAGCTCAATCAAGCAGGGACAATGAAACCACGCCCCACAGCAAGAAGAGAAGAGTACTAGTAGTGGGAGACTCCCTACTGCTTGGGATTGAAACCCATGTATGCAGGGAAGATCCGTGGACTCACCAGGTATGCTGTCTACCAGGAGGATGGGTTAGAAATGTGACGGAAAGGTTGCCATCACTCATCAAGCCCATCGACAGGTATCCCTTTGTCCTCATCCATGTGGGAACAAATGACACTGTCAAACAGAGCTATGAAGAAATCACATCAGACTTTGAAGCTCTGGGAAGGAAACTCAAGGACTTTGGGGCCCAGATAGTTTTTTCATCCATCCTTCCAGTACTTAGAAGAGGAGTAGAAAGGGAAAGAAAAATCCTCCGGGTGAATGAATGGCTATGGAGGTGGTGCAGATGTGAGAGATTTGGATTCTGGGACCATGGGCTATGGTTCCTGGAAGATGGACTGCTGGCAAGTGATGGGTTGGATCTCACAAGGACTGGGAAGAATGTGTTTGGCCACAGCATGGAGAAGTTTATCAGGAGGGCTTTAAACTGAATCCTAAAGGGGAGGGAGATGTAAACTTGGTGATAACGACTGATGAAGGCTTATGCACAGTAGCGGGACCAGAGAGATCGGCTCTAATAGGGCCCAGTAACAGCCCTCAGAAAAATGTAGTAAGGAAGCCAAGCCATAAATCACATGGTCTTCGATGTCAGTATACTAATGCACAGAGCATGGAAAACAAGCAGGATGAACTTGAACTCTTAATACAAGAGGGCAATTACAACTTGATAGGTATAACTGAAACTAGGTGGGATGACACCCATGACTGGAATACAGCAATTGAAGGATACAACTTGTTCGAGAAGGACAGAAGGAATAAAAAGGGAGGTGGAGTTGCGCTATACGTTAAAAATATATATCCCTGCACAGAAATACAGGAAGATGAGCTTGGTAGCTCCACCGAGGGTATCTGGATTAAAATTAATGGGGCAAGTGATAAAAGGAATGTGGTGCTTGGAGTCTACTACCGACCACCCAATCAAGGAGAAGACGAGAATGTAACTTTTGAAAAGCAAATTGCCAATGTTTTGAGGAGGCATGATGTAGTAGTAATGGGGAATTTCAATTATCCCAATATCTGTTGGGAGACAAATTCTGCCAAACACGGCCCCTCCAAGAAATTTCTAACTTGTGTTGGAGATAACTTTCTCCTACAGAAAGTGGAGGAAGCAACCAGAGGATCAGCTATCCTGGACTTGATTCTAACCAATAGAGATGATTTGGTGGATGAAGTAGCAGTTACAGGAACTCTGGGGGAAAGTGACCACACAACACTTGAATTCTTGATTTTAACAGAAGCAAAAGCTGAGAGTAGCCATACGCACACCCTGGACTTCAGGAAAGCTGAAAAGGAGTCCAAGATGGGTGGGAGTTTCTAAAAAAGGAAATTCTAAAAGTGCAATGGCAAGCAATTCCAACAAGGAAAAAAAGGGGGGGGGGGAAACAGAAGAAGCCAATGTGGCTTCAAAAAAGGTTAGAGATGACCTGAAAACAAAAAAGGACACATACAGGAAGTGGAAAGAAGGCCAGACCACAAAGGAAGAGTACAGGCAGGTATCATGGAATTGCAGGGATGGTGTCAGGAAGGCTAAAGCTGAGACATAGTGTACTTAGACTTTCAAAAAGCGTTTGACAAGGTACCTCACCAAAGACTTCTGAGGAAGCCTAGCAGTCATGGAATAAGAGGAGAGGTCCTCTTGTGGATAAGGAATTGGTTAAGAAGCAGAAAGCAGAGAGTAGGAATAAACGGACAGTTCTCCCAATGGAGGGCTGTAGAAAGTGGAGTCCCTCAAGGATCGGTATTGGGACCTGTACTTTTCAACTTGTTCATTAATGACCTAGAATTAGGAGTGAGCAGTGAAGTGGCCAAGTTTGCTGATGACACTAAATTGTTCAGGGTTGTTAAAACAAAAAGGGATTGTGAAGAGCTCCAAAAAGATCTCTCCAAACTGAGTGAATGGGCGGAAAAATGGCAAATGCAATTCAATATAAACAAGTGTAAAATTATGCATATTGGAGCAAAAAATCTTAATTTCACATATACGCTCATGGGGTCTGAACTGGCGGTGACCGACCAGGAGAGAGACCTCGGGGTTGTAGTGGACAGCACGATGAAAATGTCGACCCAGTGTGCGGCAGCTGTGAAAAAGGCAAATTCCATGCTAGCGATAATTAGGAAAGGTATTGAAAATAAAACAGCCGATATCATAATGCCATTGTATAAATCTATGGTGCGGCCGCATTTGGAATACTGTGTACAGTTCTGGTCGCCTCATCTCAAAAAGGATATTATAGAGTTGGAAAAGGTTCAGAAGAGGGCAACCAGAATGATCAAGGGGATGGAGCGACTCCCTTACGAGGAAAGGTTGCAGCATTTGGGGCTTTTTAGTTTAGAGAAAAGGCGGGTCAGAGGAGACATGATAGAAGTGTATAAAATTATGCATGGTATTGAGAAAGTGGATAGAGAAAAGTTCTTCTCCCTCTCTCATAATACTAGAACTCGTGGACATTCAAAGAAGCTGAATGTTGGAAGATTCAGGACAGACAAAAGGAAGTACTTCTTTACTCAGCGCATAGTTAAACTATGGAATTTGCTCCCACAAGATGCAGTAATGGCCACCAGCTTGGACGGCTTTAAAAGAAGATTAGACAAATTCATGGAGGACAGGGCTATCAATGGCTACTAGCCATGATGGCTGTGCTGTGCCACCCTAGTCAGAGGCAGCATGCCGGAAGCCTCAGGAGGGGAGAGTGTTCTTGCACTCGGGTCCTGCTTGCGGGCTTCCCCCAGGCACCTGGTTGGCCACTGTGAGAACAGGATGCTGGACTAGATGGGCCACTGGCCTGATCCAGCAGGCTCTTCTTATGTTCTTATGTTCTTAATGAGCTGAGACTAGCGAGGGATGCTAAAAGCAACAAAAAAGCTTTCTTCAGGTATGTTCATAGTAAAAGACAGAGAAAATAAATGGTGGCACAGCTACTCAATGAGGATGGCAAAATTATAAAAGATTACAAAGAGAAGGCAGAAGTGCTCAATTCCTACTTTGGCTCAGTCTTCTCCCAAAAAAGGGCCTATGACCCTCCTGGGAAACATGAAGTAGGAGGGGCAGGATTGGAGCTTGAGATTGATAGACAAATGGTCAAGGAATACCTAATCACTTTGAACTAGTTCAAATCGGCAGGGTCAGACAAACAGCATCCTGGAGTATTGAAGGAACTGGCGGAAGAACTCTCAGAACCACTGTCTATTATCTTTGCGAAATTATGGAGGACTGGTGAAGTGCCGGATGACTGGGGGAGAGCTAATGTTGTCCCTATCTTCAAAAAGGGCAAGAAGGAGGAACCGAGGAACTACAGACCAGTCAGCCTAACATCAATCCCTGGAAAAACTCTGGAGCAGATTATAAATCAGTCAATCTGTAAACACTTTGAAAGCAATGCAGTCATTACTAGGAGCCAACATGGACTTATGAAGAACAAATCCTGCCAAACTAATCTCATCTCATTTTTTGATCGGGTAACCTCCCTTGTAGACTGTGGGAATCCTGTGGATATAATATATTTCAACTTCAGCAAAGCTTTTGACCAAGTGCCCCATGATATTCTGATTAGCAAACTAGCTAAATGTGGGCTGGATGGAACAACTATCAGGTGGATCCACAGTTGGCTCCAGAATCGTACTCAAAGAGTGCTTATCAATGGTTCCTTCTCAAACTGGGTGGAAGTAACGAGTGGGGTACCACAGGGCTCGGTCCTGGGCCCAGTGCTCTTCAACATTTTTATTAATGACTTGGATGAGGAGGTACAGAGCATGCTTATCAAATTTGCAGATAATACAAAATTGGGGAGCACAGCTAATACTGTGGAAGACAGAAACAAAATTCAAAGGGACCTTGATAGGCTGGAGCATTGGGCTGAAAACAACAGAATGAAATTCAACAGGGATAAATGCAAAGTTCTACACTTAGGAAAAAGAAAGCAAATGCACAGTTATAAGATGGGGGAAACTTGGCTCAGCAATATGACATGTGAGAAGGATCTTGGAATTGTCGTTGATCACAAGCTGAATATGAGCCAACAGTGTGATTTGGCTCCAAAAGAGGCAAATGCTATATTAGGCTGCATTAGCAGAAGTATAGTTTCCAAATCGCATGAAGTACTAGTTCCCCTCTATTCAGCACTGGTTGGGCCTCATCTTGAGTACTGCGTCCAGTTCTAGTCTCCACACTTCAAGAAGGATGCAGACAAACTGGAACAGGTTCAGAGGAGGGCAACAAAGATGATCAGGGGACTGGAAACAAAGCTCTATGAGGAGAGACTGAAAGAACTGGGCATGTTTAGCCTGGAGAAGAGAAGACTGAGGGGAGATATGATAGCACTCTTCAAGTACATGAAAGTTTGTCACATAGAGGAGGGCCAGGAACTCTTCTCGATCGTCCCAGAGTGCAGGACACAGAATAATGGGCTCAAGTTGCAGGAAGCCAGATCTCGACTAGACATCAGGAAAAACTTCCTGTTAGAGCCATACAACAATGGAACCAATTACCTAGAGAGGTAGTGGGCTGTCCAACACTGGAGGCATTCAAGAGGCAGCTGGACAGCCATCTGTTGGGAATGCTTTGATTTGGCTTCCTGCATTGAGCAGGGGGTTGGACTCAATGGCCTTATAGGCCCCTTCCAACTCTACTATTCTATGATTCTATGATAGGACTGGAAAGGAAAAAAGGAAGAGGTACAGACACAGTTCCTATTCCCCCCTACTTTTGCCACAGAATTGACATGGCTTCTGAGCACCAGCTTGCCACAGGCCCTCAGGCAGCAGACTGCCATGGACCCCACCTCCCCCGTGTGTACACATGCACACGCACATAAATTAAAATATGCCCAGTTGTGCCACCTCGCACTTCAGCATGTATGTCTGCCATCACTCAAGATATTGGTGGAGGTATGTTGGCTCTCCTGCTGCCATCTTGGGTGATGGCAGGCATGAGCAAACAGTGCACTGATGTGCAAGATGGCACAACCAGGCATTTTTAAGTGAGCACCAGCTGTGTGCACTTGTTGGGCTGATGTCAGGTGGGAGAATGAGCTCCTGCTCTGTAATCCGCAGCACCATCCGGTCGCAGCCCACGACTCAATGCTGGTGGGGATCATGGAGTGGGAGCTCCACTCTCCCAGCCCCAGCCCCAGGGGCCCTCAGCTAGCCCCAGGGGCCCTCATCCAGTGCCTGACCTGGCCACCCACTGGCCCTGGACCTGTGCAAGAGATCTGGGAATATTTTGAAGAAATTCCTTCGCTGGGCGAGAAACGAAAATGTGCAAAGTGTAAACAGTGCAACGGGGAGATATAGGATCTAGTTACAAGAATGATGAAAGGTCATAATGAAACCTGCATATTGGGAGAAAATGATGTGGATGAAGATGCGGATATGTCTGAAGAACAATATGGATCAAGTGAATAGCAAATTGAATAATCAGCTTTGAAATGCATTATGGGAATGCTTCATTCATCTAGACTCTCTATGCCTTTTAGTAATAGTGTTATTTAACAAGCTGTTCGTTATGTTGGATGTTAATAGGAAATTTTTTTTAGCTTCTTATGGCTTGTTTAATCAATTGACTAGGTTTAGAATTTATAACCTAACTTTAGAGTACAAAAAGATGCAGTTAGGAGTTGCCACTGAGTGTCATTTTCTTATTTTATATTACATAACATGCCCCTAATTTTGGAACATCATGGCAAACCAAAATGGTGATGCAATAAGTCTATTCCTTGTTTTACTTCAGCATAACTCAACTTCCTTAGGGAACTCCATTCTATACTTGTTTTCTCAAAAAACAAGCATCTGTAGCTTCACACAGGCAGTATTATGTACTATTTCCTAAATTAATAAATATTAGGTTATCTAAACAATTACGCAAAGTGTACCCTCGTTGTAAAATGCTATACTGAGTTGTAAATTAACATATTTAATACGTGAAGTGCCAAACTTGATTTAAATCAAGGATTTCTCTTGGTAATTTAAATCATGAGCCAGTGTGGTGTAGTGGTTAGAGTGTTGGACTACGATGTGGGAGACCAGGGTTTGAATCCCCACACAATCCTAGGTGTACTAAAGGTATCAGTTGCTAAAATATCATATTTTGAAGGACCAAACAACATTTCTCAAGCAGCAATGGAATTCTTGGGGAGAGGTTCCAGTGACATAATGTGCATACATGGGGGAGACAAGCACATGGAGTCAGGTCTCAGCTTCTTATTTATTGTGTAGCAGTTCCACTGCTGAATAGAGAGGCTGCTGTTCAAATGAGTTGTTGCTATTAAGGTGAGGATACCTTAAATCAAATTGCCAGAAGTGACGTCTTGATTGAGGGTTTATGGGTCCTATATCACCAGGAAGCCAACCTCCGAATCCTGCAGGCATTCTAGGATTGGCTGTGCAGGGCCCTCCACCCATCAGAGGTCACGTGTGGAAATTGTGGAAATGAAGGATGAAGAAATTTTTTTTCATACAGACAATATAATGATTGACTATTCATCTTAACTCTGATTAAAAATAGTTTTGTAATCATGAGTAATCATTAGTTCATCCTTGACCCTGGCACATCAAATCATGCAAAAGGTTGTGGACACCAGCCACACCTTCACATCTGTGAAACAGCCAGGTATTCCCTTATTTTGTCAAAAGAACAAGAACCCCCACAAGCCAGGATTTTTAACATGTCAATAGAGATGGAATTCCAATTAGCTATTACAAAGGCTACATGAGGCAGAAGCGAGTCAACAGGGAAAGTCATCTTTTCCATTGTTAAAACTAATGACCACTGTATGATTTTAAATTGAGCAGAACAGAAACAATGAGCATATAATCCCTAGCAGGAATTTTCAGCCAGTAAAGGAAGCGGGGTTGGTTTATGTAGAGATGAAAGACTTGACCATATTTGATTAAGCAATCTGAAGAGAATAACCTTCGTGTCTATTATTTGTATTATTCATTTAGCTAACGTAGAAGCAAATTGGGAAAATGTATTAATATAAACATTATAAAATCTGAGGACAAAAATTATGCAGCTTGAAAACTGAGAATAACCTACTGCCAATTCCAAGACAGGGTAATTTCCACAGTGATCAAAGTAGAATTGATTTTGTTTGTTGATTGTTCATATTTTCTTCTGCTGCTTTATGGTTTTCATTAGTTAGTTTTAATGGTGATTATAACTGATGTACTTGGGAAATGGGTGTGTGCATTGTTGGGAATTAGTGTATGATCACTTTATATTATGCTTTAGTGTATACAATTTTTATATCTTACTTCTTTGTATTATTTTAAGTCAGCCTGAGTCTTTTGCGATATATAGTGATGAATAAAGGAAGAAAGAATAAGAATAATATAGTGAAATTCCCAGGTCTGAGCCCTCTGTCTGAATTACTTACTGTTCTTTTCAACATAGATTTCACCATTAATCTAATCTCTACTGTTGTATGTCAGCCTTCGCTAACCTGGTGCCCTCCAGATGTTTTGAACTACAGTACTGTTGGGGCTGATAGGAGTTGTAATCCAAAACATCTGAAGGGCACCAAGTTGGCAAAGGCTGTTGTATGGTGATTGTGGGTGACATGTTTCTCAGCCCTGGACATACTGGCACATTATGAGACAAAATACCAAGATGGTAGCTCCTTGACTGCCTAGCCTAACTTGGTATATTGCACAAAGAATATATTGGACTTGTCTTGACAATGCATTGATCAAGAAAGCCTAGAACCAAATAGGAACACTGGGGTGACTATTATGATGACCTGGAATCAAGTGCTGGATTGTATGAGAAATCAAGCCAGAATCATAGTATAGTAGAGTTGGAAGAAGCCTGTAAGGCCATCGAATCCAACCCCCTGCTCAATGCAGGGTGTTTACAAAATCCACGTTGATATCAGAAGCTAAACCACAAATGCACTAGACACAGATCATGAGACATGAGATATCAAGAGCAGAAAGAAAACCTTGGTCACCACTGTGAAGCCCTGTCACCTGGAACCTTTCCTTGCACCTTCTCTTCACCTGCAGCCGGACTGGTGAGATAGTTGTAAATTTATTTCCAAATATCTTAGCAATATCATAGCCATGGCTGTTCCCGGGTGTTGCTATCATCAGCTCTATAAAATTTCATATATATATCCTCTCCTCACCCTTCTAGTCTCACTAGTATGCAAGAAATTGTTTTAATGCCAGAACTAGCCTTAGAACATGTGAAATAAGAAGAAAGAAGAATGTCTTGAGTATGAGTAAAATACCTCTCTCTCCCTACTGTTTATCTACACCTAGACTCTGCAAACCTGGACTTGGGGGCATCATCACTGCTGCCTCTTCTACACTGCTGTTTGCGTATATGTATACCCAAACCCAAATGAAGGAGGCTCTAATGCACTGGATATAAAATAGTTTTCTTGCTCATGGAATAATTCTGTTTTTGTTTAACACTAAAGAATAAAGTCAAGGAAATGTTTCCTGTTATGACACAAATTCTCTCTACTGTGTATCTACAAGATGGACCTGAAATTGGAAAATAGAGAGGAAATTGAATACTGTATATCTGCCGCCTGTTGGTTAAACCAAGAACGACTTATAGTTTCAGTCCTGATTAGTGCCAGACTGAAATATGTAGCCCCGCCATTTTCTTAGGGTGGGTGGACGGATAACAGTCCAGATGTGGTGGAATTTCTAATTTTTTTTCAGGGGCAGCTTGCCAGACAGATAAAGGGTGGCAGAGGGCTGCAGGTTAGTTAGTATTTCTTTTTGGTTTAAAAAAGCTTTGCTAACACTTCAAGCAGCGATAAGAAGAAGCATCCTGCTAGCATTCCTCCTCAAGAAATGGCCTAGTGGGAACGATGCTATGTCAGGAACGCAAATACCATGGGACCACTCCTAATGGTGGCAGCCCAATGATCTGTTTCTCCTGGCATCTGACTCAAATAGGGATCAGATAGACCAAGGCAAAACAACAGACCGTTCCATGTCATAGCGAACAGGGGGGCTTCTTTTCCAGTCCATGACATGCATTAACTCATGGATGATATCACAACTCTGTTTTCTCAGATTTTGGCTTCTTTCCGCAAAGCACATCAGGAGGGGAGGTGGCATGCAGCACTGTAACCACAGACAACATCCAAGGTAAAGTGGTGCCAGTTCTACTCATAATCCTATTAGCAAATAAGCATCCAATAAGATTAGTTATCAAAGTCAGCATTTGTCACAGACTTAAGGTTCACATTGCTCTTTCACAAGGAATCCTGCAGGGAAATAAGCTGGAGTTCATGTTCATAATGTGCAAAGGTGGCATGCTGTTTACAAATCTCATCCAAAAGCAAAGAAAAAAGAAGAGGACAAAGATAAAAATTGTAGTCATAAACCATATGCAACAACCATTTGCAGAATTTTTCACAGGGCACAAACATAGCATACCAAACTGCCATCTCAGAAATGATAAAAAAAACCCTATAATAAAAAAAAATCAATGCACATCTAACTGTGCCATGGGAAGCAGGGGAAAAGGAACTATACATAGCTGATGCCAACAGGACACATGAACAGATATATTATCAGAGTGGGGGCTTAGAATGGAAGCAGACTGAAAGAATTTGACCTACAAGATCTGACAACATGATAGAACTAGATATTTGATAACTGATACCTGATAACATGATAGAACATAGCATGATAGAACAAGATATTTCCCTGTTTGAGCAAAGGTTCAATGCACTTACCATAATTAAACTCTGCTTTAGTTTTTATTCAGCAATTGCATCTAAACAAGTGATATCTGCAACAAAATGTTGGCAACGTGGAGTGCCCTTGTTCACTATTACAATGAGTAGGCCATGCCTTATCCATGATTTCATCCCATTCCCACCTGGTTTTCCATACACCCCCCCCATTGAAAGTCTACATTCTGTGCCACTGAGTACACTCAGTCATCATTGGGCTATTTTGGGGGCTTCCGCATATGGATGTTCCCCCTAAATATTTTTATACTTTTACAAACCTTGGGGTCCCTTTGTGTCTGTTGATACCTCTCTCTCATGAGTGTGGGCTACATAAGCCATAGCCTGGAAATATCCAGATGGCTGGCAACAGATGCTGGAGCCATTTCAAGATTACATATGAATATTGCCAATATATATTCTGCTCTTTGATGCCAAGGTTCATCAAAAAAACCGAGCCACCTATGGGCCAGTAGGGAAACATATTTGTGTGTGATCAGCACTCATACTAGCAGATTGGAAATCAGGAGCTCCATCTGGGAATGACAGGAAAGCTAGCAGGTTGGAAGAAAGGGGGACACACCTCCTGCCAGCCAGAGACAGATCTGAAATCTTGACAGATCTGAAATCCTCAATCAGAAAGACATGTTAAATGTAATTGTAAAGGATTATCTATAACATTGGGGATTTTTCATTCTTTGGTTCATCTCAGTGAACCAAAGTTTGGAAGCCTAAAAGATGGAAGCCATCCTGGGAAACAGCCCCTCTGTGGAGACATGAGCTATCTGTAAATGCCAAAAGCCAGAGGGCACAAACATCCTGACTCTCATGGATTTATGAGTTTCTGTATAAGTAGAAAACGGGCTTCTAACAAACAATGAGATCATCTGGACAAGGGTTGTGGTTAGGGTTGCCAAGTCAGAAGCATCCCAAACTCTGAGATTTCAGGGGCAGGCCCTAGTGATGTCATGGATTGGGCCCTAGTGATATCATGAGGCGGGCCCTAGAGATGTCATTAAACATGATACATTAAGCATCAATCATAGTTGCTTGGAGCATACCACTCAAACAAAAACAATTCTCTGATTGGAAATTAAGATAGAAATCTTAGTTAAATGAGGGCGTTCCCAGGTCCACATGAAGTGATGGGATCATTCCTTCTCACCTGCTTAGGGAGCCTGGGTAGTGAATATTTAATCTAGTCTACTTGCTTCTGGCAAGAAGGGTTTAAGTGGCTCAGGCTAGGCCAGTCACTAGAAGGCCATTGCAGGAAGAAGGGAGTCTAATGTTGTGGAGATGTTAGATGGGAACACTCGGGAGTAAAGATGGATGCTCCTGAAGGCTCCAATTCTAAACACACGAAGGGACTAAGCCCCATAGAACTCAATAGGACTTACATCTGAGTAGATATTCTTACGATTGTACTGTTTGGTAAGGCTTGTTTAGGAATCCTCTGCAACGATATCCATATCAAAGCAGGGTTGACAACCCCCTGGCTGGAATGCCCTGCCTGCCTTTTAATGTCACTGCTCCAAACCTCTTTACAGACTTGACCCTTCCCTTCAGAGAGAGGTTTGACAAATGAGTAAGAGTTAAAAAGATTAAGTCCCATAGAAATCAACAGGACTTACTTATGAGTAGATACTGTCATGATTGTCCTGTTGGTAGGGCTTGACTAGGGATCCTCTGCAAAGATACTGATATCAAAGTAGGGTTGGCAACACCCTGCCTGAAATGCCCTGTCTGCTTTTTAATGTGGCTGCTCCAAACTTCTTTACAGACTTGACTCTTCACAGCAGAGAGAGGTCTGAGAAATGAGTAAGAATTCAAAAGATTCTTTACCCTTTCCTGTCTACCCTATGGGCTGCTATAAACCAGAGCTTGGAAAAGTTACTTTTTAAAACTATAATTCCCATCAGCCCCAGCCAGCATAGCCACTGGATTGGGCTGATGGGAGTTGTAGTTCAAAAAAGTAACTTTTCCAAGCTCTGCTATAAACTCACTTTGACAGCCAACCCAATTCTAGTGAGTAATAATTGACAGAGAAAACACACATGGTTTGGTCTACCTTCACAAGCAGTATCTTGGAACAACTGCAACTGAAGCTACACTTCCCAGTATGTGAATTCTCTTTTACCACTATTGGGCAAGAAACAAACCATCATGCAAACAACAAGGTGCATCATCAGTGGGTTTAAGGAGGTTGAGCTGAGCACATGGAACCACTGTTGTTGCTTCTATGGATATAAGTGAGTAAGGTCAGAGGTAAATGAAATGCAAATAGAAAAACGAAAAGACAGAGATGATTTCCTAAATGCAATACCATGCCAACCACAACAAGATTTCTATGAGTAAGGCAGCAAAACTTGGCATCTCACAACAAGTCAGGGTTCCTAACCAAAACTAAAAAAACTTAGCAGCTAGTCAACCAAGGTCACAGAAATCCCCATGCAGCACAACCTGACTCAGGGGCTGAAGTTAGTGCAGAATGCTGTGCCATGATTGCTGACGTGAGTGAGAACCTATCAACACATAATACCTCGTCTCTGAAATCTGTACTGGTTTCTGATTTGCTACCAGGCCAAATTCAAGGTGTGCTTTCCATGTTATTGGTGCCACATAGTACTTGTTCTGCTCTTGTAAGAAATTGATCCTTTAGCATTGCAGCACCCCTGCTTATTGACATTAGACAGGTGCCTCCATTATACTC